>NC_022015.1:68090507-68116353 GCF_000317375.1 Microtus ochrogaster | reverse complement strand
TTAATAAATAAATAAATTTTAAAAAAAGCACAAAAAAAAAAGCATGCATCTGGGGCTGGAGAAATTTCTCGGTGGTTAAGATCTGTTCTTCCAGAGGTCCTGAGTTCAATTCCCAGCAACCACATGGTAGCTCACAGCCATCTCTAGTGGGATCTGATGCCTCTTCGGGCATAAAGGCATGCATGCAGATAGAGCACCCATAGACATAAAATAAATAAATAAATCCTTTTTAAAAGCATGGCTTGGCTCTAGTTATTCTTAAAAAGGCATCAAAAGAGAGAGGAAACTTAGCAATAAATATGATAAAATGAACCTAAAACCCATGGTCTAAAAAGCAGAAAATGTTATTGAAAAAGTTAAAGATGGAGATAAAAAGAGAGCTACCACATGTTCAGGGGTAAGCAGGCTTATTTTTATGATGATTCATCCATCTATTTAAAATCCAGTACTAGGGCTGCCTTGAGTTTACTGAGAACTCTATCACCACCTGTCTTTGATAGTTTTAAAATGACAACTGTTGGTAAATATTCAATCACACTGTGAACCCCAAGCTTGCCCTTGCACTAAGTAAATAAAATTAATCTTGGGTCAGGAGGCAGAGTTAGCAACTAGTTGACAGAAAGTAATCAGAGCCTCAGAGGGCATTGGGGAGAAATAGAGAGACACACTAGAAGAGTTAGGGAGGAGTTTTGAGAGGCACAAGCTCTTCTGTTTTGGCAGAGCAGAAGGATGGGCTTTGGGAAGACACCAGCAAGAACAGAAGGTTAGCTAGGTGCTGCTCAACCTCTCTGAGCTAGCAGGTTTCCACCCCAGCCTTTGAGCCTCAAGCTTTATCTATAAACAGAACAGTAGAGATTTAATTAAAGCTACCTTTAGTGTAGCAGCAAAGCCAGTGCCTGCAGGAGCAGAATTCCCGCCAGGCTACATACAGCCTGAGCAGCTAGGTCTCTGGTACAGAAGCAGGCTAGTAGCTATGGAGTTGCGATTGCTGGCTGAAATAGCAGTAGATTAAGGCATTGCCACTGTGCTGGAGATAAAACAACAGGCAATCTTCTCCAAACACATTTATGTTCAGCATAATGTATCATCCTTATCAGTATAATGTATAATCCTTATCAAAATCTCAAGCAGCTTCTCTGCAGAAATTAACAAGATGATCCCAATACTCATTTCAAAACCCAAGGGGCTCAAAACAATTTTGAAAAGGAAAATAAAGTTATAGAACTTGAACTTCTTATTGTGATGGTCCCTCCAAAATTATAGTGACCAGGACAGTCTAGAGAGAACACAGAACTGAGAGTCCAGAAACAGACTTTCATGAGCAGCAAATTCATTCTCAACCTATGCCAAGACAATTCACTAAAGATAGCAACACTTCTCAACAAATGATGCTGCGGCAACTGGATATTCAGAAGAGAGAGGGGGTGGAGAGAGGGGGGAGAAACAGAAAGGATCAGAAATCTAAATATCGGGATAAAAACCAGAAAAATGTTGAGGAAAACATAGGCATCTAGAGAGATGTCTCAGCAGTTAAGGACCCAGGTTTGATTCCCAGCACACACATTGTGGTTCACAACCATTAGCAACCTAGTTCCAGGGGGTCTGATGATCTCTTCTGGCCTCCACGGTTACTGCAAAATACACACACAATAAAAGAAATTGGAAAAAATCACAGGTATACATGGACTAGGCATTGAGTTCTTAGAGATGACATCAAAAAAAAGAAAATATGGATATCTTTAAGATGTAAAACTTTGTATAGCAGAAGTTATCATAAAAATGGAAAGAACTTTAGAATACAGAAAATTTTTGAAAGCCATACATCTGAACAAAAAGAATATATAAAGAATTATTGCAAATCAACAATAAAAAGTCAAACTTTTAAAAATTGGAAAACCATTTGATGTGGGGTTTTTCTCTGTATGCTGTGAATACCATTGGTTAATAAAGAAGCTGCTTTGGGACTATTGCAGCACAGAATAGGGCAAGGTGGGAATTCCAAGCAGATGGAGAAGGAGAGAGGTGGAGTCAGAGAGAAGCCAAGTAGCTGCAGCAAGAGACAGACCCTGGACACCAGACAGAGCCTCACCAGTAGGCAAAATGGGTTAATTTAAGATATAAGAGCCAGCTAGTAATATTCTTAAGCTAATAATTTAAGTAATATTTTAATTAATACAGTTTCTGTGTGTTTATTTTGGGTCTGGGTTACTGGGAACAAACAAACAGCCTCCACCAACAACAATCCAAATAGACATTTCTCCAAACAAGATGCATGATTTCCTTGAGAACTCAGGAAGAACAGCAATCAACCATCCAGAAACAAGACCCAAAGCACACCAATCACCACTCCCCACCTGTTAGGAAGGTTCTAACCAATGATAGACAACAGGTATTGGCCATGATACAGAGACACTGGAACATCACACTCTGGGGTGTGAAACAGCGCACCTACTTCAGTAAATGGTCTAGCTGTACCTCAAATGAGTAGACATAGACACACTGGACCGAACAATGCCACTCCAGGTTTAGACTCACAGAATTAAAGTATTGTCTACACAAACGTTTGTCCAGACACAAGCAAAGCGGCATCCTTCACAACAAAAAAACAAATACAAAACAGTTCCCGTAGCAACCGAGTGATGCACAGACAGACAGCTAAAGTGTGATGTGACACAGAACGTCATAGACAGGACATGGCTGGAACACACGGAGCTATGAAGAAAACCAGACTGTGTGTGCCTGGGGCCTGGGACAGGGGAGGGGTGGGGGAGCACTTAGGAAATGGGAAGTGATTATTAGTGGGTGCAGAGGCTTTGGAATGACAAAAATGTTAAAAATTGATTGTGACAATCGTCCACAATTATGGAACTATACTAGCACCCACCGCATTGTAGGTTTCAAATACAAGGATCATTGTGAACCATATCTCCAAATAATAATGAGACCAATGCCTAGAATTTGAGTCTGAACTCCACACTTTCCAACTGAGAGACATTAGTTGAATTGCTTAACTGCTCTCATTCCTCAAATATCAGTAAGAGTGAAATTAAACAGCACCGATTTCTAATGTGGTTTCAAAACTAAATTAACATCTATAAAGTGATTAGAATAGCATGTGACCCAAACCTATCTGTGTGGTAACTAAAGTAACTTCATATCCATTTATTAAATACTTACCATATTAGTGTGCTAATAACGGCTGCTACCACAAATTAGCACAAACAAGACCATTTATTGTCTCAAAGTACTTGAAGTCTGGGGATAGGGAGATAGCTCAGTAGGTAAGCATGTTCGCTGTGAGAGCATGGGGACCTGAGTTCAAACCTGCAGCACCCAAGTAAACAGTCAGACATAGCTGGGAATGCATGTCTTGAGCAGGAGAGACAGGTGGATATAGACAGCAGATTGGCCTGCCAGCAAGTAAGCTTCTGGTTCAGTCAGAGACCCTGCCTTAATAAACATGGTGGACAGATTTTGAGGAAGGCACTAACATGAACTTCGGGCATCAACTACACCCATACACGTGCAAACACATGCACACTACACACACACACACATACACACACACACATACACACACACACACACACATACACACACACACATACATACACACACACACATACACACACACACATACACACACACTAACATGCTATCAAACGTAATGAATGCAGGTACACTATAATTTCACATGGAGGAAAATTGTAACTGGAGATAAATTACAACATAATTAAAGAGATTAAACTGATTAATATCAATTTTATAGTTTTAAAAAATAAATTACATTCATAACTATTCACAGGTTTATAAAAACTCATCATGTTTACAAGGATATTTCAGATATTATAAAACTATATCTTCTAACTATTAAGAAGCAAATGAAAAATTAATAATAATCTAAACAAAAATAGAAATTATTTAGAACTTAAAACATATTACCATGGGTTAAGGAGGTAATAAAAATACAGTATCAAACTACTTATAAACTACAAAGCTGTTTTAAAAATGTGTTGGATCTCTTGATTAAAAACAGTATAAAATATTATGAAACCACTAGGAAGAGATTCCACAAAACTACTGAAAGTATGGCGGAAGATTAAATATCTTTAGGAAATTAAACTAAAAACATAAAATGTAAACTAGTAATAAATGGGAAAAGACTGTAGACATTTGCAAAAGACTAAACATACTGTGTGAAGAGTACCAGAAAGACTCCTAGTCACTAAAAAAGTTACAAAGACTTCTAAAGTTGATACAATTAGTTTGAACCAATCATGAGCACTGTTGGGAATGCCAGAACACAGGGAGCCCCAGAGGAACAAAGGGTCCACCCCTTGGGAACTAACTTGACCTTGGGAACCAATTTGGCTTTGGGATGGTAACTTAGCAATGGTGACAGGAAACTTCAGAAAATATTTACGGGTTTTAAACCAGTAATCCTACTTCTAGGAGTCCATCCTCAGAGTGCACCCCTACTTATAGGGAAGAAGCTCCTGCACAGCCGTGTATTAGGGGCGTTGCAAAAGATGGAAATTGTTAAATCTACTACTGACTGTGAAATGTGCGCTACGAATGGAAAATACCTGTGATTCACGCCCTGTCTAAAGCCAGACTTTAAAACTGTACACAGCCTGGTGATCACGGCGCTATCATTTTCCTTCAAGGTAGTACTCTGGGAAAGGTGAAATGAGAGGGGCAGACCCCCAACTCTCGAGGCCCTCTCCTCACCCTAATCGGGGTTACATGGAGTTCTCACGGTAGGCACTGGACCACTGGCTTCCCCGTGGACACTGGGGAACTGTACACATACTCTGTATGAGGCCAAGAGAAACATCTCTGAAATGATTCCTTGAATTTTGACCGCAAAAAAATAATTCCTTACATTCCTTCATCTCTACCTCAAGGGTATTAGTCTTTTTTTTTCTCCCATTTTGTTTTGAAATGTCATTGTTACTTATTTTCTCCTTTTATAAAGCATTTTCCTTTGCCAGGCTTGGTGACACATGCCCATATTCCAATACCAGGGGTCTGAGGCAATAGGATCCCAGGCCTCGTGTGTGTGTGCAAAAGACATTTTGTCTAGGTCAAAAACTATTACATAAAACAATAAAAATTCAAAAAAAAGGAAACCCCTCTTCATGTTGATCAAGCTCTATAAATTGGTCTCTATAATTTGATAGTACAGAATCAAAAAAGTACAAGTTGTGTGCCCATCAAACAACATCTTCCTCAGCTTTACCTCTCCAACAATGGCTTCTGCTCAGAATTCCTCAATTTCCAAAACCTAAAGAAATCCCAGCATTCTTCTCTGCATCCACTTTCCTACCTTTGCAGCTGGGATCCTTCCCACAGACCATGCCCAGTGTTCGAGCCCTGCGTCTCTGCAGCCCCCAGCTCCCCTGACACGCCTAGGTCTAGCACAGGATTCTGTAGGCAGCCACGCATGAACTTCAAGCCCTGCTCAAGCGTAAGTGGAGACTAAGGGAAGCTTAGGGGACCTGGGAGCCATGGGGAAATGCAGAGCAAAGTTGAGACTGGGCCTGGAGAGATGGCTCAGCTGTTAGGAGCATGTCCTTTCCTGCAGAGGACCTGCGTTCTGCTCCCAACACCAATGTCAGTGGTTCATAACTGCTGTACCTCCAGCTTCAGGTGATTCAAGGTCTCTGGCCTCTATGGGCACCTGTAGTAACATGCATATATCCACACAAACACACACATACACGTAACTAAAAGTAACAAACCTTTTAAATGCGAAGATATTTATGAGCTCTAACAGAAGGGCTTTTTGTTCTGCAGTAGATTGTGTGCTGAAAAGGCGGGCTTGTTTCTAAGTTATAGCAGACTAGAGGCTGAACATCCTGTCATAGGGCATATATTTTTCTGAAAGTAAAAATGAATTGGCTTCCCATTATCTTGCATGACTTGGATACTTGGTGGCTCCTCACAGCAGCTCAGAGAGTACAGGGTGAAGGAGGGGTGAGGTGGACCCATGGGTACCAAATAAACCCCCAGACTAAGAGATGGCCTTCTGACACAGTCAGTCAGATTGCTATGGAGGGTCAGCATCACCACCTGGTCTGTGAGAGGATTGTAGGACCTCAGCATCACCCCAGAACTTCTGAAGGGATCTGAATTTTATTATCTTCAAAGATGCATATGCATGTTAAGGTCTAAAAACTGCCATCCCAGAAACACACATGCATGCACACACGCACACATGGACACACACAACTAAGCACATGCCTCCCCTCCCACCTTCCGTCAAATTGTCAGGATGCCTGATGATTCTTCACCACAAGGGCTACTCTCAGATCTGGCCTCTCTGAAATATCTGAAGGAATAAACTCTACATAATTTCCCGCAGACCTCTCCATCACCCCGCGCAGGCCGAGCCCAGCACACCTGAATTAAATTCTCCTTTGGTCATAACTACTGATTAAAATAGAGAAGCAACTATAGCACCACAGGGGAGGAAAAGACGATTTGGCCAATTAAAAGCAATTCGAATTGCAATTGCTGCGGCCAGATGTAACTCATCACTTACTCGGTTGCTATGGAGGGAAATCATTATAAGGACATCAGTTAATGTGCAGCTGATCATTCTGTAAATGTTTACTTAATTGCATGGTTGGTCATCCCTAACTCTCTACAATTGTCAGGACTGGCCGCAACAATGGTCAAGACTCCCTGCAATTCTGCCTTCGAATCTCCAGGGTAGGAAGCAAGTAGGTCCTGCTCGGAATGTGGAAACGAGAGGGAGCTTTTCACTCCACAGGACAGGCTGCAGCTTTCGTAAAAAGAAAAACTCCCTGGGCGTTGTTGACTTGGGAAGGAAGGGGCTTTCTGTGGGTACTGCACTTCACTTAACCTTGTAAGGCCAACTGAAAGGGGCGCATTGAGAAGTGTTCTGAGAAGTTGTCGAAGGAGCTGCGTTCCTCAGGGCACTGCCATCGGACCGCTCTTGTGGCTCTCAGAAGGCGGGGGACTCGTTTGCTAGTTCAGGCTTTACAGACTGACCGCTTGGCCAAAAATGGTCCCTCTGCCTCTTACCAGCTGAGTGACTCTGGCCGAGTGACTTCCTTCCATAAGGGTGACAAACATAAATCCATACCAAAGACTTGATGAGAAGATTAGATGAGAGGAAATACATAAAACATTACAATGCCTGGCTCTTAATAATCAATGTGAGCTATTATTAGCACTCGACAGAGTCTGGCTTCCATTAGAATTGGTTTCATATGTCTCCCTTCCCTGCCACATCATGTGCAGACTGTTTATATCCCAAGGAGCTGGCACAGGTACTTACAAATGGCAGACAAACACTATTTGTCAAACGGCTTTGAAGGCATGCCAGGAAGAGGAAAAGAGGGTGCTGGGAACAAACAGTGTACATTATGATTTTACCCAGGGCCAGGCTCGGCAGTGTTTGCATTTCTTTCATTACCATAACACACTGCCTCCAACAGCAAGGGTTCTACAAAGTGGGACTAGAGAGGCTCTATCAAGCCAGGTGTCTTGTTCAGAGTCAGTAAAGGTATGCTAGGAGAGATCCTAAAAATCTCCACTTTGGTGTCTGGCTGAGTAGGGATAGAGACTGAAGCTCATCCAGAGCGCTACTGGACAAACCGAGTGTCTTGGCATCAAGTCACATCGTCAATTAAGACCATCAACCTAGAGGTAGGGGGCATTTTGTTTTTCTGAGTATCTACCAAGAAAGTTGTTTGTGGACTGGTTAGGAGTTGTACGCATCAATCGGGGGTGGGTGAGTCATACTACAAACTCAAAGGTCCCTTGTAAACCCTTTGGGCTCTTGAATGAACATCAACTAGAATAGCAATAGCTTATTGAGTGCCTGCTAAGAAGCTCAAGGTGCTTGTGGCTAACAAGAACTTCTAGACTTGCCTGTGAAGCCCCACCCTCTAGACGAAACTAGCATCTTTTCTGAGAGGCTAGTTACCAACTCCCAGGACTTCTTGTGGCTTATGAGCACCAAGCTGATTTGTAATAAAGACATCAGAGACCTGTTGTGGACCTCGTGTGGTGAAACTGCTAGCCCAGCCACAGCCCGCGACTGTCTTGTGGCTCTTCCTGAGTCGTACCTAGGCTCAGGATTCTTGCTGAATGTCTGAGGCTACTGTGTTAGCCCCACAGCTGCCTTCTGCCCTGTTGTCACGACTGAGGCCTCTCTCCCAGCCCTCTGCCTGCATGAACAACAAAGTGACCATGACTGTTAAGGCTGGGGAAAAAAGGTACGCTGGATATCATACATCCAAAGATGAATATAGAAGTTATCATTTGGGGCTGAAAAATGACACAAAGATAAGGAAAACAGGTGCCATCTTAAACATTAAAGGTGAGGTATTGTAGAAACATCCAAGGCAGGTACTGACCTAGGTGAAAGTATGGGAGAGGCTTAAAGGGAGAGCAATACTCAAGAAAAATCTAGGAACAACAGCAGCAATCTGCATTCATTGAGTACACGGTCTACATTAGGAACTTCGTGTAGATCGTTCCTCCATCCTTATAACCCTCTGAGGCAGGTTTATTCTCCTCAACTCATAGGTGAGAAGCTGAGGCTCACAGTACAAATGATGGCACTGGAAGTCAAACAGAGGTGGGTTGGCTCCAGGACGAAGAAGGAAAGTGGTCAGCTATGCTTTCAAGATAGAGGAAAGTGCCCTAGAGCAGACCGGGCAAGAGGAAATACCAGTTCCCCAGGGAACTGAAAGTGGCTGCTGAGGGCTACTTGGGGGTGGGGACGCTTGTTCAGAAGAGAAACCAGAAGTAGAGGAACCTCCTCAGATCTAGACTTTTTGACAGAGAGATGTTTGAGTCCTGCCTCCAAGCTCAGATTCTCCCTCGGTAAAGGCCATACATAATAACAAAGTCTGTCTCTCCCCCATGAAGAATTACCATTCACCACCTCAAACTGGTAGTGGAAACTTGACTGCAAAAATAGGAATTCATTCACAGACTAGAGTCCATCACTGACTCTTCCCCAGTAGCTTCAGAGATCCACAAGCCTAGAACCCAGTGATCCAGACTCTGTGTCCCAGCGAGCCCTCTGAACAGAGCGGCAGCGTGGAGTAGACAGTAGCCGTGCCCAGGTCCCTGCACCCATGCTTCCCACTGCCTAAGCACAGAATGCCTGCCTGCATTCACAGTTATCACTTCCTAAGTACCAGATCGGATTGCAAGGTGAGCTGCCCTCTTCGTTCTACAGGAAACAGACACGATAAGGATAGCACTTACCTTATATGGATGAGAGAGATGCATAGCAGGCACGGTAAAGGGGGACACAGGTCCCAGCACAGTGTAAAGACTTAGGAAACCCACACAGCTGACTCTACTTTAATCAGGAAGAAATCTGTTTGCTATCCTCCAGTCCCCTCTGCAACCTGTGACAGAAACCTGTGAGCTTGTTAGCAGCTGGCCATGACGTGGGTTTGCGACCCTACATTCCCTCCTTTGTTCCTGGCTCCCCAGAACTGGCAAGCAGCTGGCTCTCCGTCCTGGCAGAAAATGCCCAAAAGAGGTAAAAAGGCAGAGACTGCACACCATTTGTGCAATCCAGTCTGCCCTTGTAGTTTCCTAGACAAAATCTAATGTGGTCAGTCAGATACGACCTGCTCTTTTTGGAGGATCGCTTCCTTTTCCTTCCTCCAGCCCTCTCTCCCTCGCTTGTGGGGACAAGCGCACTCCCCCACACAGCTCAAGAAGTTCGCAGTCTTTTTTACAAGGCGCACTCTAGGGTCCTGTTGTGACAGTCTCTTGCCACATTAACTAGCCTGTCCAACTCCCGGCAGAGAAGGAGCAGGAACCTTTGCTAATGTCCCAGAAATAAGAACGCAGGAAATTCGAACAAAACAAATCTACACGCAGAAACCAGCATCTGCTAACCAGGGACTCAAACCGAGACAAGATTGACTCCGGATGAAACAGCTGCCTCTTTAGGTACTGGAGGATTGAAAAACAGTTACTTGCCGCTAAGAAAGGGGAAAAAAGCAGATCTGCATACCAATTAATTATGAATATTCATCAAGAGCCAGCCTGCACGGCAGCCCGGAGCTCTGCTTCCCAAAGCTCCCTCCGCCTCGCTCAGGAGGAGTGGGAAAGTTCATTCAGGCGCTTTGCCTTTGCCTTTCAAGAACTTGCTCTGGAATTGGGCGTTTTTTTTTCCCCTGAAGGGTTTGGATCAAATCAGTTCTGGTCTTACCCTTTATATCTTCCATAAGGGGCAGCTTTTTGTTTTCTTCCTCTTTCCTCGTTTGTCTTGGGTGTTTTTGTTTTTGCTGCCTCTGCTTGCTGGGGTGGCTTTCTGTGAGAGAGGTACTCACGGATCAGAGATATAACAGACCCTAGGGCTTGTGGGAGGGGCTAAATTAGCCAGCCCGGTTTCCGAAGGAACCTCTCAAAGCTTCTGTCTTTTTCATTGACTAGAAATACAGATTGGTAGAGGAGTAAGGCGGTTCATTTCCCTAGTTACTTGAAAGCTTACTGGGGTTGTAACGGGTTGTAGTTTATTTTTTCCTGGGCTTGAAGCAGTATGTGTTCAAGGCCCTTTCCTTCCCCTTCTTTTATATACCTCTCACCCTCTCTGTTACAAAAAAAAAAAAAAAAATCTGTTTTTATCTCCCTAAAAAAAATTTTTTTTACTGCAAGGGGAAAAATAACAACAAAACTCTGTGTCTGTAATTACGAAGCCAAATAGTTAGAAACCTGTGCCCTTGATAGTCAAGGCCTGTGGAAGGCCAGTGTGGCTATTCCTGCCAGGTGAAGCTGATCACTTCCTGATGAGCAATCCTTTCTGTTTGGAGAAGAACTCAAGCAATGCCAGCAGCTGCAGGGAAAGCCTTATTACGGTCTGGAAAGCCTCACAGAGCAAACTGCTCACCAGGTACCTCTGCCACCTCTCAAGAGACAAAAATCACCCATCTTTGCCCAGCTTTGACTCCCTACCTCCAGTCCTATAAGCATGGATAGCCACTCCCAGACTTTGCAAGGTGACCAAAATGTAGGCAAGAGGCTGACCAAATAAATTTGAAACTATCTATGAACTTGTTTTGAAATGAAGACAAGGGCTGGGCCTCAGGGAAGAAGGCACGTAAACAGTTGCTCCTTTAAAGGCTGCTGCAAACAATATGTGTTAGCATTTGAGGGTTAAAGGAGACCTCGGGCATCCCATCAAACCAAGATAGCAAGAAACGAGCCACCTGCTCCTATTCACATGCCACAGAGCATGGAGTCCAGTTTCTGCTGTTTGCCAACATGCTCCCAACCCTAGCTCCTCCCACAGTGCAGGTACTCAGTTAAACACCGGGTAAGGGCAAATTTGTGAACAGCAGCAATGCAGGACTGCAGACACCGCCTTTGGATTCCTGCCTCATGTTTGCTTTGGGTTTTGCTTTTGTCTGTATTTCTTTTATAGCAGAGAGGTCGTGTCTGAAGCTAATTATACCACAAGACATAGTTCTGCACAAAAGCCTTTACCCTGTGACCACTGAAGACTGCTTTGACGGCAGTACATCCTCGTCTACACTTTCAGCCTGCTACACTATTTTACTACAGATAATAAGGGGGCAGGGCTGACTTTTCAGTTTAGAGGTCCATACAGGGCAGTGCCTGCCACACAGCATGTGCTCAGGGAATTCTGGGTACTTAGCTAAATCTAGAACTGTATCACAAGACTTTCTGTGTCTTTCTGTGCATAATTACAGGATTTTGCATTTAGAAGAGCAATTAATTACACTAAATGAAAAATCTACTGAATGCCTTCTCTAGGGCCAGTTCAACCTACGTTTCTAATAATGAATATTGGTTTGACGTTTGTCCTGTAAGAGTAACATTGTTTTAAAGTGGCATAATGGGATATTTGCAAATATCAGTCATCTTTGAGACTTTGTGATCGCATACGTACCACTACTATTTAGGGGACAATTAGAAAAAAAACAGAATACCTATAAAATAATCTGTGTACTCCAGGATGGAGACTGAACTACCAACGCCAGGGGGAGGGGGGCGTGATTAATGGAAGGGCCATAGCGAAGAAAGGGTCAGGAACTCACCCACACCTAACAGTGAACCCTCCACTGAGGCTACCAGGTCACAGTGATCTATTGAAAACAAAATCAAAGCCAGTTGGTGGTGATGCACGCCTTTAATCCCAGGACTTGAGACAGAGGGAAGGCATATCTCTTGGGGTTCAGGCCAGCCTGGTCTACAGCGGGAGTTCCAAGACCGCTAGGGCTACACAGAGAAACCCTGTCTCGAAAAGTCAATCAGTCAATCAATCAATCAAAATGAAAAATTAAAATTCGGGTCCCACTCAGATTCTTTCGACTAAAGATTTCTTAAAAAAGTCTGATTCCTTCTCTTTCAGTCTTTTTGGCTTGGTCAGCAGTGGATGGGGCTGGGTCGAGAAGAGAAATCTAATATCTGACTTCTGATTCAGCCAGGAGAGGCGAAATCTCATCAGTTACCAGGACTCCCTAAAAATGTGGTGAAGTTCCGGACTGGTGAGAAGGCTCAGTGGATAAAAATGCTTGCTGCCAAGACTGAGAGCCTGCGTTCAGTCCTCAGCATCCTCTGTGGAAGGAGAGAACAGACTCTCTCAAAACTCTCCTCTGACCGCAACACATGCTCCCCCCCCACACCCTTCTCCCACCCTCCCACACAGAATTTGTTCTTAAAAACTAAAGTCCACCTGAAGTGAACACGTAGTAGTGGAAGTAGCCTTGGCACCCAGCTCATCGTACACAAAGCGTCTGCCAGCCATTAACGATTTTGATGGTAGTTTGCTCTATGTTATAATTGTATTGCTCAGCTCCTTGGTATCAGCAAAGCATGGTAGGCAAGCATGCTATCTCACATGTGAGGAGCAGCAGCTTACAGGAGAGATGGCAGGGATCAAAGTGCTGTGTAAAGGCCTGAAAATTGCTTTAAAATTCAGTGTTCTGTACAAATGTACAAAAAAAAAATTCCATCATTATAATTTGGATTTTTTTTTCCAAAAGAAAGTAGAAAGTAAGAAAGGCACTCAAGAAAGATGGGGGTTGCTACAACTAAATATACCAGTCCTCCTTTTACTGATGGAATGTATTTTTAACGTACGTTCTTAGAAAAAAGCTTGATTTTTTTTTCCTATACTTTCAATCTCCTACATTATGTCAGTCCCTCCCTTAGCATCTAAAGTTAAATAACTCCTACTCTTAAAGATGAATTCTGGGACTTAATGAA
This sequence comes from Microtus ochrogaster, assembly GCF_000317375.1. Taxonomy (NCBI): domain Eukaryota; kingdom Metazoa; phylum Chordata; class Mammalia; order Rodentia; family Cricetidae; genus Microtus; species Microtus ochrogaster. Next base: position 68,103,114 of record NC_022015.1, on the reverse strand, counting down.
CATAGAGAATTCAGTTCTGCAAGATGACAACACTCTGGAGATCAGTTGTTCAAGTGCAAATGTATTTAACAAGGCTTAACTATTTATTAGCCAAAGATGTTAATAGTGTAACTGCTATATGTAGTTTTCCACAATGTTGGTTGATTTTATTTATTTAAAAGCAAATATGCCACCAGCCTGGTGCCTCTTTCCTTTTTCACAGATTGTGACTTTGCCTTTCCTGGGTCACCACCACTCCCTCCTAATTCCTGAGAAAGAAGCTATGTCTGCAAAGACTGCTTGACCAATCAAAAGACAGTGATGTGGCAAACTGGGATTGCTGCAGTCCCAGAGGCTCAGTACCTTATCTTGGGCTAGCCACTCCTGACCCACTTGAGTGTCAGAACTGACTACCGGAGGCAAATAGATAAAAACATTTGAAACTTAGTAGGCCCCTAGCTCCCAGCAATCCATAAATGGATTTTACAGTTACATAAGAGATGGGGAGGGAGGCTGTTCTAGAATCCCAAGATGATATCTGATGGCATTCTGAGCTTAGAGTTGGTAGAAGTTAGCACCTGCTAAGTTAGTAGATTTCAAAGGATTTTAGCTGTTCTGTTATAGGTTGTTAGTTCTGACACTCAGATGGGCAAGAAGTGGCTTCAAGGAGCTAACTACCCGAAAGAAGGGAATTGGCCTCTGGACCTGTAACATTCTAACATCTCCATATAGGTGCAGTTTGAGCGGTTTGTGGACACAGCCTCTTTAAGCAATTCTCCTTTATACAACCTACCGTCAAGGCTGGGATCTGCACTATTATTCTCCAGAATGAACCAGACTCTCTGGAAACACAGCTGAGCCCAAGCCTAAGGCAGAGAGCATATGAGAATATGAATCCGAAGCATTTTGTTATTCCAGAAAACAGGACTGCTATCCAAAACAGCTAGGGCCACACCAGAGTGAGGGGCCAACCCCAGGGAGACACCATTAGTCCAAGTGGGAAAAGTGGAAGCAAAAATCAAAACAATAAGCACAATGGGTTGAACTCATCTGATATGTAAACATGGATGGGTAGTGTTTATAATGGGGGATAGCAACACTCCACCACCTGGGTTACACAAACTGTACCATACAACTCAATGGTTCATGAGGAAAGTTCTCTTTCAAGGCTTACAGAGAAGAAAGGAACACCACTGACAGTGCTTGCTTGTCACTGTTTCTCCAACAACTGATTACACCATGTGTTTATGTAATAATCATCAGAGGAGGTACAACACATTCATTATGTATCTTCTGATGGACGCATAAACCATCCTGTCTGAAGTTGTTTTGTAAAAGAAGAGAGGGGGGAGGGAGTGGAGGGAGGGACAGAAGGAGGAGGGGTTTCTACACCTAAATACCATTTCAATGGAAATATTTGACACAGAACAACAGAACACATCAGGCCGCTCTAGAGAGCGAAGCGTGGTGGCCCACTCCTATAATCCCAGCATTCAGGAGGATAAGACAGGAAAATCTCATGTTCAAGGCCATCCTAGAATATACAGCACAACGCCTTAAAAAAATCAAGAGAGTTGAATATTTGAACACTGATTGGCTATTTTGCATTATTATTATTTTCCATTTTTAAGCATAATATTGTTGCGGCTATAATTTTAAGTCTATCCGTTGGAGATACATGATGAAATAAATGCACACAGGTGAGCTATTAAAAGAGAAAATGAAGTACTATTTTCTCTATAATTTAAACATTTGGAGCTTCCTGAAATAAAAGGTTAGAAAGTGATTCTAGACCAAGAGTGGACGCTGAATTCATGATATGCACTGGCTACAAGGTAGAACTGAGGCTGAGAGCTTGGTCAGTGTTTACTGAGTCTGTATCCATATGCTACAATAGCTTGGGGTTCAGGGTAGCAGTGTTCAACTGTGGCAAGGTTCAGCCTAAAAAAAATGTAGTCTGGCAAATGGATCATTACAAAACAAGTCAAGCCTGGCATGGTAACACTGGCATTAATATCAGCACTCAGGAGACAGAGGCAGGCAAATCTCTGTGAGTTCAAGGCTAGTCTGGTCTACACAGCAAACTTGATGATAGCCAGGGCTACATACCATGTCTCACAAAAACAAAAACAAAACAACAATGGCAGAGCAAAAAAATAAAAAAATAAAAAAAATACCAGGTCAAGCATGTCCCTGAATGGTCAGATGAAAGAGATCATTTGCAAGAAAAATAAAAGTGATTGAGCAATAAGCCGATCAAACCTGAAAAAAAAAAACCACCAGTGTAAGCAAGATAAACAGATTCACCAAGCAATTTGTCTGTAGAGCAAAACTGAGAAGCAACATCACATCTCCTTTTATTTTGATATGACAGAAGTCAGGAAGGACTATATACTCCATCCAATGTACATCACGCATTGCGGCTCTCTATATACGCAGTAGTGATCAGGCAGAAGCCGCGCTCATTAGACTCAGGGCTGATGCAATGTCTGCATCCCTAGGGCAGGGGGGGGGGAAGCAGCTGGTTGAATTGCGTGGACAATGGGCATTCTGGTCTCCATATTGTTTCATTTCTAAGCCTCCATTAAAACAGTAGTCCTTTGATAAAACTCATGAAAAGAGGTACTCGGGTTTTATGTATCATAAATAAATGCCCAGGGTAACTATTGTAGAAATGGCTTGCTCTTCCAGTTCTAAGAATGCCTGTATTTATCCATTCAGCTTTTGTTATGAGTGAATATACTGAAAGACTCTTTGCAGTATTTCAGTGTTCAAGATGTTATGTTCCTTTAGTATTTTTTAAATAGCATGATTTAATGAAGGGGTCTTTGTTTAGTTTGGGATTTTTTGTTTTATTTGGTTTTTGTTGTCTTTTTGTTTGTCTGTTTTGTTTTGATGAAACAGGTTCTCACTGTGTAGCTCAAGCTGGCTTTGAACCTGTAGCAACCCTCCAGCCTCAGCCTCCCAAAGGCTAGCATTTATAGGAGTGACCACCATGCCCTGTTTAAGGTAAAAAGGGTATGAAAAGAATGGGTTTTTGTGGGACTCCTAACAGTGGTAGTGGAAGGGTGTCTCTGACTCTTGCCTGCACTTGGGCCCTTGTCCTTCTACTGGGTTGCTTTGTCCAGCCTAGATATGAGGTTTTGTGACTAGTCTTATTGTAACTTGTTATGGCATGTTCAGTTGATATCCCTGGGAGACCTGTTTTTGTTTGTTTGTGTTAAGGGAAAGGAGGAGGAGCGGATCTGGGGGAAAGGGCAGGTGGGAGGAGGGAGACTCAGAGGAGTGGAGGGAGGGGAAACAGCAGGTGGGATGTAATGGATGAGAGAAGAACTAAAAATGGGTTTTTATCACTGGTAGCAATGCCATAAAAATAGTGAGTCAAGGTGCTCTCTGAATTGGGGGAAAATATACATTATAAAGCAATACAAAATCCAGTCTTGAGATTTTGTTAATTTTCACCAGAAGATGGAAGTTACAAAATAATCCCACACTAGCTCAGAAGTGTGTATAAGAAAGGTTTATTTATTTAGAGGTAGACTCACAGATCACAGTCCTCTGAATGAACACACGCGGAGTGCATGGAGTGCACTTTATGTCATCGTCATTTATAGTATAAGAGGCCGGGCACAGGTGGGCTGGTATCTTAAAGGCTACTGCTGAAAGAGTTTCTACAGCACCTCCCCCTTTTGTTTAAATTAAAAGAGTTCTAAGCCTAATACAAAGCCATATATAATAAGAACAAATATCAAGTATAAAAACTATAATTACAACCAACATAAACAATATTAATGAAGGAACATATGCTAGATGTTTCAGTAATCATTCTACCCTAATGAGTCTAAGTCTTATATTAGAAATGGCATGGCTAAATCATAAGAGGAAAGTAATTATGACTATCTAATCTTCAACCCCATCAAAGGCCTGGGAAGAGAGATAATATTACTTGAGTAGGCAGGAAGTACAATCAAGCAGCTTCCAAAATGTGTAGTAGATGACAGAGAGAACTGGCTGCATGAGCAATCACCCAAAGTCTCATTTGCAATGTTGAAGCAACCAACATTGGCTAAGGCCTAGAATAATTGACAGACCATTTTCCAAGACAGGAAAATTTTTTAGAACCATCTTACCCGGTCTTGGTAAGGTTTGGCAGTCTTTTTGCTTGTATCCTGCATGTTCTGTCCAGACATCATGCATTTTATCAGTGGTCGTGGCATGGGCAGTTCCTTGCCCAAAGACCAGTTTTGCCAAGAAGAAAACAAGCTCCCAGTGGAGTGTGTTCGGTGCTCAACATTCTCTTGGGAATAGATCGGTGCTGGCAGGAGCAATCCAGTGTCACATCAACAGAACCCTAAGTTATTTAAATGCCATATTCTACAGCTCTTTGAAGTGATTGAAGATTACCTATCTATGCAGAATACAATCTCTATGTATCTAAAGAACCTGATTAGTCTGACTATAAGTATGACAAACATGAATGACTATTGACCTAGAATACTTAATACCTATATAACTTAAAAAATAAGACTTCATATTAGAATATTAAACAATCTGAAAATATTTAAAGATTAAAACCTTAATCTATCAAATTACTAGAAAGACAGCAAATATATCAGTGTAGCCTGAGACTCTTGGAAATAGAGAATGATTTAAATAGGTGAGCGAGAATACATGTGTATGGGGCTTCTTGTTTTGGTACGACTAGGAATTGACCCTTAGACAAAACAAAAGATTTTTAGTACCACAACAATATTTTATATGATATTGTAATGCTATCTACACAACAATATATATTTGTCAAAACCTAGAAAACTTTATCACACAAAGAATGAACTTCAATACATTTTTTTTAAAAAATTCAACGGGTCAAGAGATCCCAAAACCAAGTGTAAGTTGTGCTTTTTTAAAAAGTGTCTGATTGTGTCTAAAGTGTGGGAACAATCTCACTGAATGGCTGGGAGGAAAAAGGGCCCTGGCTTAAATCAGTCTGGAGCTGAGTGGCAGCCATAAGACAAGGGGGCAGAAAGACCACTCACTGCTCCTACTTCTGGAATCAAACAAGGAGGTGGAGGATGGGCAGTAGGAAGCAGGTCACTTGGTGCAGCAGCTTTGGGGCAATTTAAACAAGGAGAAGCTGCTCTAATGATACACGTCATAGCAGACTGGAATCAGAGTCAATATGAGTTCATGTTCAGTTGAATACAGATACACGTGGACAAAGAGCAATATTTATCATTGCACACAGATACTAGGCTGATAATACACACATATTTCTTCACGTCATCAGCTGACAGGATCAGTGACCAGAGATGCCTCAGTAGCAATAAGCTTTACCCACAGGCCTTTACCTCTGAAGTCGTCTCCAGTCCCAGGAACCAAAATTATTCTGAGAATACCTAGGGCTGGTACAGGCAATGAGTGTGGTGAGGCTGAGGATCTCAGAGTGCCACAAGGTGGGGTTTTATTTTTAAATTTAGTTTTTATTTTATGTGAATGGATGTTTCGCCTGCATGTGTCTACGCATTGGCCAGAAAGGGTTTCAGCCTGTTGTGAGCCATATCATGGGTGCTGGGAATTGAACCTGAGTCTTCTGAAAGAGCAGTCAATGTTCTTAACCATTGGGCTATCTCTCCAGTCCCAAAGCGATTTTTGAAAGCTGTTTTTTTTTAATTTTTTTTTAATTGAGAAAAGGAAAAAAAAAAGTTTCCCCCTCCTCCCAGCCTCCCATTTCCCTCCCTCCCTCTCCAGTCCAAACAGCAGTCAGGGTTCCCTGCCCTGTGGAAAGTCCAAGGTCCTCCCCGCTCCGTCCATGTCTAGGAAGGTGAACATCCAAACTGGCTAGGCTCCCACAAAGCCAGAACATGAAGTAGGATCAAAACCCCGTGCCATTGTCCTTGGCTTCTCATCATCCCTCATTGTTCGCCATGTTCAGAGAGTCTGGTTTTATCCCATGCTTTTTCAGTCACAGTCCAGCTGGCCTTGGTGAGCTCCCAATAGATCAGCCCCACTATCTCAGTGGGTGGGTGCACCCGTCATGGTCCTGACTTCCATGCTTATCTTCTCCCTCCTTCCGCTCCTCATTGGGACCTTGGGAGCTCAGTCCAGTGCTCCAGTGTGGGTCTCTGTCTCTATCTCCATCCATCACCAGATGAAGGTTCTATGGTGATATGCAAGATATTCATCATTATTGCTATAGGATAGGGTCGTTTTTTAAAGCTTGCAAAGATAGGTATATCAAAATGAAAACAGATCCCAGTTGAAGACCTTCCAATCCAAGCAACAAAACAGATTCTATTATACTATAAAGTAGGTATCCATGAGACTTTATTATATAGACTATTTAATAAATAGATAAATTTTTAAATAGATAAATGGAAGAAAAGAAGCAAATTTCTGTTCAGTAGAACTCAAAAACCTTCACAGAGGTATTCTGCTACCCAGGAGACAAAGCAAAACCCCTTGCATGTGGCATGTACTTCGTCTCTTCTTTCCAAAGAGTAGACCATAGAGAGGAAGTAAGAAGGAAAATCAGCAGCGATGGTGACGAGTCCTGCTGTACACACAATAAGGATGATGATCCCCAAATGGAACTTTACTTCGATGGTCTTCCTCCAAAAGCTACTTAACCCCAGGCTAACCATAAGAAAGAGATAACACAGCTATCGTGACCGAGGGACATGCATGTCATATCCTGACCAGCCTTACTTCAGACTATCAAGGTCATCAAAAATAAAGTCTGAGAAATCTTAGCAGCTATGAGGAGTCTAAAAAATATACGGATTAAAAATAATATGTGACATCTGGGGGGGGAGCTAAGGGAATATGAATAAAATCTTGTGTTAGATTTTTCTATCTCTGTGACCAAAGAGCTCAAAGAAGCAACCTAAGGAGAAGAGGTGTGTTGGGTTCAGGGACCCAGAGTTTTCAGTCCATGAACCCACATTGATTCTGAGTGCATGGTGAAGCTGAGCATCAACAAAGTGGAGGTGACTGCAGAGCAGTGTGTCTCATGACAGGAAGCAGAAAAGTAGCAGGGACTGGGGCCGGATCACTAGGTGAGTCTATAAAGGACATCCCATAGTCAAGCCACAACAGATTCGAACTTTAGTTTTAAGAATGTATCAGGGCCAGCCAGATAGCTAAGCAAGTCAAAGTGCCTACCATCAAGCCTGGCAACCTGAGTTCTGCCCCTGAGAACCGCATGGTGGAAGGAGAAAACTAACACACACACACACACACACACACACACACACACACACACACGCATACAAACACACATTAAAAATTAGTATTAAGCGATTATAACCACCCACATATATAATCCCAGCACTCAAGAGGCAGAAACAGTGGTCTCTGAGCTCGAGGCCAGACTGGTGTATAGAGCAAGCTCCAGGACATCCAGGGCTACACAAAGAAACCCTGTCTCAAACAAACAAACAGAAAACAATGTTAGTTCATTAATTGACAAACATGATATTCTAACGTAAGACATTAAAACTAGGGGGAGTCACAGTGTGCAGCATATGAGGGCCATCTGTACTACCGTGACTTTTCTGTAAACTGAAAATTAATCTAAAATTGAAGTTTTACTTACAAATGTATTAAGTCCAACACGGTATAAAAGTTCAGATGCAACTTTTGTGCTGAAGCCCACGGCTGAAACCCACTTTTATGGAAGTGACCGCTAAGTGGCCATGGTTTTGCAAAAGCGTCTGTTACACATGATTTCTTGTTCAAACAGAACCCATTGTATCCACATTCAGCAAAGCAAAGCAAACTTGGGCTGTGTGCCAAAACAGGCAAGTAGCCTGTTATCCTCAATGTGATAGTGCTATTCAGATCTTTCCATTCCGTGACACACAATATTCCCTTTGGTCAGGGCAAGGAAAGCGCTCCAAGTTGATTCTTCACTGGCTCGGAAAAGTTTCCAAATGCGAGTCTCCGGGGAGACGTCAGAAACTCACATGGGGGGGAGCAGGAAGGAGAAGATTGCTAGTCTAGGCCTTGAAGAAAAAAAAAAAAAGGAAGGAAAAGGCTTGGGCTTCCCCAGACAGGCTAAATTATATGGGAACATTGCCAGAAAACTTAGCGTTCTGAGAGGCAGGAAAGCTGGTTTCACCACACTCACCAGGCCCTAGCTGCCAGAGGACTAGACTTTCCACGCAGTCAAGATCCCAAAGTGCATAAGTCTATCTTCTCACACTCCTGGGAGGCAGTGGAAAGTTCTAAAGACCACGAGACCCTTTGAGGGAGCGCTGATGACCTCACAAATGGGGTTCACATACCCAGCTCCTAAAGACAATAGCATCAGGCCAGGCTCCAGCTGGACGCTCTTGTCACTTCGAAGGCCTCCACCTTTGCAGAGATCAGCCAAGGGTGACAAGCAATGGAGACAATGCCAGAATAAGGGCCCCTGTTTCCCTCTACATTAGGGCCAGCAGAGCCTAAGGAAATGGGGGGACAGGAAAAGATAACACAATTTTCAGACTTCTGAGACTACGTTTACAGACGTGTGGATTTTTCACTTAGCCCATGGGGTTATTCCAGCTCATCCTTTCAAGGTCTTGTTCAAGCCATAAAATCTTTCAAGTCTCCCAGCATCTCCCTCTCCTTCCAATTCTAAGATTATAATTAGCTTCTCTTGAGTTCCAAGCAGCTTGTCCCTTCTTTAACGCTGTGGACACCTAGCGTTTCATAAGTAATGTTTTCATGTGTACAACCCAGAGTGTATTTTGGAGTTCTGGGACCTGAATGCAAATTCGACTTCCTACATCCCATGGCACTTAGTCTAGTGTTTTGTATATGTACTTAATGTTAGATTGGTATTGGCGGAGGTGACATGGTAATAACCGGAAAAGGAGACCCCCCCCCCCCCCCGCGCACCCCATGGAAGCAGGTCATCCTTCAATCGTAACAATGAAGGCCAGCAATCTCTCTCCAGGAGTGGAAACTGAAACTTATGCACCAGGATGCAGGGGGAGTGGGAGCTTTTGAGGGAAGAAAAGAGAACTTTGGGGTGGAAGATTCCATCGGCAGATCTCTTCCCTGCTGTTTCAAAGCTGTAAACACCAATGGAGGTTGGTGTGTTGATCTTTTCATCAGGAGTTCATGGATCCGGACAAGCTGCTCTCAGTTGAATTTCCTGTCTGGAGTTCCTCAGCCCAGCTGAGGTCTGAGGGCTTTAGGTAATCGGTCCTTTACTTAACATCTGGCCTTCATTGGCTACTCTGATCTCTTTGAAATTTGCAGTAGGGACAACAAATTGTACATCAGAGCTTACCCTTCTAGCTATCCACTCAAAGAGTCAGGAGGTCGTCATGGTTATGTGCAGCCTACCTGTATGTAACAAGTCTTGGCTGAGGTGAGAAGAAATTGGTTTTCCCCTCTCTCCCACAGACTTAAGCATGTCTCTGTCCAGTTTTGCCCGGGTTGACTCACGTTTCCAACAGCTCCTCAGACCCCGGCTGACTGCCGCACCTGGCTTTAGTGAGGAGAAGCTGTGGTTTCAAAGTCTTCAAACTCCAAGTATAAATTGCAAAGCAATTCTTTGCAATAAATTTAGGGATTACACATCATCTAAACACAAAGAAAAATTTTAAAATTTAATAACCAAATTTTCTCCCCCCCCCCCAAAAAGCTGTCAGATATTAAAATTAGCCTCCCAAATGCACCCTTGCAGAGATACTCAGTGTGTTCTATGTGGCACTAACCCAATGTGAAAAGATTTATGTATGAGATCACCACTGACCATCTCACTCCTCTGCTAGATGAGCCCACAAGAGCTCAGCTGTTCACCACTAAGTACGGAGCCCCTCAAAGATCCTGCACACCATCAGACGGCAGCAAGTACTGGCTAAAAGGAAGCGCTTAAGTCCTTGATTCTGGTTCCTCCCTTATGTCACTTTTCACATCTCAAGGCCCACTACTTTATCTACTATTGCAGAGACTGGCTTAGTTCAAGTAGACTCAGGGGGACGTCTTCCATGCAGAAACACCATTTTTGGTAAATACTCAGGATATGTAAACAAAGTTGTACACCCAGAATTGCCCTCCCCCAAAGATGTGTGGAATTACCTGAAATGACTATCTGGAGAGAGCTAAGAGAATTCAACTTTATATTTTTGCATCTGCCTGTCATGTCTCCAAGAGTAAAAGTTCAAGATACATTCCTAGGCACTTCCCTGTGTGCACAGGTAAAGAATGCTCTCCCAACCTGAGGCCAACACAACCAGGAGCCAGTACTGGGTCAGAGAAACAGTGGAGACCTGAGGCTGTGTGGGTGTGATACAAGTATGTGGTGGGTAGCCTTGTAATTAGTATAATGGCACTGCTATCTTTTATGTGGGTGGAAGTTTGAAGAAGAAACCGCCCCTCCACACACACACAAGCTTGCAGCCACTCTGGTTATAGTGAGTTCTAAGCCAACCTGTCTTTAAAATAACCACAAACCACCGTATATATTTGCACATTAATGAATGACTTCTTAAAGTGGCCGGCCAGGCTCATGTTGTTCTTTCTTCTCACCTCAAACTTCCCTTCACTCCTACCCACCCTTCTACCTCTGCCAGACCCAAAGTTCCACAAAGAAAGGCCGGTTTATTGTTTCTGCTGTATCCTCTAAGGTGCCCCAACTCTCAGCACTGCACATTCCTCTCAGGGGTCCCTCCAAAACTTCATACAAAGTCTTTTTGTAAATTTGGTCACAGCAATACCAGAGATGAGGCAGCCTGGGGTAGAAGAGCTCTGCTGTCCTGAGAAGCGCGGGCTGTCACCTAAGATCACCTTTGCCTCTGAGAAGACCACAACCAGGCCCAGAGCAGCTCTTCCCTAATAGCAGTCTCTAAGCCTGAGGAAAACCCACAAGCCATCCCTTAGTGCTTCTTCTGACGTCATGGTTATGACCGCATTACAGACCACATTACAACCGTCGCTGCCCCGACTCCTGTTGCTTCCAAGCATTTGGTTAGCCTACCGTACCTCCACAGTTCAGCTTTCAAGTGTACCTCAGTGGAAGAAGCAGGGACTCAGTGCTGTTAGCCTCACCTTCCTGACTGAAAAGGATGCACAGTGATAGTGCAGAAAGATTCCACCACCCTTTGTCCCATGGCTGTGTTCACAAGGGCAGTGAACTGCTGTCTAGATAAAAACTGTGTGTCCATGAAGAACCTGAATAACTCCATTGCCCGGAAGACCCAAGGAGAGGGAGAAAGGTTCCCAGAGTCCAGCAGCATGGCTGTAAGGATGCAGCTGTGTGGCAACAGCTGTGGCTTCAGTGTTGAGGTAGGCTTCCCTGAAGCCTGCCTTGAGGCTTAGGTGTGAGCACTATGTGGCAAGCTCAGGAAACACTGGAAGAGTTGTGGGGAATGAGCTGGGGAGGAAGGCTAACACAGAAGCAGACTGCTGAATGCCATGGAAGCTCAGCCTTGATGAGGACCGCGGGGAGAGGGAAGAACAAGGCTACTGGTGTTCCAAACCAAAGGAAGAGAGGGGGAGGCTTTGGTCTGCCATTTCACCTGCGCCACTGCCACATGGACCTTCTCTAGACTGACTGGTGCCTGTGAACCTGCCCTGTGCATGGGCTCAGCATGTTTTTGTGACTGGAAAGAATCCCTTGGGAGTAAAAATGTCCGATATATTCAACAGGAGTTACCCTCATGCATAAGGGGCAGAGAGGTTAGGTGTGTGGGTCAGGGAGTCACAAGGTCAACACTGAGGTGTGGAAGGAGCTGAAAAATGAAGGTCAGAGCTCACTCTCTTCCCCACCTTGACGTATTTCATCTGGCTGGCCAATGCGGACACCCAACAAGGTGGAAGAAGACAGTGAGCAGTGAATACCCAGGGCTTCCTCATTCAGATATTGCCACGCTTCAACATTTAAAACCTCAAATAGCTCTGTGTAGCTATGCAGATGTTATGTTTAGGTGTTAGCTAAAACCAGTGAAACCGGAAAAGAACTGGAAAGCATTACCTGGCAGTCTAAGCAAGTAGAAGAGAAATTCTAAACAGAAATTTGCATTCTAGCTCTGGCTTGAACTAGTTGTTACAATTGCTAGTTGGATAAACCCTTGGCAGTTGAGTGTTTTCTTACTCTTCTAACGGGGCAGATCCTGTTGATGTAAAGAAACTATTGTGTTCCAGGTCCTGGTGACACCCGCCTACAATCCCAGCACTCAGATAGCTTCGGGACGGTCAAGGATCTGAGACCAACACGCACTGTATGGTGAAACAGAGGGGGTTGGGTGGGCTGCAACACCATAGCAGCAGCAGTTGTGAAAATCAAGGGTACAATATTGGTATTCTCTTGCAGTTCTAGAAGGAGCAAATCCAATTTTAAATGCATTTAAGAAACAAATACGACAATTTTTCCCACTGCTTCTTTAGAATGACATTTACATAAACATTTACCATCACAGAGCTTTCTCAAAGGGAGGATTTATTGATAATTATTTTATTTCCACTAATCCCCCCTCTCCAATAAAAATGAATTTATATTCTATTTATACTCCTCGCAGGAAATATGGCTCAAGACAGAGCACCGCCCACCTGCCCTAGAAAGCCCTCCTGCATTCCATCACTCAGGGGAGCTTGCAGGCATGAGGGGGGTGCTCAGGGTGGGAGGGGGTGTGGG
>NC_022015.1:68089103-68090407 GCF_000317375.1 Microtus ochrogaster | reverse complement strand
TACATGTCAGCTTCTAACAGATTCATGCATTGTTTCTCTAGATCGATCTTTCTTTGTCTCTCTCTTTCTCTCTCTCTTTCTCTCTCTCTTTCTTTCTTTCTTTCTTTCTTTCTTTCTTTCTTTCTTCATGGTCACCACAACATAAGTCAGTTTTTGTTTCCTTCTATTTCTTACGGGGTGCTTGTTTTTTCAACCACTTCCTCTTAGGCCTAAACTCCACCCTGACAGCCCAGTAGCAGCCTCCAGTCATCCCTTCTTTCACTTCCCTTTCAGTGGGAAGAGCACAGCAATGACGGACTCACAGACCATCACCTGTGTTTCCATAACCAAAGCCGGTGAATTAGCAAAATGATCATTTCTCTGTGGAGATGTCAAGGTTTCTGCCTTGTGACAGATTGAGAACTAGGGCACAGTAAGCGTGAATCAGCCTTAGCTCACGTCCAGTGTGGAGACCCTGGCTTGGCTGTCCTGCCGGTTCTCAAAAGAAGCTCTGGGAAAGGGAGACACCTTGTAAATGTGCCGCCTCTGGGAAAACAAGCATCTACCATTCCTATTCATCCTAGACAAAGCAGAGGAAGGTGGAGAGTTGACGTCATTACAAAACACAAGCTCTCCTAAGCAAAGGTCCGAACACAAAGGTGCCATTCTCTCTGCTGGCTCCATTGTTTCAAGTCTCCTGTAGTGGGTGGGGATCAGGAAGACTTAGAAAGGAGGGAAGGAAAGGGGCTGCCCTTTTCAGTAGAGCGAGTCTGCTGGGCTTTGGTTATCTCTGCCTCTCGCTGTGACACATTATCACACCGTCTTGAGGAAGCAAGGGACCTGCCCTCCTGAACTCTGCGGAGGAGCAACAGACGCAGCAGCTCCAGCCTGACAGCCCAGCAAAACGCAGACTCCCAGTTACATTGCTGGAAATGGCTTTTGAAAACCTCCAGGCAAGCCAGGTGTGGATAATCTTAGCACACAGGAAGTGAAGGTTGGAGGGTCAGGACTTCCAGGTCATCACCAGCTACGGGAGACCTGGGCTACATGAGACCCTGCCTAAAACCAAAACCATGGCTTAGGGAGACTGAGTCCAAGGCTAATTTGAGATTAAACCTGGGTTCTATAGGAAAGCCTGTAAAATGTCTCCAGTGAGGAGGAAGAGGAGACAAGTCATTTTCCAGAGATCACTTTCAGGGCCGACAGTATGCTTCTCTGTAGATTACTGGTGAGAACAGTATTGTAAGGGCTACAATTAAAATAGATGTTTAGCCAGGCAGTGGTGGCGCACACCTTTAATCCCAGCACTAGGGAGGCAGAGGCAG
>NC_022015.1:68058671-68088928 GCF_000317375.1 Microtus ochrogaster | reverse complement strand
AGAGAGAGAGAGAGAGAGAGAGAGAGAGAGAGAGAGAGAGATTGAAAAATCCAAGTAATATGGAAGAAATTCAGTACTTAGCCTTACAAGGCTGTTAGTTTTCTATTCTCAAACCAGATTGCTCCAAATCACAAACCTAAAAGTAAGATTAACTAACTGACATAAAGATTTAATTTCACCTGGGTTAAAGAAACTTAAACTTGCACAGAATATCTAGATGAATATTCTGATGTTTATATAACTACCATCTCAAAAATGAAAGCTTCAGCTTGGTTATACTTTTATAATCAGACTGCCAGAAACAACCACATTAAGTAGGAGATATTTTAGTATCTTTTTGAGGATTATTGCTAAGAGAACCTCTATCAAAGTAAAAGTTTTCTGCCATTTGTCTGCTTTCATCTTTCATTTTTTAAACATTTATTTACGCATATGAGTGATCTATTTGCATGTGTGCCTCCACAACAGAACAGGGCATCAGATCCCATGATAGAGATACCATGTGGTTGTTGTGAACTGAAGTCAGAACCCCTGGAAGAGCAGCCAGTGCTCTTAACCACTAAGCCATTGTTTGCCTGGGCTTCACTCCAGCTCCTGGCATAAGCCCCCTCCCCTGGGAATTGCCTCAGTTCAAACTCCACCTCTGATAAAGCCCACCAAACAGTGACCCCTCACCAGGGAGGGTCAAGAAAGCCCGCCAAATGGTGACCCTTCTCTAGGGAAGGTCTAGACCACTCACTCTAACAGGCCGTTTAAATTGCCTCCCAGAGAATAAACACGTGATCGCAAGGCTTCATGTGGCCTCCCCTTCTCTCTCTCTTCTGTTCTCCACATGTCCCCGGGGTCACCCGGGAGGACTCCATTAAACATGGGCATCTTTTATTCTGTCTGATTGGAATTATTTGTATCAGCGGAGAGGCTCGTCTAAAAGAAAATACTTAACAGCCATCTCTCCAGCCCCCTACATCTTACATTTTTTAAAGATTTTATTTTTAATTATGTATATATTGTGCATCTGTGTGCATGCAAGTGCCTATGGTGTCCAGAAGAGGGTATCAGACCCCCTGGAGCCAGCACTGCAGGTGGTCAAGAGTGGTCCAAAGTGGGAGGTTGGAACCAAATTCTGATCTTAAGCAAGAACTCTTGAAATCATGCTTTTATTTTATCTTATTGAGAGAGAGTCTCACTTGGAACTTGCTATCAGACCAGGCTGGCCTTGAGCCAACAGAGATCTACCTGCTTCTTCCAGGATTAGAGGCGTGTGCCACCGTGCCCCACAATACCTGACATTTTTTAAACTGCAAAGGAGAGCTTTTGGCTGACAGCTGGTAGTAATTACCCATGAGCAAAGTCATGCCAACAGATACTGAGAGCAAAGGCAGGGAGTTAGACGGGAGGGAACCAAGGGAAATGCAACTGTACCTCCCGATGGGCAGATGCCCCTAATCATCCTTGAAGCTGCAGGTGGATTCTTCCCACTGCATCAGCAAAGCCTGGCAGACTGCCCTAACGGCCATGTGTGAGCACTGACGAAGTTCTGCGTCCTCAAAGCACCAAGCTTCATTGTAACACTATCTGCACTGTGATTCTGAGCCTCTTTTGTGGACATTTCACAAGGATCAAGAGGAGAGATACCTGAAAGGGAGATCGAGTACACTGTGATCTGGGAGGGCAAGAAAGCTTGCATTGCTTCCATGGATATGCTGCCCACCTCAAGAATATTTATAAAATCTTCTTTAAAATACATAATGCAGAACTGAATGAGCTACCATCTCTTCCTCAAGTCACTGTCCAGTCCTGTCCTCTGTGTGTGTGTGTGTGTCTGTGTCAAAGTGTTTTGCTTTGTATTGCTAAATAAACTAGCTGTGTCTTGCCGGGCCGTGGTGGTACACGCCTTTAATCCCAGCACTCGGGAGGCAGAGGCAGGCGGATCTCTGTGAGTTTGAGGCCAGCCTGGTCTACAAGAGCGAGTTCTAGGACAGGCTCCAAAGCTACAGAGAAACCCTGACTCAAAAAATAAAAACAAAACAACAACAACAACAACAAAAATACTAGCTGTGTCTCTTAGAATTCTTTCCTCCAGAAGAACAGAAGGGAAACAACCTTCACCTAGTAGTAATACTACTTGTAGGCTGAAATAAGAAAATGCATGCACTTGAAGAAATGAATGATAAATATTTATATTAATGTGGATTATAAGCATTGGCTTTGCCAATAAACAGGAGATAGGAGTTAGAGCAATCATACTCTCCCACGTTTTAAGTTCTGACACTGGCAACTCATAAAGGTGATGGATGATGAGGATTCTTTCCGTGAACAAAATGGGTAACGATTAAAGGAAATCTTTATGATATTAAAAAAGTTGGGCGCATAAAAATTATTTGCAGGGAATTCTTACACAACTTCCAAGCACGAATAAGGATCTGGGGGTCATTTCCAGGTGAAATTTGCCTATTGCTCTCAGTGGTGGGGAGACATTTTCCTGAGAGCAAACATGATGGAAGCCCTGTGCTCTGCTGGTCATTCAGGTCTGTTAAGACAGGACCTGCTCTTGATTAAACAACTCTCTCCTTTTCTTTTCCTCGGGTAAACAGGAAAACTCCACGTAGCCAAGCCATGTTGGATTCTGAAGGTCAAGAAACACTGTGGAAGGTAAATGTGACCCCATTTTCAAATGGTAGACCTTCATGTCTTAACAAATAAGGCTCACGAACCGATGAGACTGCTCGGGAACATCACCAGGTAAAAGAAAAAAAAAGAGGATCTTTACTGATTCTTGGACCT
Organism: Microtus ochrogaster; assembly: GCF_000317375.1. Taxonomy (NCBI): domain Eukaryota; kingdom Metazoa; phylum Chordata; class Mammalia; order Rodentia; family Cricetidae; genus Microtus; species Microtus ochrogaster. The sequence continues at coordinate 68,086,144 of NC_022015.1, read as the reverse complement.
GTGCTGGATTGTAATTTCCTGCAAAAACACCACTAACGAACATCACCGCCTTGGGGCTCAGGAGGGGGTAGCAGTTCCCAGGACCCATACTTGAAGAGAAGCTGGGTTTGGCTCCCTACACCCGAGTTCACAGCTACCTAGAACTCCAGCTCCAGGGGATCCAACACCCACTTTTGCCTCCTTGGGCAATGCACATTCCTTTGGACAAAGACACGCATATACATGTAACTAAGTAAAAATAAAACCTAAAAATAAATAGATAGATAGATAGATAGATAGATAGATAGATAGATAGATAGATAGATAGATGGAAAAGGAGGTGGGGTGGGAATTCTGGGAAGCTCCTGGATCAGAAGGAAGCTGTTGACTGCAACTAGAAGTGAGCAAGTACCTGGGCAGTTTCTGCCTACAGAGAAGCAGTGCTACTTTAACCTGGGAGAGGCTCAAGGCCTGAACTTATAGGATGCCCATAAATGAAACCCACAAGCGAGGAATCCAGCAAAATCCGTCTACTTCTAAAGGGTACTTCCAAAGCCAGGCTGTGGAGGTCCACGCCTATGATCCCAGCACACAGGAGGCAGAGGCAGGCGAATTTCTTGGGGTAACATCAGGAAAAAGAGGGCCCAGAGCCAAAAAAACAAGGGAGCACAACAGTCTTTAATTTTCTCTTGAGCTTTTTAAATTTTGTTTAAAGAATAAAGAAAAAATAGCATTTGTATTCTGTCAAGCCTTATATGTATGTAAAAGGCATATTTAAAGAAATTAAAAAGAGGGAGAAAAAGGTTCCTACTATTAACTACATTTCTCGACACAGAAAATCAGACAAAAGAAGAGAAGTTGGAGAGCATTTGTTTCTGAAAATTTGCCAAAACTTTGGGTAAAGACAATGGGAACTGTGACTTGCCTTCCTGGATGTGTTTTATTTCCTCTCCACCTCCAACACACAGCTTGGCAGGAGTGAAGTTCTGTCAGTACAGGGCCGGCCGTGGAGCCCAGAGCTCTCCTCCCAGAGAAGTCTGACTCACATCCAAAGTGGAAGGAGGAAGCTAGGCCTGTCAGACGAAGTGGCAGTCACTGGGCGTGAAAGGGGGAGATTCGCAGCTCTGTGGTTCCAGTGGGGTCTAGAGGTGGACCATCCAGAAAGTTACTGAGGTTCTCTGCATCGACAGAAGGTCTTCGGATCGCTCTGTGAGAGATTTTAAAAACCGTAACCAAAGTGAGAGCCAGGCCTGAGAGCTGGACACAATCCTAACTCACGCAGATTTATAGGCAGTGTGAAATTCCATGGACTCAAGAGATTTTTTTTCCTACCTAACATTGGCTGATATCTTTGTTTTCTCTTGCTCTAACAGAATACACGAGACTGGAAGATTTATAAAGAAATGATCTTTCTTTTGGCTCATGGCTCTGGAGGCAGAGACATTCTCGAGCAGGCAGCACAGCTGCTGAGGCTTCATGCTACATCACTTTTCACAGAATGGGCGTGCTGGGAGAATAATGTCTCCACCACGGGAAAGAGAAGAGGTGTCAAGAAGGTTCAGGACATTTTCTAACAATATGCTAATACGAACACTAGGCCGTCCCTGAGAAGACAGCCTCCTAACACCGGTGATTCTCTCCACTGGCAACCAAACTTCAAACTGAGCTTTTGCTGGGACAAGCTACACCCAATTATAGCACCCTCCGTTAAAGTACGGTAAACATTGGGCAACTTGTAGGGAAGCAGACCAAAATACAAGAATAGAAGCATGGGTAGACAGCCTAGTGGCTACCACCATGAAGACAGAAGTCAGAGGTTTAATGACTCTGGAGTTTAATCTCAGGCAAGTTTTTAGGGGGAAAAAAGATTTGATTTTTAAAAATAACCTGAAAATCTAAGAAAATCAAGCATCGATGAAGCACAGGTAAGATAAAAACAAAGCGAATCATCATGTAGCTAGGTAAAGTTGTTAGGGGAAAATGCAGAAGAGATGGAAGTCATAGCCTCTGGTCATTCCTAGCCAGAACCAGCATCAGCATGTGTGCAAGGGCTCCCCTTCCCCCTAAGTCCCAAAGGAGATCACACACACACACACACACACACACACACACACACACACACACACACACACACAATGGATTGCTGTTAGAAAGAAGCCCAAGGCAGAGGGTGCATGGATTTTTAGCAAGCGGCAAAGCCAACTTCCTTCTTTCTTTTTGGCCAGTGAGAAGTTCCCAGTATTACACTTGGATCCCCAAGCTTCTAGCTGCAGGGATAGCTTGGTGTCAGAAGACAGGTAAACCCTGCGATCTGGCACATTTAGCACAAGCTCCTAGAAAAAATGATGAACTCCGAGGACTGCTTCTCCAAACCCAAAGCAAGAGGAAAAAAATACAACTGTAGTGAAGAAAATTGGGTCTATTCTATTCTATTACCAGCACATCAGTGTCCACCTGATTGTTTACATCAATTAAACATGTATCTTAGACTCTCTAGAGCAGCCATCGAATAAAGTATTTAAAGTAACAAACTTTTAAAACTATTTGAAGGGGCCGGAGAGATTGCATAGTAGTTAAGAGGACTTGCTTCTCTGGCTGAGGACCTTTGTTTGGTTCCCAGAGCCCACATCTGGTAACGCAAGAGTTACCTGTAACTCCAGCTACTCTTATCTTCTTCTGGCCTCCAAGGGCACCTGCACTCCTGTGCACATACCCACAAACGCACACACACAAAATCAAAACACAGAAATAAAAAGTTTCTGTTACCATGAGTTCCTGCCATGATATGTCTCACCAAACAGCCAAAGGTTGGCAACCAGCTATGCACTGACTGATACTCCCAAAACTCTGAACCAAACAGCCCTTCTATTATTTTAAGTAGGTTTTGTTTGTTTGTTTTTGAACAATAACACAAAGCTGATTAATACATACTGCGTGGAAAATATATCAAACCATGTATTGTCTAAAAGAAATACACTGTAGGTTAAACTGCACAAATATGTAAATGAAAGCCATATAGAGTCCTATAAAATGTCCATTTGAATATCAGACAAAATAAATTTTATAATTAGGATTATTAATAGATACTAATAAGTAAGGAGCAGAATGCTAAAGCACATTCAGAAAATGTAACAAGTATAAACATTCAATACTCAACAACAGAGGCACAAAATACACAAAGGCAGGATTAACAAAACTGAAGGGCGGGGCTTGAGAGATGTCATGAGAATGTATACTGCTCTCATGAGTTTGCTCCCAGCACTCAAGTCAGATGGTCTGCAACTGCCTGCAACTCCAGTTCCAGGGGGTCAGATGCCCCCTTCTGGCCTCTTCAGATGCGCGCGCGCACACACACACACACACACACACGCACACACACACACACACACGTATGCACTCACACATGTATGTACACACACACACGCACATACACACACACGTATGTACACACACAGAAAGGGAGAGCATAGACACACATATATACACATAAATAAAGTAAAATCTAAAAACAAAAAAAACAACACAAAAACCTAAAGCAATTAGAAAAAGAATATGAATCACTTAACCTAAAGAAATTTTGCTTTAAATAACGTGCACAAAAATTAGTTACTATGAAGCTGAGGAAGAAATCAGAAGAGCTTAAAAAGAATCACTAAATAAATATTCGAATAATTTTTAAAGATTTACTTATTTTATCTTAAGCATGAGTGTTCTGCCTGCGTATATGTCTGTGCACCATATACTTGCCTGGTGTCTGTCAGGGTCAAGAGAGGGTGTTGGGTCCTTTGCAACTGGAGTTGTAAGAGGTTGTGAGCCAATATACCGGTTCTGGAAACCAAATTCAAGTTGTCTGAAAGAACAAGTGCTCTTACCGGCTGATGCATCTCTCAAGTCTTCTGACAAACCTTTGGTTTAGATGATCTAACAAACATAATTTTATACTGACACAGACATAACAGCTAAGCCTGCAGATGGTAGGGTTCCTAAAGAGACTACTGTAGTGACATTCAGGACCCTGTCTTCACCCTTCTTCCTTTCGGGAATCAGCCGCAAAATGTGTTGCGAAAATATTTTGTTTGCTTTGTTTCAAAATTAGTTGCATTGTTATGATTCTTTTTTATAGGCTAAAATAAGGACATAAGAATACACTTTCTCTCCTTTAACATAACTTATACACGTTTTGCCATTTCTAAAACAAAAATTTAATCTCAAACTAATCCTTCCTGTATTCTCTTTCCTATCATCTTTTGGCAACTCAGGCCCGAGGCTTACTAAAACATAAGACAACACCCAAAAAGTGCAAAGAAGTGGACCTAAAAATACTCCATTTTGTCTTTTGTTTTGTTTTTACTTATTTTTTAGCTCGTTTTTATTGTACAAAATATCAGGTTTCACTGTGAAGCTTACATATATGCATATAACATGCATTGACCGTACTTGCCCCATCCAAAACCCACCACCTTCCCTTCTCCTCGAGCCCTTTTTCCAAATCTTGATTACACACATGAGAGAAACCAAACCACATCCTTTGTCTTTCTGAAACCAGCCTATTTTGCTGACTGTGATGATTTCTACTAATGTCTGTTTTTCTGCAAGTGGCATCACTTTACTCTTCTTAACAGCCGAATATAATTCCACTGTGCATGTGTGCCACAGTCTCTTTATTCCATCACTCACCGGAGAGCACCTAAGCTAATGCTACAACAGGCTCCCGTGAGCCGTGCTGCAAACGGGCTCCCGTGAGGCATGCCTCAACGGGCTCCCACGAGGCGTGCTGCAATGGGCTTCTGTGAGCCGTGCTGCAATAAACATGGGCTTATAGGTGTCTCTGTTGCATACTGACTTCAGTGTCTTTAGGAAACACACAGGAATGATATATGGTGATATATAGCATATTGTGGGTCATATGGTAATTCTATTCAAGTACTTTAGACTCTGGAGGATAATCTTTTCTTGAAAATGAATAAAAAAATAAATAAATAGTGAAGCTGGTTGTCGGGTACCAAATGATTAGCCCTGAAAACATACATACAGGTAATGTTACATGGAGTTATTTGGAAATATATATGCGTATACAAATATATATATGTATGCAATAACAATTGAGAAAAAGGCCATGAATTTGAAGGAGGGTGGGGAGAGGCATATGGGAGGATGTGGAGGGAGAGAGGGAAGGGAGAAATGTTGTCATTAAAATACAGTCTCAGTGATAAACAACCCCTCTCCCGTTTTTGTTGCTCTGTTTCCATTTTTGTAAAAGTTACAAATCTTAAAGAGGGAAATAAAGCCAGGTGTGGTGAGGCACACCTTTGATCCTGGGCTCAAACTTAGGAGGCAGAGACAGGGAGATTGCTGTACATTTGAGGCCAGGCTGGTCTGCATAGTGGGTTCCAGAACAGCCACGGCTATGTAGAGAGACCCTGTCTCAAAACTTAAAAAAATAAATTAATTAATTTTTAAAAAGGAAATAATTTTTAAAATTCCTTGTAGAAAAATGAATATAAATTATATATACTCCAGACTGGACATAAAAATAACACCAGATAAATAAACAAAGAAAAGTATTGTGCAAGGGGTAAGAGACTATGAACTTAATTAGTTCAAGATGGGGTCTATTTGGTATAATATCATAAATGAAGCTGTTTTAAGCTTCTTGTTCTGTTTTTCAATATAATCTTAAGCTCAGAACACAAGGCAGCCTCTTTCGCACAGAACTGTAACTTGCACACCGGGTGTGACGGGTAACTTTACAGAGACAACCCGTCTCCCAGAGGAAGCATGGTTACACTCCAAATCCTGAGGCCTGGGAGAAAGTGTTTTGTTTTCTTTCAGAGTTAGTTAGAATCATATGGTCCTGCTTTCCAAGCTAAAATAAGGCTATGAAGGTCTCTGTCTCCTTTAACATTACAAATGTCTGTCTGTTAACCTAAAACAAAATTTTAACTACAAATTAAGATCATTTAATATTAAGTAATAAGAAACATGTCATTAAGGTTGATACAGTTTTATAATTTTTATTTGGGAATCATTAATTGGAATAAGGATAAAGCTGGTAAACTAAATTTTCTAAGTTTAAACTTTTAAAAAAACTATATTTTATTTCTGGGACAATGTCATTATTACACAAAGAAAATAAAATATAGACATACTAAATTTTTATCTGCACAAATCTTTGGGTTTATTCCCTAAAACCAAACTAGCTGTGACTATTTAAATTGATTCATGGATATGTTATATAGCTAGATGGCAGATTTCCCTCCTTTCTGCTCCTGATCAGAGAGGAATTAAGAACTCCCCACCCTCGTCCCACACCCCTGCCCTGGCTGCACTAGGTATCTATGGGCTGGGGTTCGAAGTCACCCCAAAGCTCCGTTGTCTGTGGGGACTTTCCCGACTGAGTAAAGCTTCTGAAATTTAGGTGAGATGAGAGCAGAGTTCCACCAAGTCCTCCCCACAATGGTATTTCATCGCGGCCTACAAGCCAAGAACTGTTTCTCCCCACATGAACACTTTGTACATCAGGTTTTATGTTCTGTAACGGAGATGTTTGAAAGGATTGCACGGTGGCACCACTTCCTTCTAGCATCACTGTGGGGAGGGGAGAGAGAGGACTTTCTACAGTTTCTTCCTGGCCTTCTTAGAGCTGGCAGGGTGCTGGAGCCTGCAGAAGCGTGAGAACTCCCCAACACGAACCGCTCCCTCCGTGTTTCACATTCTCAAGAGTCCGCCTTGAGTGACTCCCGAAATTCCTTAGATTTCTAGCTTAAATGTGTTTAAGTACATCTTTATAAATAAAGATCATCTGTATAAAGAGTTTAAATAAATCTAATCGCAAAAACTAGTCTTTAAGAGCTTTTTTAAAAGATTTATTTTATTTTCGGTGTACGTGTGCTTGAGTGCGTGTCTGTGTGCCATGTGTATGGGTGCCTACAGAGGCCAAGAAGAGGGGATCAGGTCCCCTGGAACTTGTGAGTTGCCCAATGTGGGTGCCAGAAACTGAACACCGGACCTCTGCAATAGCAACATGCACTCTTAACCACTAAGCCAGCTCGCCACCCCCAAGAGTTTTGTTTTTTTTTTAATTTAAATATCTGGTGTCTTATAAACACTGTCAAACCATAACCCAGATGGTGAGTTAATACCATAAATCAAAATATAAGATTTTCCACTTAAAATTTATGACCAACCTATTTATCTAGTAATTCTTGATTGAATATGTTGAAAATAAACATGGTTATGTTCTCTGAAACTATTAAGTGATTTTTGGAATGTGGTCATATGTGGGAGTTAAAAGGTTCATATTTAACTAAGACCTTTTAAAACTTAGGGTTCACCCCTAAACTTAGCTGTTTAAATAAGAGTAAACTAATATACAGTCATCATATAACTCCTACATCCTGTTACCATATGTACTTTTCAAAATACACACCTTTTGGCTGGGTGGTGGTGGCGCACGCCTTTAATCCCAGCACTCGGGAGGCAGAGGCAGGTGAATCTCTGTGAGTTCGAAGTCAATCTGGTCTACAAGAGCTAGTTCCAGGACAGCTAGGACTGTTACACAGGGAAACCCTATCTCGAAAAACCAAATAAATAAATAAATATATACACACCTTTTCCTAAAACCATATAAAATTAAAATGACTAAGATCATATAGAAATAACCTTATTGAGCCAGGCAGTGGTGGCACACGCTTTTAGTCCCAGCACTCGGGAGGCAGAGGCAGGTGGATCTCTGTGAGTTGAGGCCAGCCTGGTCTACAAAGCTAGTTCCAGGACAGCCAGAAAACATAGAAACATAGAGGAATCCTGTCTCAAAACAAAACAAACCAACCAAACAAACAAAAATATAACTAGTCCAAGTTTCCAGATGTGTGTCTTCCCAACCTTCCCACCACGACCCAGCCAGGCTGCTGGGTGAGGTCATCTGAGACCATCCAGTCCTGCCAAGCCCGCCCAGCTCAGAAGGCTGGAACCAATAAATCATAAGAATGGTTTGTTGTTTGACTCAACCAACTTCCATGTGATTTATTGTACATCAGAAGCAAAGTCAACTTACCGTGTTCATATGAAACCCTAGCACTGACACCTGGAAACTAAAAGTATAACTTCTAAAACTGCTCATAGTTCCCTGATTATTGATTTACAAATATACAAGGAAAAAACTACAAATAAATTAAAAAAGAAAACTCATTCCAGTACCCCAAATTGGGAAAGATGGAGTTCATGTAGCTCTAGCTAATGGCAGAGACAATAGAATTGCAGAAAGAGTGAGGCTGGTGCTCACTGAAGACCAGAGACACTGCTTCAGGGAGACTCTGATACGTGTGGTCTCAATACAGACAATGCAGAGGGGTTTTTGTTTGTTTGTTTGTTTGTTTGTTTTTAACTGTACTGCAAGAATATATAAAGTGGCTGATGGTTGGGTCACTGACAAGCAAGGACCAGAAGTGGGGCATAGACACACACACACACACACACACACACACACACACACACACACACACACACGCATTCCCAGAGCGCAGGAGGCTGAAGCAGGAGGATTGAAGTTCAAGGTCACCCTGGGCTACTTAATGAGACTCTGTCTCAAAAGAAAGAAGACAGAGAGGAGGAGGGCAGGCAGGCAGACTCAGTTCTTCTGGAGTTATCCAACTTTTTATCCCCAGGTAACATACAAACACCATACATTTGATACTTGATAAATGTTGGTAAGCTGCTTTATCGTTATTATTACTATTACTACTATCGTTTTAGTTTTTGAGACAAGGTCTTTATGTAGCGCTTGTTGTCTTGGAGCTTGCTATGTAGATTGGACTGGCCTTAAACTCACAGAGATTCTCCTATCTCCGCCTCCTGAGTGCTGGGATTAAAAGTACCACCACACCCTGCTGTGATCCATTTTTAAATAACTTATATGATCATGGTAATCACGTCTTTTATAAATTAATGATAGTTAAAACTGCACCATGGGGAGGAGCACGAGGAAGGAGACAGAGCTCTGTGCCTTTTCCGTCGTGGCAGAAACATGAGGGCGCACATTCACTAACACTGCGCAGAACTACCAAAACATACAGTCGTGCCAGGCAGTGGTGGCGCACGCCCTTAATCCCAGCACTTGAGAGGCAGAGGCAGGCGGATCTCTGTGAGTTTGAGGCCAGTGTGGTCGACAGAGCAGGTTCCAGGACAGCCAGGGCTACACAGAGAAACCCTGTCTCAGGAAAACAGACAAACAAACAAACAAACAAACAAAAAGCCCCATACAGTCATACAGTAAACTGAGGAACTTGATAGTCAGCTCAGAACACACCACTGCTTCCCACCTACTCGCTGCTCTCCTCAGACAAGCCAGTGTCCTGGCCCCAGGAACAGGACAGTTTTGCCTTGTTTTGAGTTTCCCTTAAATGAGGAAGGGGATGGGGAGATGGCTCAGGGGTTTAGAGCACTTTGTTCGTGCAGAGAATCCAGATTCCATTCCCAGCCTCCACACAGTGGCTCATAACCATCTGTAACTCCAGCTCCGGGGGCTCTTGAGTCCTCTTCTGGCTTCCATGAGTGCATATATACATGTAGGCACAACACTTATACATACAAAATAAATATATCTGAACAGATTTTTAATGAAATCATAAAAAGTTATTCATTTTCTTCACAATTGTTCTTTCATATGACTGACTATACTATACTATGACATATACATTTGTTGCTGTGTGATCATTGGCGAGATATAAACAATGCTATGCTATAAATATTCTCATGTAAGCCTTTTGGTCATAACAATTTACTCTCCCAGTAACAAATGTGAAGCCACCATGATATCTTAGGCCTATAATCTTAGCCCTCAGGAGTCTGACAGCAGGATGATCACTGTGAGTTCAATGTAAACGGAGACTCTCCTCCATCTCTCCAGGTCCCACTGGACTGGTTTTTCTGCCCACCAGTGCCCACACCGCTCATAAGATAATCACTCAGAAGCTAATATTAATATAATTGCTTGGTCAATGGCTTAGGCTACTACCGGCTAGCTCTCACTTGTAAGTTAACCCATTCCTAATAGTCTGTATATCGTCACGGGGCCATGGCATTACCTTAGGTGTTCTGGCATCTGGTTCTTTGGGAGGCTCACTGGCATCTCCCTCAACCCCCACCTTCCTTCTCTCTCTGACTCTGCTTGGATTTCCCACCAAGCTATATTCCGTCCTGTCATAGGCCAAAGCAGGTTCTTTATTAACCAATGGGAGGAAAGCATATTCACAGCATACAGGAGGACATCCTACATCAGTTTGAGGTTAACCTGGGTTACAAAATAAGATCCTGTCTCAAAAAGGGGAAAGGGGTAATCCTGCACTCTCACTGAAACTTTGTATTAGCTGTTTTTTTTCTATCTTTTGCTCTTCTGAGGGTTATGGTATTTTATTGGTGTCTTTATTCTGGTCTTCTTAATCAACGATGTTTCTGCTCTTTTGTTTATTAGTCATTTGGATATCATGTTAGGCGGCTTTCCAGCGCTGTGCTAAGATGCCTGACACAACAGCTTTCAGGAGGGTAAGGTCTAGACGAGAGGTTTTATCCCATGGTCATCCGGCCCCACAGGCTCTGTGCCTGGGTGAGGCAGAGTGTGACGAGAGAAGCGCAAGGCAAGAGGAAGGTACTCACCTCATGGCACCCAGGAAACTTCTTCCTGCCACGCCCCACTTCTAGAAGGTTCTATCATCACACAACAGTCTCTGAGGCCGGTCCTCTGAGACTTCAGATCCAAATTAGAGTAGACATCCTCTTCCATAAGGGGCTTGGTCAAGTCTTGGTCAATTTTTGCTACTTTCCTATGGGTTCTTCATATAGTTTAGGTAAAAGTCTTTATTTCACACACACATATAACTATATATAACTGTATATATATCTCATATACAATCATTGAGAACACCTTTTCATGGTTTTGGTTTTTTTGATTAAAAACGAAAAACCTTCTTGTGCAACCGAAGAGGTACCAAAATGTAAAGTGAAAAGACCTAACAGAACTACCAAGGAGCATCAGAGGAAGCGGAAGTGGGACCAGGTGTAGGGCAATTATGAACGAGAGCGAGGGCAATGGGATTGCTGAAGATACCAGGGGAGAGGAGCTGCTGTTAGTTCAGTCTCTCACAGGCACCTAGGTAACAGAATAACAGGGTACGACTTCTAAATTGCACCCTGTGCTTAAGAGTCATCTTCTCCTTCCTCAGCCTCTTCCTCATCACCTTTGATCAACTCCAGCTCGTCACACACACACACACACACACACACACACACACACACACACACACCCGCATCTTCCAGCCGGCCACCTGCTCAGCAGAGCCATTTCTATCTGCCTCAGACTCCATCTTTCCTCACAGACAGGCGGCTCAGCCCTTCTCTAGATCATTCCTCGTCTCCACTGGGGATGGGATGGGTAACTGCACATCCATCCTGCCATGATAATTCCGTGGGAGTCAGAGTCCAAGTCAAACAAGGAACCATACCTTCCTGCTGCCGATGGTTCCACGCCTACTCTTCCTCGGTTCCCTCTCTGTTCTGCAGCCAGACTAACATCTAAACTCTGGCCAGCAATCACTCTGTCATCCTCTGTGGCTATGGCAGCCCAGGCGTCTTTCTCATTAACATACTTGACAAACGCAGAGCGACCCATAGCTTTGCCTTACTTTGAAGAGATTGTCTCCACACCAGACTTCCTGACCACAGAGTGCTGAGATTCCCAATGAATACTGGGGATGTCATGGATCCAGGGGCCGTCCTGTTGGTAACATTGCTAGCCATCTCTTTTGTTGAAAAGGTTTCTCCCAAAACAAGCAGGAAAGAAAAAGAAAGAAAGAGAGAGAGAGAGAGAGAGAGAGAGAGAGAGAGAGAGAGAGAGAAAGAAAGAAAGAAAGAAAGAAAACATAGCAGACGATCAAAAACTTCACAAGAGGTAGGAGATGAGAGACTGCCTTGCCTACTGAGGTTCCACAACACCAAAAGCTACAGCAGGTGGGCAGCTCACACCTGTCTGCTTGTAATCTCTTCTCCTTTTCTTGTTTTTCAGTTTCAAGGTGTGTTCATTTCTGCACATGAGTCTGTGCACTCAGCAACCTTTGCTGTGATGTTTAGATTTACAACAGAGGAGAGAATTCGTTCCCAGTTCTAACAGTTCGCCAAATATTTGCCTAAATTCTTCCTACTTTGTTGGAACCTGTACCACAAAAATCTCAATTCTTGCTGGGCGATGGTGGCACACACCTTTAATCCCAGCACTCAGAAGGCAGAGGCAGGTGGATCTCTGTGAGTTCGAGGCCAGCCTGGTCTACAGAGTGAGTTCCAGGGCAGCCAGAACTGTTACAGAGAAACCCGGTCTCGAAAAACAAATAAAAGAACAAAAAGAAATCCAATTCTTTGGAGATCTAATAATAAAATCTAGCCAGGGGGTGGTGGCACACACCTTTAGTCCCAGCACTTGGGATGCAGAGTCAGGGGGATCTCTGTGAGTTCGAAGCCAGCCTTGTCTACAAGAGCTAGTTCCAGGATATCTAGGGTTGTTACACAGAGAAACCCAGTCTCAAAAAACCAATAAATAAATAAAATCTAAAAGATGATTTTGAGGAGAATGAAGTTTGTTGTCATGTGCCAAGCAGATGCCAATTTTAAGACAGAGCCAAGTCTTTGGATGAGATAATATGACATCACTTTAGAAGAAGATGTTTCCAAATTAGATCATATGATTTCAGCAAACTGTCTCTGTTTGAGAGGAAAAGCATGCAATATGTGGTTGAAAAACATAGCAGATTGGATCAAGATGGAAGACTGGGAACAAATTCTAGCTCTCTTCTTCCGTCTTTCCCAGCTCTCGACAAATTACAGAAAAATTGGATGGAGACCTAAACTGCCCCTCCCTCAGTGCTGGGGCCAGGGTGCAGGGCCTGCAACGCAGTAGGCAAGCACTCTGCCACTGAGCTGAACCCAGTCCTGAAGTGTTAAAACTTGAAGATAAGAAAAAGCAACTGAAATGTTGCCAAACAGCACTCCCTTATCAGTCAACCTTGAGATTACTTCAATCAGATGAGTTTCCCAACAATCGTTCAGAAATAAGGCTGAGTGGAAATGTGAATTCTCCACTTTGAGATCTAAAAGATTTTATGATCCGATATAAAGCAGAGTTTATAAAATAATCACTCAAGAACTAAATTGAAGGAGTTCAACAAAACAGTCATCAATGTACATCTTAAATGCCCATATGTGAACATGGCTAGCATAACTAGGCAAGGGGTCTTTGAAAAACTATGGAATGTGAACTAGAAAGATGGTTCAGTGTGGAAGACTGCTTTCTGCTCCTCCAGGGACCAGCATTCAGTTCCCATCATCCACACCAGGAGACTCACAACCTCCTCTAACTCCAGCTCCCTAGGAATCTTACCCCCTCTTTTGTCCTTCACAGGTTCGATACACATGAGGCAGAGAGAGAGAGAGAGAGAGAGAGAGAGAGAGAGAGAGAGAGAGAGAGAGAGAGAGACTTACACACAAAGAAAAAATAAATATAAAAAGTAAACTATGGAAATTGCTAATACAACCAATAAGTGTATTAAGGTCAAACACCACATAAATATATTTATTTATTTATTTCCTTGTTCACCCACTCAATGACATAAAAAATTTGAGAATATTTAGAGCATAAATAAATATTTAGCTATGAATTTCAAGGTATTATAAAAATTAAGATCTTCCTGGGAAATATGAATAATTTCAAGTGTCCCAAATCTTATCTGCCCAGGAAATTCACTGGAAAAGAGAGGTATCAAAAGTCAATTTTAAGGAAGTGGACTAGAGTTTAGCCAGGTAACTTACTTTATCTCACCAAAGAAACAATGAAAATAATACAGATGTTGGAATTGTGATGACAGGGAGACAACGTCTGGCAGATAGGTTTTGATCATATATAATCCAACTGCTCAATTTAATAGCTAGTAGTCACTGAAGTTATTTAACTTTGGATTAATTACAATTTTAAAATTAAATATTTAGCAGCTCGAGCATACTCGGTGCTCAACACGTGAGCAATGGCCATACATGCCTGTGTCGATCAGATTAGCGCAAACACGCAATGCTTCTGCTCTTTGGACAGTCAGCTCCACTCCAGAGAAAAGCAAAAGCACTCTTGAGAGTGTCGCAAAATCTTGTATTTAAAATGGCAAAAAAGAAATAAGCGTTCTCCTCGGCTCCTTGGCTGCTTCAATTTCTGTATCTTTCTTTACTCTCTCCTCAGAACGTATTTCTAAATTTCGGCTTTCTCAACTCTTCACATTCTTCCCCAACCTGTTACTCATACCCAACTTCTCCTCTCAGTACCCCTTCCAGCAACAAATGCGTAGGTCACCTGCACAGATACGATGTACTTACTAAAGGGTTATTATTATTATTATCATTATTATTTCAGTAATAAAATTGAGGTTGGTAGATTGTTTGCCCGGTATGTATGAAGCCACAGCCTTGAGTTTGCCTTCCAGAATGTAGTGGTGGCATCTAGGACTGTAATTCCAGCAACCAAGGAGGATGAGAAATCCAGGGTCATCCTTGGCCACATCTTGGGTTTGAGGGTCAGCCTGGGCTACATGAACCTATGACTCAAAAAAAAGGGGGGGGGGAGAAAAACTCATGGAGTTGAATAAGCATTGCTTTTATTGTGCCTTAAAAAAATACCATAAATTACAGTGGTGATACTTTAAATTTTTCTTCTAGATGTTATGCCTGCATGCATCTGTACGCTGTGGATGTGTGATGCCTACTGAGGTCAGAAGATGGCACAGCCAAAGGATCCCCTGGAACTGGAGTTACGGCTGGTTGTAAGACACACTCTGGGAGCTGGGAAGTGAACCCCAGGCCTCTGAAAGAACAAATGTCCTTAGCAGCTGAGCCATCTCTCCAGCCCCTATCATGGTACTTTGTTTTAAGGATCACCATCTCACTCTGTAGCCCAGGCTGACCTAAAACTCGTGAACCTGCTTGAGTCTCGAGAGTAACGAGCATGATCCGGCACTCGGTTTCCCGGCATGTTTAAAGGATGTGACTTCCGAAGTGTTTTTCTTTTTTAGATCATGACCCTTCCATAGAAAGTGCCGCTTCTTACCTTGGGAAACTGGATCAAAAGAGCCTTGTAATTCCAGTGCCTGCCTCTGGGTCTTCCTTTCAGAGGTGACTACACTCCTCCAGGTCCGCCTAGGGCACCGACATGACACCAGCCGCCACCTAGCGGCGGGAAGGGGCAAGGACGCCTCCTCCGGGATGGTGTCCAGCGGTTGCCAGGTGACGGGAGCCACGCGCCGCTAAGGAGGCGGGCACAGCACGTAGGATACGCAGGGTCTCAACAACACGGCCTTCCATTGGCTGAAGGACACTCAACAACCGACTGAGCCAATGTGCAGATGGAAGCTGATGGCGTCGTGGGACTCCTCCTCCCTGTGCTCCTGTCTGGCGATCTAAGGTCCTGTCTCACCCCTCTGCAGCCCGGCTGCCCTATGTGTACTCCGCAGCTGCTCCTGCTGACGGTGGTGGTCCTGATGCTCCCTGATGCAGCCAGGCCTCAGCCCTCCTCCCCAGCCCAGGCTCTGCCCACCTCCTCGGCCCTGGGGCCAGTGACGCCCGAAGTGGCGACTGCAGCTACTCCGGACTGGTCTGAGGACCCTACTCCTGGGACCCCATCGGTGCCCGAGAACGCAACTTCAGACTCCTTCCCAGGTGATGCGGCGGGGTATGGGATGGAAATACTGCCTTCCCAGAACTAAATTCTGTAGAGGCTGTTCGCGCGGGAAAACTTTGGGGAACTTCATCTCTCTTTGTTTTAACTTGCACTTATAGCCTTACCGATCTGTATCTGTGACTTGACTCCTGGTACCTGCGATTTAAACTGCTGCTGTGACAAGGACTGCGGTCTTCTCCATCCCAGGACAGTCTTTTCCTTCTGCCTTCCTGGTAGTGTAAGGTGAGCGGCCGTGCTCTTGGGGTCTAGACGTAAGAGTGAGCCTCCTACCCCTATTTCCTCCCCTAGGATGTTTCCTTGGGTTTTCCTGGGAGTGATCTTCCCATTTCTGTAGAGCTGAGCCTTTAGACATCCGAGGGGCCCCTCTCCAAAGCCTACCCTTGCCACTCCTCAGTATCTTCATCTTTGCTCACAGATCCTCCAGCTGGGTATGTGTCGACCACTCTCTTATCTTCAGGAGCAACTCCCCATTTCCTTCCAGAGTTCTCACGGATTCCAGTGGAATTGCACAGTTTTGTGTCCATGTGAACAACTGTGAGTAGAAATAAGTATGGCTGTTCTTGTCATTTAAGACATGGCTTTGTCTTTGGACTTGCCCTGTCCGTTTCATGTTTTGAATCCCCATCTCTTACCGTCTCCGTCCCTTACCACTACCCTCTTCCTTTCAGTTGGTAGGAGACATTAATAATTTCAGAAACCTCCGGTGACTCTCTCCTTTACCTTGAAAACACTGCCCAGCTCCATTAGTCTGGCAGTCTGAGCTATCTCTTTTTTTCTTTTCAAGCTTTTCTTTAATGATTGTACACTGATCTTTTATTTTGGCCAGCCTACTGTTCATTGTCCTCAAGATATGCCTTGACTTTTACTTTTCTCCGTGACTCATGTGGTCCTCTTTTTCCTTGCATTTTGAAAACCTTAGCTCTCCTAAGACTCTCCTGTCACTTGTCCAAGTTAGAAAAAAAAACATATCTTTATTTATTCACAAGAGATAATACCTCCTGGTAATGATCAGTGAAGGCTAGTCTCACCAGGGTCTCTACTTCATGTGGGTTTGAAAACTGCAGACCAGGAATTGGGAGATTGGTGTTCTACTCCCGGTTTGGCTCTTGCAACTCATTTGTCTCTGAGGATCCAAATTTTCCAGTGGGATTTGATGAGATGGTCTCTAGGCTTCTTTTTGAAGTCCCAGTTATACCAGAGTCTACCTTTAAACTGTTGGGTATTGGTATCACGTGCAAGGTTATATGTAATATAGCCTTAGCTTGTATGTCTTACCTGTGTCATCTCCTTATCACCACTTCCTATATACACCTGTACTGAAGTGAGGGGCAAGTGGTAACTTGCTCTTACTGATAAAAGCCACAGGAAGAATTGATGGATATTGGCTGTCCGACCTCATCTTCTCTCCCCACTTCACTTTAATTTTTTCTTACAAAGGTAGCAATAACTGGACTTGATATGAAGTAAACAGCCTTTCTGTGCAGTTTCTGGAGGAAATGTTAATCTGTTCCTGGAAGCTGCAGAGCTGGCAGCCTCAGCTCCTAGAGACGCAGGGCACACATGAAGGTGGCGCACAGACCAGGTGTCAGCACACCTGTACTAGGAGGTGGTTCACAGACCAGGTGTCAGCACATCTGCACTAGGAGGTGGTGCACAGACCAGGTGTTAGCACATCTGTACTAGGAGGTGGTGCACAGACCAAGTGTCAGCACATCTGTGCTAGAAGGTGGTGCACAGACCAGGTGTCAGCACATCTGTGCTAGAAGGTGGTACACAGACCAGGTGTCAGCGCATCTGTGTCTGAGAAGTACTTTGTTTTGTTAAAATTACATTAATTTACTTTGTGTTGTGGATAGGGTGGACACACACATGCTTGTAGACCTTTCTTAAACTCTTGATGTTCATTTGCATGTGATGTGTGTTTGTTGTGCTTCAAAGGTTGTTTATTATGTCAGATACTTAAAAAGACATGCTTTTATCTAAGTATCCGTTCTTTTTAAAAATTATTTTAGCAAAATTAAACTATTTCCAGAAGCTCCAAACAGTCAATGCAACCAACTTTGAGGCCCTGGCTGCAGAGTTCGGAGGCCAATCCTTTGTTTCGACATCGGAAACCCAGCCACCATCACCGTTTTACAGGGTGAGCCTAGGTAAAGGGGCAGAATAGTCTGGTTTTCCTGGCAGAGTACAGTTGGCAGTGTAACTTTGTAATTTCCTTCTACAATGAGATTAGCCATTGTCAGCTCCATTGAGCTAACTTGTTTCCTTACTGTGACTGAGTCTGTCCTATGTTTATTTATTCAGGCTGGGGATCCCATCCTGACTTACTACCCCAGCTGGTCTGTTGTGAGTTCGCTGAGGCAGCCTGCAGCAGTGGGAGCTGGCGGACTTTGTACTGAGAGCAATCCTGCAGGTGGGTCTGGGACAGGAGTCCACCAGCCTTTTGCTTTTTTGGAAACAGGCTATCTCACGTGCCACTTACCCCTGTCTTTATTCTTTTTGTTGCAAGGCTTCCTAGAGAGTAAAAGCACAACCTGCACCCGCTTCTTCAGGGACCTGGCCAGTAGCTGCACCTCGGAGCCAGCCCTGGATGCTGCCACTTACTATAACTTCACGGTCTTGAAGGTAGGTGTTCCTTTGTCCCCACTCCACAGACCCTCCTTCCTCAAATCACTCAGCTTCATCGTGACGTTCACATGTCGCCCACAACATGGGTTAGAAAATCCCTAAGCTGGAAGTCATAACTCCTAAGATCTACATATACGGTAGAGGGTATGAAAACTTTTGTCTAAAGAAAGATGGACAAATCAGAGGCAGTAGATCCAAGGTCACCTTGTCACCTTCCTGGCTAGTGGGTTTACTTGAGAGAGTGAAGGAATGGGTGATGGTTCCAGGTTTTCGCCAAAGTTGTTCTTGCTTTTGGAACTCTGCCTGGGTGGGTAGGCATTGCAGCCCAGCCTGGCCTCCAGCCCCACTCTCTGGAGAGTCAGATGGCAGAGGAGAGGCCACTCCAGTGTTTTGATCTTCTTCCCCTCCCCCACCAAAGTCTGGGTGGGGTCAGGTGAAGTGGAAACTCCTGGTGGTTTTATGAAAGGCATATGCACCCTCACGTCTCTGTTCTTTGCCTTTCCTAGGTCCCAAGAGGAATGACTGACCTTCAGAATGCAAAGGTATGATGCCATTTATCAGGAAAAAGGAACATCTGGCCTCTGTGTATCCGAGGCCAATTCATCCTAGATTATAATAATGAAAGAGAATGTAGGCACTTTGAACCACAGTCAAGCGTGGCTCTACACATAACTTCATGGGATAAAGATCAGTGAGATGTTGGTAAGTCTAGAGAACACCTGAGCTAAATCTAACTAAAATGCTATATTTGGAGTGGGCATCTCAGAGTCTTTCCGTGTACTGTCGGGCACTGTCAGTGTCTGGAGGTGGAGTACAGAATTCTTTACATCTGATTGGCTGTGGGCCCTTGTTTCGCGTGTACTAGGACTGGTGTCCCAGGAAGCTTGTGTTGGGATGTGCTGATTGAGAATGACTCGGATTTAAGTCGTCTGGCACTGGAAGGAGAGAAAATCGGAATGGTCGAGGGGAGAGAATGTATTCATTTTAGCATGATATAGAGCCAGAGGAGAAAAGGCCACTTTCAGTTTCTTTCTCTTGTCAGCTCCAGGTTCCGGTAACACTTGCCTCAGAAATCAGTCCTCCTTTGCTGGTTGGAAACACTTGTCACAATATAGTTTCCCAGGTATGGATTCTAAATGGTGCCTGTTGGTCAGTGTCACCGAGGGACCTCATCTTCCCGCAAGGGGGTGGGGACCGACTCACAGAACTGCTGGAGTTGACCCCATCACCTCCTTGCCGCCATGTTTCCGTCATGGCCGTCGCTACTGTGGCCCAGTGTTGTAGGTTCATCCTCTCACGTCGTACACACAGTCTTGTGCCGCTCTTACTGACTTTTCATATTTCCGTCCACCGACGCAGTATCATCCCCGAGTCTGAGATGAGTCAGCTTTAGTGGTCTCTTATAGTCAATGAAACGGGTAAAGGAGTAAAACTTATCTGAAAGTAGCATTTTTAAGGACTGTGTTCCCTTCTGTCCCCAGCTGCTATTCTTGGTTCCCTTCTGACACTGTGAGGGTCTAATAACCCAGGTTTCCATTCCTTGCTTACCTTTGCCCAGGACCATACCTGTCCGTCTTTGCCCACTCTAACCGCTTGTCTTAGTCACACCTCGCCCGTGAACTTTTCCCAAGAGCCTCCTTTGGTCTCTTTTTTCACATGCAAATGTAATATCAAGTCATCTTTATCTTTTCATGCTATTATTGTTGGCGTGTTTCTGATTACTCTCTAAGTCTCTCGCATGCAGTTGAAATACAGACAGAAGAGGCTTCTGTGCTCGACACGGTATTTATTTTTGTTTATTAATTGACTCTTCCACTTTTCAGGTCATCTATGAGATAGAGACCAATGGGACCTTCGGGATCCAGAAAGTCTCTGTCAGCTTTCGACAGACCAACCTGACTGTCAGGCCAGGCGTTTCCTTACAACAGGACTTCACCATTCACTTTAGGGTCAGTGACCTTCTCTCAGAGGGGGTTGAGTCTTAGAAATAGCACTTTGAAGATCCAGGATCCATAATGAGTCTGTCTGTTTACCTTTCTGAGCACCTTTCTTTCTCCTACTAAAATGTCATTAATAAAATCTCCCACTCTACTTCATAGAAAAGAAATAATAGCACTCTGTTTCTGTAATGCATGCAAAATAGAAGCAGAATATTAAGGCCTGCTTTGGTCTTATGTGAGGTCTCAACATTTACTGTTCCTTAATTTGGCTAGAGTGACAGGTATTCAATATGTGTGCGTGGGTAACATTTTCTCTGATGCTCTGTTTGGGCCCAACCAAAGTGGTATTCAAACAGACTCGCTAAAGATGTTCACCGTGAGTCTTAAGTTCAGCAGCACACAGAAATTCCTTTCCTCTTTTTTTTCCCTTTTTCAGACATTCATAATTTTATTTCTCACTGAATCTTTGGTTTGCAACCTTCACTGCTCTCACCCATCTGCCTTTCTCCTGCCTCTTTCCTCCTTTTGAACCGAGCAGAGTTCTTTCCAAGTCTGTGATCAGCCAAGCCCTGTGTCCTTACAGCCCTGTTTCTGGTTCAAATTAAATTTGCATTTAAATTCCCCTGGATTCAGCTGGACCAGACATTGCATGAAATCATTATCAGTGTGTGAGAAGTAGTGTCAAGGGATCCTTACTAGGTCCCTGGCTTAAGTAGTGAATTTCAGTTCAGATTGCCTAGCACATAGAGGACCCTCAGTTCAGTCCTCAGTACTCCTCAAAACAAAACAGCAAACAGATCAGTCCAGATTTACTTTAGAGAGGACGGAAAGGGAACAGTGGGGATAAGGCTGTAGTGTGGCAGAGAGAAGACTGCTCAGTGCAGGTCCTAGATTGCCTGCGGGGAGGGAAGGTTTGAAGACAAGAGGCCGGCAGGGAAGAATGTTTGCACAGTAATTGTCGTCTTCCTTCTGCAGGCATTCGAACCACGCATGACTGCTCTTCCTGCTGGTCCCAGAAGTGGGAATCCTGGCTACCTCGTCGGGAAGCCACTGTTGGTGCTGACTGGTGACTTGGGTCACTCGGTATCTTTTTTGGAGCTTGGTGGACTGTCGCAGCTGACAAGAAATGCTGCTGATGTTTCGACTTGTTCAGTTCTCAAGGTTCCCTTGGACTTTGGTATTCAGCACGTTCTTTACCAAAGTGTTTTATGTTCTCAGATGGTGATGCCACCAAAGGCTTTCTAACTGAAAGGGAGGTTGTACTCACTTTTGCTTATTTTAATGAGATACTCATATGCTAATATATATATATATATATATACATACACATATTTTATGTTATATATATGGCTAATCATTTTTAGAAAAACTTTATTGCAGATAGCACTTAGGGAACGGTGAAAACATCAATTTCTCAGCCCTGCTCACTTCCCATTTCTGTTACAATCACCTTGACCATCACTTTTGCACCTCAGATGACCCTGTTGCTGAGCGAGGGTAGTGGAATTTGCTCTGTTAAGAGACATGAAGTACAGTTTGGAGTGAACACAGTATCTGGATGCAAGTTCAGGTAATTATTTGCTTCAGAGCCCTTCCCACAATTTTGTTTGTTTTATAGGGACTACGTTGATATAGTAACTATTAACACTCTAAATAACACTTTAAAAATGTTAGTCTTTGTATCTATTACTGTATGTCAAGTGTTTTCTGATGGTATGAAGTATCTATTAAGTTATTTCATCCAGTCTGTCATAATATTAATTTTAATGTTTGAATGCTAACATGGCCGCTACCATGCTAGTGTTGGACTCCAGCTTCTATGGTGTTTACTTCCAGACCCAAAGAGGTGAACTGCAGCCATTTGCAGGAGGAGATTTATCAGGCTCTTCATGGAAGGCCCAGACCAGAGCACATTGCCATCTTTGGTAACGCTGACCCAGCCCAGAAAGGAGGGTGGACCAGGATCCTCGGCAGGAACTGCAGTGTTACAGTAAGGAAGCCACTGCTGGCTGGCAGCTTATGGCCCACCTTTGGACTTATGGGCAGCAAGGCAAAAACCAGCCCTCCTGTTTGTATTTATCATATAACGAGGAATGGAAGGAATCAGGATTGCTCGAGGGCACTATTGCAGGTTGCACATGCATCTAATCTATTTTCCTGACTTTAAAGAAACTTGCTAATCTAGAGTAGTAGTTCTCAACATGTGGGTTGCATCCCCTTTGGGGTTTGAAAACCCTTTCCCATGGTAAAACCATCCAGCATATCAGGTAATTACATTATGAAGTAGCAATGAATGTACTGTTGTGGTTGGGGGTCAGCACGACATGAGGAAGGTTGAGAACCACTGATGGTTGCTTATGGTTTAAAGCCATGACATATATTTCAGATATTCTTTTATATTCATTTTTCCACTATATTGATCCTGTGTGTGCATATGTGTGGAAGTCAGAGGACAGCTTGGAGAGGTGGTCCTCACCTACCATGTGTGTCCTGGGGGTGGTCAAACTCAAGCTACCGGGCTTGGCAGCAAGCAAGCTTTACCTGCTGAGCCATGTTTCCAGCTACCCTTATATACAGTCTTAAATTCTTGGTCAGTACAGGTTTGTTTATGAGGCTGACAGCAGGCACATTCTCTTGTGATTGCCACAGGTTAGATTTTTAGGAAAGGTGTGTGACTCAGTGTAGAACTCCTGCCAGCTCACTAAATTGGGTTCAGTTTTCAGTGCCACCAATTAAAGATCACACTTTTCAAATTTGCCTAAAGTGTATTAATGGTTTAAAAGATGAAGTCAAAGAAGATGTATCTTCCTCCATCTTAAAATTATTTCTCTTAGGGTACTGCTCTAAATATGTCATGTTTCTGTTCTGAAATTTTTCATGGCTCCCTGATGCCTTCAAAACCAACTGTTTGGATGGCTTCCAAATCTAACTCTGATGTGTCTTATCTAACTTTACACTGTTTCCCAAGTTGTCTGCTCAAGGCTACGGCCTTTTATATCCTTGGTCCCTAGGAGACACTTTGTAGCTGTCACTTAGTGAGTGTTTCTCCTTGGCAACCTTGGCAACATGTGCTCTTAGTCGTATACCTTTTTTGAAGTTTTATTTTTAATTAACATAATCTGTATATATTTATGAGCTGTGGGCAAACTTTCAGTATATTCATGCAATAGTTACTGATCATTTTCTCCTCTTTATTGTTACCTTCAGAGTCTGTTAGTTTCTCTTTTTCAAGTTCCTTTTTCTTTTAGTGCTGGGAATTAAATCTTCAAATTCTGCGTAAAATGCACAACCAGTGATTTGAAGCTGTAGTTATCCTGGTGTTCTGTGGTACTGATCATCCCACCTTCCTCTCTGTGCACCCCACCCCCAACGTTCACTAGTGTCCGGTAATCACTGTAGAAGCCTGCTCTTCTGTGTTAAGGTCAACATTGTCAGTTCCCACTCGTGTGACAGTGCGCCCATGTGTGACTTCACAGAGGGTAGTGTTCTCCATGTCCACCCATTTTACTGTGAATGACAAGGTTTCGTTCTTTCTTTTATGGATGAATGAATCTTACTTCTTTATATGAATACTACATTTTCTTCATCCTTTTGCCCATTGATGGGAACCTCAGTTGAGATCCTGTCTTGGTTGCTGTGAACAGTGCTGCAGCAAACTATCTCCTTAACATGCTGGTTTTCTTTTCATTGAATGTATACATCCAAGAGTAGAGTAGCCAGATCATCTGATAGATTCGTCGTTAGCTTTCAGAAGAATCTTTAATCTGTTGATTACTTTTAGCTGCAACTTTTTGATAAGAACGTTACTATGGTCTAATTTTGCGCTTCTCTAAGCCATATGGGCCTTCTGTATTACTACATAATGCTTTAAAAACAGTAGCTGCTCAAGAGATACTGAGAGATGGCTCAGCAGCTAAGAGCACCCACTGGTAGCTCACAACTGCCTATAATTCCATCCGCAGGGAATCTGACACCCTCTCTCACCTCCATGCACATCTGTACACATGTGCAAATCCACAGAGACACATACACATAGAAATCTTTAAGAAAACAAAAGTGATGACAACTGAGTGCCTGCGTCTTTGCCTTCTGCAGGCTGCTAACTGCGCTTCCTGCTGTCTCATACCGGTTTCCCTGGAGATCCAGGTGTTGTGGGCACATATAGGACTTCAGTCCAACCCACAAGCGCATGTGGCAGGAGCCCGGTTCCTGTACCAATGCAAGTCTGTACAGGTAAGTCAAGTTCCTAGCAACCCTTGGTGACCACAGCATGGTTAAGCTTCTGAGGGCAGGATATGTTACCACTCAGTGTTTCTTAAGAGCGAGTCCCCAAAATGCTTTTCAAGTCTATCTTTCCAAGGTGGTTACAAAAATTAATATTTTGTCATAGTGAATGCAACTATTTTATCTACCCCCCCCCCCAATTTTAGCAGTATAGGTGAATTTCTTTTCAATAATCCTGCTGTTACTACTCATCTGACCATAGAAAGCATTTTTCATGCTTGTGTGTTCACTGTGACTCAGTTAATGGTGTTTTGGAAATGCTGATTGTGACTAAAGTTATTGGTGTAGTTATCAGTTCTTCTATACACTCCATTAAATAAATTCTTTCATCTCTAGTAAGCATACGTCTGCTGTTTGTAATGTACTATAGGATACACTTACCATCTGCCTTGGTTTTAGAGATAATCTTTAGCCTTACAGGTTCAAAAGTACGTAAACTTTTAAACCTAGAAATACTGAGGTGAAATGATTTGTGTATGAACTGGCATGATATTGTTTTTTAATGAAAATTACAACATTGGAATTTCTGTTTGTTGCAATATATTTACTTTCCCGAGAAGAAACTGGGAGCTGCATTTCGGTCTGGCTTCACGTACTTTTAGTCTTTCAAGCAGCAGAGTTGGGGAGCTTGGTTGTCTGCCTATCAGTGGTGTTAACACTCAGGTTATCGGAACGTTTCCCTGAGAGCTTCCTGTTCTTTGTCTAGGTGGACATGTTTCTGTGAGGCTCATGTAGTCTGTCACAGAGCCCGCACTGAATCTGCTGATAAATCCTCCTCAACTGTAACCTGGGTTCTGTTGTCGCAGGACTGGTTCCGTGGTTGTTCTTTTCCAAAATCTCCGACTCTCTCAGGCATCACAGCCACCCAGTGCCTTTTTCCTTACCTATGTATTTTACCCCATGTCTTTTTCTGGTAGTTTGCAGTTAGCTTTTCAAGTTCGTTTACATCGCCTGCAGTGCTATCGAGTCCACCCGACGGAATGGATAATAGTTAGAATTTCAGCTGTGTTTTGATCATGAGCCATTAACTGGGCCAGTGATAAGACTGAAATGGGGTCACTTATCTCAGACACACCTTCTGGGTCTTGTTTTGGCTTTGGCTGGATTACACACAGTTATCAGTCAGAACTCTGACCTAAACACTAATGCACATCAATTTTATTGTTTATAAATTAGTCATCAGATAAAACATTAAAACCAAACAGAATGACATTTAAGAAAAAAAAAATGAAAGAAAAACCAGGCCAAAGGGAAAGACTCGCAATATATTACCCAATGGTGTTCTTTGGTGTAGGATAAAGAACTTGTGTATCTCAGTCATGAGTTACATCCTGGTCAAAGATGTCTGTTCTTGTTCATAGACATTAAGTGTAGCTGCAAAACAGAATGTTAGAGAGGAATCCCCAGCCTTTTAATAAGAGTTTTCATTTGTAATGATTGGGTGGAGAACATAGTGGTTTAAAAATTGACTAAGATGCAATATAATACTTAAGGTGGATATCCTGTTAGAAAAGCCAAACAAACCTAACCCAAACTTTTCACGTTGTTGGCTACTAAAGCTTATATTGAAGAAAGGATTTTGCTGTATTTAGATTGAAGTGAAGCAAGCCCTAAACCTCAGGAAGTATTGGCAATGATTTCTAAAGCAGACATCATAAAATATTCCCAATTAAAGTGGAAATACGTGAAATCAACCACCCACAGCAGAGCTGGAACCGCAGGGGAGAGAAATGTGCTGTCGCGGCTGTGTCATTGTTCGTCCCAACAAAAGAAACAGCGAGCAGAGTTGGAGGGGATTGTTTCAGCGACTCGCACGCCAGACGCTTTTTGCCTGTACATAACTTTAGACTTCAAAGTCCCAATTTGATGCGTTGAACATACCTGAAAATCCTGTTCTCTGGTGGTAATAAACTGCACTCTCCAGTGGGTCAGCCACGTGTGGTACTCAGTGCCTGACGAGTGCAATCCCACCTCTCTAACTGGGGAGTCTGCTGGGCTGCATTTCCTCTAACCTCACACAACTGCAGAGACTTTCTTGCTTTTAATTGGAGTATAATAAACGTAAGTGTTTCTGGGATACAGGATGGGCTTTTGATCACGGTGTAATGATCCAATGAGAATAACGAGCATTTCTGTCTCCTCATACTTGGCCGTCATTTCCTTTGTAAACCCCGCCTCCACCCACGTTTTCCTTAGGTTACCATCTTCCCAAATTGGGGAAAGGGCCGTTTCTGTACCCGTTTCATGGATGCGTTGTTTTGAAGACATCGTGAAAGTCTAGTCAAGAAGGAGCTCTGAGTGCATGTCCAGTGTGAGCTCAGAGGACATTGTTCAGACAGCTTCTTGTATGCAGCTTCTTAGTCATCAAAATGCCACTCGAAACTCTACTTTTGAGTAGACACAGGTGTCACAGTTACCTTCTTGGGCTCATGGGTGTCTGGGAAATCAGATCTAGATGTATGCTGACCTTAAGTCCCTGGGTTGAAGTCTTTTCTCTGCCTTGGAAACCAATGAGAAGGAGCCAGACTTTCTCCTGGGATCGTCCCTTCTACTTGACTTGAACTAGTGGGTGGTTGGGAGTTCCTTTACACCCAAGAATCTGTGAATCTGATCATTTGAGGTCAGGTTTTGTTTGTTTTGTTTTGTTTTTCCCTGAAATTTCAGCTGTCTTCACTGCCTCCACTGTGGGTTGCTTCAGAGCTGCAGTTCACGGGCCCACAAAGGAAAACTGCTAAGAGTGTAATGGCAGTGGTTTGACCATCTGACCTTTCTGCTATCAGTCAGCTCGCTAGTTAGAGACAGTGAAAGTCTCTTTTGAGACAGGGTCTTGTATAGTCCAGACTGGCTAGTTAGAGACAGTGAAAGTCTCTTTTGAGACAGGG
>NC_022015.1:68050271-68058571 GCF_000317375.1 Microtus ochrogaster | reverse complement strand
CCAGACTGGCTAGTTAGAGACAGTGAAAGTCTCTTTTGAGACAGGGTCTTGTATAGCCCAGACTGGCCTCCAGTTTGCTGTAGTTAAGGATGCCCTTAACCTCCTGATCCTCCTGTCTCTACCCTCCAAGGACATGTGTGCCAGGCTCTGAGACTGAATCCTTAGGTTTACCTGTTCACAGTTCTGGGGCCATGGGCTGTTAGAAATGTGTTTGCTTATATCTCACACAAAGAGAACTACACAGGACTATTCCAGGAGAAGATGTATATTGCTTAGAGCATGTTTATTTTCAGTCCAAAGAAAATAGTTCTGGTGGAGATTCTGTGGAATTCTAAGGAATTGACTTACCCTTGCCTCTCTTCCTGTAGGAGCACCAGAGAGGAATAGAAGTACCTTTGACAACTCTTGTGAACTTTGTGGACATTACTCAGAAGCCAGAGCCACCAAGGGATCAACCTCAAACAGACTGGAAATTGCCGTTTGATTTCTTCTTTCCTTTCAAAGTGGCATTCAACAGAGGGGCCAGGGCTCAGAAGGACTCAGCCTCCCCTGTGCTCATCCTGTGCATCTTTCTACTTGGGGTTCTCAGCTCACAGACTAAGTGAAGAGAGAGCGATCAGGTTTCATTTTTCCCTATGGGAAATTCTAAGACAGCCTGCTTGTGTTGGCTAACGAGGTCCTTGCTTTCTCATGATTACAGGAGGGCATTTAGGGAAGCAGAACCTAACTAAAGGAAAAATTTCCCTCATTTTCCCACTGTGTAACCTTGACTGGCCTGGAACTCTCAATGTGGACCAAGGCTGGACTCAAACTCATAGAGATCCCCTGCCTCTGCCTCCCAAGTGCTGGGATTAAAGTCATGCACCACCATGCCCAGCCAGGAATCTTTATAAGTTGAAGATGTATTCCAAAAATCCAATTAAAAATATTCCATCATTGTAACTCTCTGCTTAGGGCTCCACAGGCCTCCAGGTAGACACTGGGTTCTCTGATTCTCAAGCCTGCCAGTCCCCAGTCTCCGTCTCTTCACATCGTATTCTGTCTGAATGTGTGCAGCATCTCCGCTGCTCTCAGGCCCATGTTCCTGAGAGCTGTCACCCAGAGTCATCTCAGAAGGGCTGACAGTTCAAGCCAGGAAACTGCTGGCTCTATATCTTGTCTGGCTCTTTTGCCAAAGTGTGGCCACACTCCTTGCCCAGACCTGAGGTAGGAAAATTGTTCTTTCTATTCATTTTCCAAAATGGATGGAATCCCATCTTCTCACTAGCAAATGACCGCACCGTTCCATTCTGTCTTGGTGGTGTGGAGAAATACAAGCAACTGAGACTCTGTTCTGCTCAGTGGCATCGTGGCAGAAGTTGACACCCTGTGATACACCGTATGTGATGTTTAAAGGGGAGTTAGGATTCTAAACTGTACAGTAGTATTCAAATCGGGGCTTGTGTTTTTTCCTAGGGAGATACTCCCCTTCACTCCAATTTTATGCCCGTGGCATCTATTACAAATCTGTTTAAGGGTAAGTCTTTGGTGGTTTGCACAGAGTCCTGACTGCCTGGCCAGTTCACAGATAGTAACATGCAGAGAGCTTTCTTGAAGACATGGGTTCCTATTCTTGAGTGAAGACAAATTGGTTGAGAATTAATAGGAAAAATTTGAAACTTAAAGACTCATACTGTCCTTTTAATTAAGAAAAGTTTTGAGGGAATAAATGCCATTATATATAATTATTTTAAACATCAAGCATCGAACATTGAAGATTAACATGAAGAGTAACTCCAGTGAAACATGCAGTCCTCACCATCTGCCTCTGCGTGGTGTGTGCCCCTGGATACACGTTTGTTTGGAGAGAGACAGTCAACATGGCTTTCGCCTCGTAATGAGGTTGGCAGAAACATCAAAATCTACGGGCCTGGGAAAGTGAATGGGAGCGGGGAAGTGACCTGGGAACCTGGGAGGCCCAGGTGTTTCCATGGACTAAACTTACCATAGGAAAATTACGGAATGGATGAAACAGATGGAGGCTCCCCTGTGGGAATCTGAAAGCCAGGCAGAGAGGATTGA
This sequence comes from Microtus ochrogaster, assembly GCF_000317375.1. Classification (NCBI taxonomy): domain Eukaryota; kingdom Metazoa; phylum Chordata; class Mammalia; order Rodentia; family Cricetidae; genus Microtus; species Microtus ochrogaster. The sequence continues at coordinate 68,056,510 of NC_022015.1, read as the reverse complement.
AAGTTTTCTGTTCTACCATGTATTAGTGCTTTGAACCCCAAAGTTTCGTCCCTGCTTCAGGAGAGAAAATCTGGCTGTATATCCCATCTCAACTGTCATAGTAAATAACCAGTTTCTCTGAAAGAGGCCAAAGTCTCACAGCAGTTACTACTAAGGGCAGACAGGACTTGGGAAGCTGGCAGCACAGTTCCCCACAGAGTCTTGTTACATAGGGGTTATCTAGCTAAGTACTTAAAAGTTAATAATCCTAAATTGTGGGCTAGCTGACACTTGGAGCCAGATACTGATTCTTTCCGGAATCAGTCCCCCACTCTGTTCTCCTATGCCCAAGTGTCACTGGAAGCTTCTTCAGGCTTATTATTAACTAGCTCTTACAACTTAACCCATTTCTATTATTCTGTATTTTACCACAAGGTTTGTGGCTTGTTACCTCACATCTTGCTTCTCTGGTGGCTGCTGGTATCTCCCTCACTCTGCCGTCTTTCTCCCTGTCTCTCTGCTTGGATTTCCTGCCTGGCTCTGTTCTGCCTGGCATTGGCCAAATCAGCTTATTTATTAACCAGTGATAATAAAACATATTCACAGCTTATAGAGAGACATCCCACATCACCCAAGACTATGAAACTAGTCTGTTCTTAAAATTTCTATCTAACTAAAATGGAACCTTCTAAAATTTTCTTTTAGGTTTATTTTATATGTTTGAGTTTTTTGCTTGCATGTATTCTCTGTACCATACACATGCCTGAGGATGATGGTTGGCTCTTAGCCACTGAGCTCCACTTAAAATTTTAAGTGACCAAAACAAATTACAAAATATCACAGATACTCTATAGTTCTATTTTTTTAAAATAAAAATGTTCATATATGTGTGAATGGGAAACAAAACTTAAATGACTACATGTCAAAATGACATCTTGTTTTATAATCAGAAAATACTATATTTTGAAGAAACCTGATATCCTCTAAAAAAAAAACCCTCAGTTTATTATGTGCAGGAATATTGTGTGCAATGACCAACTTCCCTTTTTGTTGATGTAGTCAATATCCCAGGCCTGTCTAGAATCGTTCCCATGTGTCTGTCACTTTGTGATCTGCTGGGGTTCTTTTTTTTTTTTTCCTTTCTTTCTAGACAGGGTTTCTCTGTGTAGCTTTGAAGCCTGGAACTTGTCCTGGAACTCGCTGTGTAGATCAGACTGACCTTGAACTCCCAGAGATCTACCTGCCTCTGCCTCCCAAGTGCTGTGTTTAAAAGCATATGCCACCACTGCCTGGCCTTTTTTTTCTTTCTTTTTATTAATTTTTTTCATTTATTTTACATCCCAACCATAGTTTTCCCTCCCTCCTCTCGCTCCCTCCCCCAGTTTCCCCTTTTCCTTCTCCCCCACCCACTCCTCCTATATCTCCTTTCTGAAAGGGACTGGCCTCCCATTGGAGTCAACAAAGCATAGTACAAGTTGATGCAGAACCAAGCCCCGCCCCCTGCATCAAGGCTGTGCAAGGCAACCCAGCATGGGAAATAGGTTCCCAAAAATCCTGCTGGGGTTCTTTAAGATAAAACACAGACTGAGCCCTGCCTCTGGAGATTCTGGTTCACCTGTGGAAAAGAAGCAGGAAACAGGGACTTTAAGACTCTTTTATAATAGATTGGCGATTAGGAAATGGGGAAACTGACCTCTGCCTCTGGAATGCTGGGATTGCAGGAACTGCATCCAGCTTAACAAGGATGCTGTCAACAGTCAAGTTTCTTTTTGGCACTGGGGGGTCAATTCTGGGGGCGACTGAAGAGGCGGTAAGCCCCCTTTATTGAATGAGAAAATGAATTAATAGGTTCAGCAGACTTGTCAGGACTACAAAAGCACAAAGCACCAACTTCCAACCACATTGTGCCTATGTGCGATGTGAGGAGAACAGCCAGCTGGGAAGAAGACAGCTTGCGCTCTTGACACATTCAGCTTTGGAATAATCAGTTATTAGAGATTAAACACACTGTTTTAAAATGCAGTATTCTTACCACCGCCTTTGCGGAAAACACTTGGGCTGTTATTTCCGGATAACTAGGTGCCAACTTATTTTATTATGGCGCCATTTGTTTTCAACCGCCAGTTTTTGTTTTTTTTTTTGGGGGGGGGGTCTTAATTGATCCAATCTATTTTTCAGGCGAGCCTGCCGTACAGATGATCACTGCCAAGCATTCCTTACCAACTCCATCAGCAACTGGGAGCCAACCCCTTCTCCACCTGGCTGGGAAGCTGCCTGGGCCGGCTCCTGTCTGGGTGCCCGGAGCCCCGCCCCTATACTCTTAGGGCGCGCTTGGAGGTGGGAGGGGGCCGCCACGTGGAGCGTGGGCGCGATTCTCAGAAGCGCCTGCGCCGTCGCCGCGGCGTAGCTCGGGTCGGACCCGTCGCCTAACGTCAACGGCGCTGGCGCCGCGGCCGGGGTTCACTCTAACGCGGCTGACGCAACGCCGGAGAGCGGGGACGTAGACGGAAGAAAAGGCGGAGGCCAGGGCAGCAGGCGCGGAGAGTGGGCCGGGACTGGGGTCGGCTGCTAGCAGGTAGGCGAGCGGGTGACACTGGGTGAGGGTGCACTCGGGGCGTGGAGGACACGCGTGGCGCATCCACGGGGGAGGGGATGGGAGCGGGTCGGGGGTGGTGGCTGCTGGGGACACTCAGGTGCTCTGAGATGCTGGTGCACAGCTCCCTGTGCGGGGCATAGGAGGCCCCGGGTATCTGGCGATCTCTTAGGTATGCAACCAGGTGGAGGCCTGAAGACCCTGCAGCCCCTTCTCACCCAGATCCTGAACCGGCTTCCAGTGCCCCAGCGCTGTGAGTAGTGATACACCTGATATGAGCCGCCGGCACACCCCCACGGCCTGGGTCTGCAGTTGTCTGTGCTCACGCCCTGACATATGGGGCCTGTGCATGGTTGATACTCCCTGCAGCCAGGGTTACCCCAAGAGCCCCTGCGTGCGGTAATTATCTCTTGGCACAATCAGGGTGCCCTCAGAATTTTCACTCATCACGCCTCACCCCAGCTTTATTCCCCCACCCTCTGAGGCAGGGGCATTTATCTTTGGGCTTTTGTCTTTTTGTTAAGTAGTGAACCATGAACTCAGCATGTGTTTTTCTGGGTGGTTTGTTGAGACTGAAGTTCACTTCTCTAAGTGAGATAAGAGCTTTCAGTGTAGTTGTGGATAGGTACTTGAGAGATGTTCTGAGTTAAAATGTAAAAACGTCTCAGTCACACTTTGGGCCTTTATATCTCTTGTCTGGTTTTTGCTGGCACAGTAAACTGCCAGGTTGAACCAGTCCATTGCACCGAAAGAACAGGCTACCTACAGGGGACAGAGACAAGGTACAAGGGAAGACCCGATGATTGGGGAAACAATCTAGAAACATGTATGTGATTAGATCAGGTTCTGTTCTGACCCAGGGTGCTATGGAGCTCAGGCTGGCCTTGAACTGGCTACGTGCCGAGAATGACCTTGAGTTTCTGATCTTTTTGCCTCTCCTTACCCCCAACTGCTGGGATTACAGGAGTATGGTACCTGCTCAGCTGCCCGTGAGTGGCTCTTTTGACCTTTTTGTGTCGCTGAAGGGAATAAAAAGTGGGAAGCTGAAGACGTGTCTGTGCCTTTTAAAAGGTAGAGGAGGGAGACAGACATGATTCCCGTAGTGATCTCATGCTGTCCTAACCGTTATTATCCCTCATTTACAGACGAGGAAATTGAGGCTTACAAAGTTCCAAGTAAACCTCCAAAAGTCATACCCCTGGCCAGGATAGAGCTAACACCCAAGTCTGCCCAACTCTAAAGTCGTGTTCCCCAGTCTGTGTACCCTGCACCAAAGGGAAGTTGATAACTCATTTGTGGAGAGCAACAGTGCCTGAACCAGCTCACCTAGAGGATTATGTTCAGCTTTGACGGCTAGAACTGCAGAGAACGGTGCAAAGGGGCTGCCACCAGAAGTGTGTCACTCTTAGCCGTCCCTCACCGCGTGCACTCATCAGCCTGCCGCCATATGTTTTACCGCAGAGTGAGCCTGTCGTCTCCTCTCTCTCCGTGTCTGCGCTTCCGTGCAGAATAACTGTAGAACGGTGCATTGCTGTGGATCCGGGGGCCTGAGGAAAAGGTTGAGTGGGGAAAGTGCTTGCTGTGCAAGCGTGAAGACCTGAGTTCGGATCCCTAGCACCCATGTAAACTCTGGGTGTGGTGATACACCAGAGCTAGGGGAAGGAGACAAGCAGGTTCATTGGCTCACCAGCCCGACCAAAACAGCAAACTCTGCATTCATTCAGAGATTTGATCTCAAAAACAAACAAAAAACAGGTTGGACCAAGATAGAACAAGACACTTGAATTGACCTCCATGTTTGCAGGTACCCCAACCACCACCACACACATAGACACACATAGGATTTGGAATATATCCCCCAGTCTATGAAGCACAAGTTAAAGGAAATGCAGTTATTTTTCTTATCTTGTGAAACCCCAGTGGCCTTATAGCATAAGAGCTCAGTAACGATAGACTTGTCTATGTGCTTACAAGAATGAGTGAGTCCTCTACTGGGTTTTTGTATGTCTATGTGTGGGACATTCTTTGTCTAAAACCTTAGGTTTGACCCAGGATAAGAAAATTTTCATGGCCACTACATCCTCACTGTGGAGATCACACACATACATTCATAATAATAAGTGCAATAATAAGATGCTAGCCATTTACAAACATTACCCCCCCTGACCTCCAGAGTTTACCTTAGATTCCTGCCTCAACCAGGACCCCTCCCCTGCACCCCGCCCCCCACTTTTCCTCTTGTGCTGGCAAGAACCAAGCTGACATTTCAGTTCTGCGAGCCTCCACGTTCGGTTGGGAGACAGTGGCAGGCTGCTGTTGAGGTTGGATTTGTTAATCATTAGAGAGCCCTTACCAGGAAAGGAAATATAATGAAGATTTAATACTGACATTCAAACATTATATCTTAAAAATATTTTATCATTCAAAATATTCATTGTATCTAATTACTGTTTGGTATATAAAAAGTAAAGCAGTTCTTTAAAAAAAAACGGGGGGGGGAGTGAAGGAAGCTCTTTGTTCTTTTTCCTATTCCTGTAACACTGAGGAGGTGGTCGTTTCTCTAATATAACAAAGTTTAAATCACGTGAGTCACAGTTTTACGCTAAGAGAGGGAGCAACAGTTGAGAATGTAATGTGTTGTCTAGCATTTTTCCTGACCGCGCCCCCTTTAAAAAATTCTTCCCGCAGGTGTTTGGATCCGTGACCTCGTCTCGCCATGCTGAGATACTTACACCGCTCTGGGTTCCAACCCTTCAGCCAGCGTCTGCTGCCTTGGGTCCAGTCTGTAGCTGTGCCCAGATTGCGTATGTACCGCTGATGAGTATGTGGGGAGTGAGGTGGTCAGAGTGGATTGCAGGCCAGCAGAAGTATACAGGACGCTGCCTGCTGCTGGATGCTCCCAATATTTGTTTTTGTCAATAATGTGGTTTTTTTTGGGGGGGGAGTAGTCTTTCCTCTTGACTCTTTTTTTTTTTTTAATCATTACACTTATAATACTGAGCCCTTATATCCTTTACCCAATTTCAAACAGTATTTCTAGCTGGATGCTAGGATTAATACAGTGAAGATAAACCATTGGACCTTTGTGTCCATTTCTTTGTTATGACTGCCACCTCTCCCTTAGCCCTAACCCTTGTCCACCACTAATCTCTTCTATGACTTATTTTTTTTTCATTTGTAGAATACTATAGAAATGAAATCATCTGAAGTGTGGCTTGAATTTTCTGGGTTGCTTTACTCTGTCTTTTTGGCAGGAGTGTATGTGTTTTTTTGTTTTGTTTGTTGTTTTGTTTTGGGTTCTGTTGTTGTTTTCCATTATTTCAACATGGTTCTCCAGAGCCTGATCTGAGTAGTAGCTAACGGTGAAGGCAACCCTCTTAAAATGGTAGCGAGAATGACCACTCTCACTAAGGATATCCGGGCTTTGCCCTCTCAAGGATGCAGAGAGGCTATGCATAACGCCACATTGGACACGCATGTACAGGCTTTATATGAACATAGTTTTCATGTCTCAGAGATGAATGCCCGAGCGTGCAGTCCTGACTTGTAGGTGCCCGTCCTTGGTGAGGTGCGTGGTGCAGGCATGTCCCTGCAGTTTATCGACGTGTGGTGCAGCCATGTCCCTGCAGTTTATCGACGTGTGGTGCAGGCATGTTCCTGCAGTTTA
>NC_022015.1:68049344-68050171 GCF_000317375.1 Microtus ochrogaster | reverse complement strand
TGGTGCAGCCATGTCCCTGCAGTTTATCAACGTGTGGTGCAGGCATGTTCCTGCAGTTTATCGACGTGTGGTGCAGGCATGTCCCTGCAGTTTATTGACGTGTCCATTGACTCTTCAGCAGGGTCTTTCACGGAGGAAAGCTTTGTATTTCGATGTGGTTCCACTTACTGTGATTTTTCTATGAATTTTACTTTAGAGCCACGTCCCAAAACTCTCAGTAGATAGCCCTAGATTCTAAAATTTTCTCCTGTGTTTTTTCTCCCCCTAAACTTTAAAGTTTTACGTTTAAGTTCATAAGCTAGTTTGAGTTCATTTTTGCGCAGGGTATGAGAGTCCGTCAAAGTTCCTTTTTTTTGCATATGGGTGGATACCAGGTACTCTGGCATCATTTATTGAAAGACTGGTATCTTTAGCTAGCGATCACCTCAAGTTATATCAAATCTAAATCTTTCCAGCTTCTTTGGAAGATGGCTTGCTTCCCACTGTCAGAGAATCCCTGTTCTTTCATATACAGAAGAGTGTTAAGTGTGGAAAATGGGATCTGGAACCAGCTCCCTGAGTTTGAAAGCTAGCTCTGCTGCTCACAAATGAAATAATTACAATGGTTGTGTCTGTATGCTTGCACACTGGCTCAGGGATTGCTGTGGCCAGGGCTTCCTGCCGGGACGCTAGCTCATCTGTGTTCCGGGTGGTCTCCCACAATCCAGTAGATGGCCGCACCTGTTGATGGAAGAAGCTGCAAAGTACTGTGGTCATTTTTTTTTTCAATCTGGTAAATTACTGCTTTTCCTGGCCTAGGTTTCTTTTTTTTTTTTTTTCATTTAAAT
>NC_022015.1:68027527-68048289 GCF_000317375.1 Microtus ochrogaster | reverse complement strand
TTGGTGTTTTTCATTTTAGCCATTCTGACAGGTGTAAGATGGTATCTTAAAGTTGTCTTGATTTGCATTTCCCTGATCGCTAAGGAAGTTGAGCATGACCTTAGGTGTCTTTTGCTGGCCTAGGTTTCTTTATTTATAAAATAGGGTTAATAACTAAAGGAGAATTTATCAGCCTTAACTCATAAAAAACCGATAAAACCATGGTCATGATAACTGTTAGTCTGTTTCCTGTTGCTGTGGCGGTGCCTGAGGAAATCTCTACAGGGTCATCACGTGGTGCATGTGACTAGTGTGCTCAGTTCCATTGTATATTAAATATTTACTTACTTATTGACAGGAAGGATCTCACTGGGTAGCCCAGGCTGGACTCAAACTTTCCGAGTAGTTCAGGCTGGTCTCAGATTTGCTCTGTAGCCCAGGCTGATCATGAACTCATCATCCCCCTTCCTCAATCCTCTGAGGACTAAAATTACAGGTGTGTATCACCTGGTCTAGTTTTTGGTATCTTTATATTTGATATTATTTATTCACACTTATAAAAAGAGGCTCTTCTGACTTTTGACATTTTCTTTGGGCGCTAGAGCCCTGGGTTAACTGGACATGGAGAGCAAAGAACAGAGAAGAAATAAGAAAGGCAGCGTGACGAGGTGTGTGCCTTGCCACTGCTGTGGTAAACATCAGGACCAAAAGCATCTTTCAGGATAAAAGGGTTGCTTTGGCTTAAGTGTCCGGAATCTCCAGCCCATAATGGCAGGGAAGGCCTGTCTTGTTGGCAGCAGCAGGAGACTGGCTGATTCCATTTTATCCACGCACAGGACACAGGAGGAGGACAGGAAGTGGCATGAGGTTCTAAGCCCTCAAAGTTCACCTCTAATGATGTACTTCCAGCAGAGCTGCCCCTCTGAAAGGCTCCATAGCCTCCCCCAAACCACCTGGAGCCAAGCTATTCAAATACGGTAGCCTATGGGGAACATTTTTCATTCAAACCACCTCACAGGGTTTTCAGAGAAAAACAGAAGAAAGCGAAAGGCCAGAGAGAGAGAGAGAGACGATATCAAGATCCTTCTTGAAGCCTGCTGCGGTCTCATTAATCACTGAACTTCTCGGACTCAGAGGAGGGTGCAAAGTTGTGACAAAGGGCATTGTATCCTTTGGTGTATAACCCATGGCACGCTTTGAACATGACCAGCCCTCTCACACACCCACACTACCACACGCGTGTGCACACATAACTTCCTCTAGAGACACAGATTTTCTTTGGTGTCCAGGAGGTAAAGATTTCTTAGAAATTGAGGAAGAACTACCCGGATGCTTTTGGTTTTCCTATTAATCAAAATCTTTTTAGTCCACGTGTTGGCCTGCTTTTTGTCACTGTGGCAGAATACTTGGGAAAAATCAGCTTGCAATGAGGAAAGAATTATTTGAGTTCATGGTTTCCAAGGTTCCGGTGCATGATCGCTGCAGTGCATGGTCACCACAATGCATGATCGCTGCAGTGCATGGTCATCACAATGCATGATTGCTGCAGTGCATGGTCACCATAATGCATGATTGCTGCAGTGCATGGTCACCATAATGCATGGTCCCTGCAATGCCACAATGCATGGTCGCTGCAATGCATGATTGCTGTCCCATCACCCTTTGGCCTGTGGTAAGGCAGTGCCTCACTCAGAGGCGAATGACAGAAGACTGCTTACCTCGTGGCAGCTGGAAAGCCGGAGAGGGACAAGGGTCACCATAGGTCCTTTAAGGACACACCACCAGAAACCATACCTTCTTCTGCTAGGTCCTACCCTAAAGACTGCACCACCTTCCAAGAGCTCTATAGGCTGGGTACCAAGGCTTGCTTACATGACCATTAAGGTGATTTAAGGTCCAGTCACAGCAGTCCTCAGCATAAACCTTAAAAAGTAAAATGAATTAGAGAGTGTAAAAAATACCCCAAGAAGCCGGTATGGTAGGGCACTCTTATGTTCCCAGCTCTAGACATGCAAAAGCAGGGAGACTGGGAATTCAAAGCTAGCTCTGGCAACCTGGTAAATTTGAGGCTAACCTGGGCTACATGATACCCTAACTCAAAAAAAAAAAAAGCCAAAAAAAAAAAAAAGGAATGGTAGGGTCATTCGAGGGGAAGATAAAATGGTTTTTGTTCAACAGGAAACTCCTAAACCTTGAATCAAGTGAAACTGCCCTTGAATGCCCCATTGAACTCCATTAAGTTCTTATCTGCTTGAAGCCTTGCTGATATTTATGGCCCCTCTTCAACTTTATTAGCCTTCGTCTGGGCCCCATTGCCTACAAGTCTCTTGACTGCCTGACTCTAGGGCAGACCATGCTGCTCTGCTGATAGAGACTGTGTGGATCTCACGCCTTCTTCATGCTAGCCCAGCTGCTGGGCTCTGATTGGCTTTTGCCATTTCACCACCTGGACTGCGTACTGTTTCTTTCTGCCCCTGAGGTACTCTTATCAGGTTGCTGTACTCAGGTGCCCAAGACAAGGAAGGCCCTGTAATAGATAAGAGAGACAGAGAGCCCTCAGGCGTGGTCCTGACAGCTGCCAAAGGGACACATGATACTTGGTGGAGCACAGGGCTCTGTTAATGCCATTGGTGATCTAGGTCTGAACCCCAAGGGTGTAAGTCTGCCTCCCCACCACCCTTCTCTCTGTCAGGTCACAGTTAGACGTAGATACACATGTCATTTAGAATAATACCCTGAAGACTGAGGTAGGGCGGCTGTTTTGGAGAAGGCAGGCAGCTCCAACAACAAATACACGAGTGTTTCAGTCCCTGGGATCTCCACAGGAGGAAAAACCAGTGTACCTGTGGGTCCAGTAAGGATGCTACAGCTCCCCCGTCCCAGATCTTGCCTCAGTGAGCATCTCTGTGAGGTGCCAGACTATCTTCTTTGCCTTTCATAACCTGAAATGTGGTCACTTGAAAGAATAGCTGTTTAACGAAGGAAGGGGCTCTTTGGTGTTATTGTGTAAGACAAATCTTTCTAGGATTTGTGTGTGCTGGGGCATGGTGGCACATGCCTGAAATCCTAACACTGGGAGACGAAGGCAGGAGGATTGTGAGTTTGAGGCCAGCCTGGGCTACATATTGAGACCCTGACTCAAAAGCAAAACAACAAGGGGACTTTATTTAAGAACTAGAGATACAGTGCAATAGCTCAGCCAGTTAATATGCACGCACCTTTTCATTGCAGAATTTATTATATCTCTCTCTCTCTCTCTTCCCTGACTTTGGGATATACAGATCCAGTCCAGCCTCCAGCTGTCAGACATGTTCGTTCTTGGAGCAACATCCCTTTTATCACAGTACCCCTTAGTCGTGCCCATGGCAAGCCCTTTGCCCACCGAAGCGAGCTGAAGCATGCCAAGAGAATTGTGGTTAAACTCGGCAGTGCCGTGGTGACCAGAGGAGATGAGTGCGGCCTGGCATTAGGGCGTCTGGCATCTATTGTTGAACAGGTAATTATCAAGGTGGAAAATTCTGCTAAACTAAAACAGGGTCTCCGAGTCGATGCCAGAGGATCAACTTGTTGAGAACAGTGTGTGTGAGAATAGACGGGCCAGGGAGAAGGCAAGCTTGAGAGCAGCGATGGGACCGCGAGGGAGGCTGGGAAGCAGAGTGAGCATCACAGCGGGTTGCATCCTAGACCCTCCTCTAGATGAGTGCTTCAGCCTCCCAGGGGATGAAAGATGCTGATCAGAGGAGAGACTTGATGAGATGGCTGGGAGAACCTGGCAGAGACATTCTCCAGTCACCTGCTCGCCTTTCGCTGTTCTGGGTCTGATAGAAAGGCTCCAGCAGTCAGGTCAGGGCCTTATACACAGTCTTATCTAGAGAGCCGGTCATTTTAGGTGGGTTCAGAAGGCAGCATCAGGTGCCATCAATGGCCGTAGGTAGGAAAGTCTGCATGAGGACAGCAACTGCTCAGGTGCAGTAAGATGTCTGAACCCGTGAGTTCATGGTAACTTCAGGCACTCATTGATGGCAAGGCTCAGGGAGGCAGCTCCGTGGCCCTGGGTTTGATCAGCACATGTCTAAGTTAGAATATCAGCATATTGCAAACCCCAAGGGAAGAGTGAATCAGTGGTGGTCAACAGTTGCTGCCAACATCACAGAAAGGAAGAGAACTGGGCATTAAGCTGACAACCTGAAGAAAATCCTTGGCACACGCCCCAGCCAAAGCCTCCGTACCTGAAGCGGACAGAGTCAGAAAAATGAGGGCTGGGAAGTCATGAAGGAAGAGAGGCTCAGATGAGCAGAAAAAATGCAAAACAGAAAATGGTGGATACGAAAATGTATGGATTAAAAGACTAATAATATTTTAACTGCTTGTGCTCGGTGGGCTTAACTTGCTTCACAGTCTAAGCAAGCTAAAAGGCATCTGGGCGGGAATGTGAGCTCTGGCTTTTTGATCCGGAGGAGGCCTTTCACATGTTTTGGGTGATAATGGTTTTGCATACATGCATATTCCCGGGTTTTAAGAATTGCTACTGAGATGCCTACATAATGCATGAGGGCTGGGACTGAGGGTAAACCATGGTGGAGCTGTGGAGGCTTCACTGGAGAGGAAAATTAGCTCTAGGAGGAGTTAAAACTGGGTATGATTTATAAAATCATCCTCACCACTTTGATTAAATACTGATTTAAAAAAAAATCTCCAGCCAGGCAGGGGTGGCGCACACCTTTAATCCTGGCACTTGAGAGTCAGAGGCAGGCAGATCTCTGTGACTTTGAAACCAACCTGGTCTATAAACCTAGTTCCAGGACAGCCAGGACTGGTACACAGAGAAGCCCTGTCTCCAGTAACCAAGGGGAAAAAGAAAAAAAAATCAAATGACCAAGGCATCTTTTTTAAAAAAAGATTTCTTTAATTCTGTATGCATGTCTCTATGTGGGTATGTGCACATACATGCAGGTGCCCGTGGAGCCAGAGGCATTGGGTCACCCTGGAGCCAGGTTTGCAGGTGACTGTGAAATGCCCATCGTGGGTGCGAGGAACTAAACTCAGGTCCTCTGCAAGAGCAGAATGTACCCATAACCACTGAGCAATCTATCTAGCCAATTCTGAAATTTTATTTTCTTTATTTATTTTTTATTTCAACGGCATTGTTGTTTTTGCCTGCGTGTATGTCCGTGTGAGGGTGTTGGATCCCCTGGAACTGGGATTACAGACAGTTGTGAGCTTCCATGTTGGTGCTGGGGATTGAACCTAGCTAGATCCTCTGGGAGAGCAGCCAGTGCTCTTAACCACTGAGCCATCTCCTCAGGCCCCAGCTACTGAAATTTTCTAAGATAAGAATGGACTGTTTTAAGCTGGGCATTTGAGACCCACACCTTTAATCCTGGCATTCAGGAGGCAGGCCTCTCTGTCTGTGTTAAGGGCCAGCCTGGTTTACAGAATTGACTGTTGTAGATTACACTTCTTAGCAGCCACTGTGAATTCCACAGGTCGCAGGGTTCAGTCATTAGGGGAATGGACAGTTAGGAGCATTGACTGTTGCATTGTGAGTCTTCGATTTTTTTTTTCAGATAATCTATCTAAGGTATCAAAAAAAAATCTATCTAAGGTATCACAAGTGACCATAGCTGGTCCTGGGCAGGGTAGAGCAGGGTCAGCATCTGTCCCTGGTGAAGGTGACCCACAGGAATCGAGAGTGGTATCAAGTTTCCAACATTGTTAGCATCACCTACATCATCTCTTTTCTACCTACTGCCTGTTAAACAGACACTTGAAGCCGTGTAAGAATGTTTCACCCAAACAGTCTGAGCAGTTCTTCCTGAGCTGACCACTGTCCCCTAGAACAGTATTGGAATCCACTCACGTCCGCCCTGCCTGGGTCTCTTGTGAGGAGAGAAGAGGGCAGTACCATGACTTGTGCATTTTTCTTTTTCCATGCCAGGTCTCAGTGCTGCAGAATCAGGGCCGAGAGATGATGCTGGTCACCAGTGGAGCCGTTGCCTTCGGCAAGCAGCGCCTGCGCCATGAGATCCTTCTGTCTCAGAGTGTGCGGCAGGCTCTGCACTCAGGGCAGAACCAGCTGAAAGAGTTGGTGAGTGCTGCTTCCCTAACCCTGTCCCCAAAGTCCTCAGGTCTCCCCTCCTTCCCCACCACGTACTGTCTGATTGGTGTGTTGCAGGCGATTCCAGTCTTAGAGGCCCGAGCCTGTGCAGCTGCTGGACAGAGTGGGCTGATGGCCTTGTACGAGGCCATGTTTACACAGTACAGCATCTGTGCTGCCCAGGTGAGAGACTGGGCCTCCCTGGGGGTGTGGGACCTGTGGGGGCGGTTCTTGTGGAGTGAGAGGCCTGCAAGCAAGGCCCTGCAGCCAGGTGCCAGCGTGTGGTCTTCTAAGTGTCTGTCTGAGTTTCCCCATCTGAAAAATGAGGTATTATCAGTACCTACTTCAGAGAGTTTTAGGAAAGGCTCAAGGAGAAAATGCATGAAAAGTACTTAAGATAGCATCTGGTGTCTGTACACCTCAAGTCCCCAAGTTACTGAGGTAGTAACTCTAGAGCAGTGGTTCTCAGCCTTCCTAATGCCACAACCCTTCAATACCCTCATGCTGTGGTGGCCCCCAATTTTAAAATTATTTCGTTGCTACTTCATAACTATAATTTTGCTACTGTTATGAATCGTAATATAAATATCTGATATGCAGGATATCTGATGCATGACCCCCCTCCCAGGTATTCCCCAGTGCTCTAGAGACTGCTACTCAGGCAGATGCTCCTGAACCAGGCAAATTAAACTTCACTTTCATTGCTTTCTGTGACTCCAAGTAGCTTACTTCTCTGTGTGCCTGGTTGTCATTTATAGTAAATACATAATCTGTTGATGGGAAATAAGGAATGCCAGTGAATGGCTTGTCTTACATTTATCCAGTGAATACTGGTCACTTTTGATGTACAAAGAAGTTTGCTTGGCTTTGGGGTTCTCTGGTACAAGGTTCCAATCCTCATGGGACTTACTGTTGAGTACTTACCTCTAAATGTTGTCTTTTTTCTACATTATTTCATTTTTACCTAAATGTCTTGACTTTCTTTAAACTGTGATTTTAATTACCTGTTGGGTGTGAATACATTGTATGAGGCCGCTTGTTCGTTCCTGGCTGCTCAGACCCAAAATAACCACTCAGAAACTATATTATTTGCAATACTGTTTGGCCAATAGCTTAAGCATATTCCTGGCTAACTCTTATATCTTAAACTAATCCATCTTCGTTAATCTGTGTATCACTATGAGGCTGTGGCTTACCAGGTAAAGTTCTGGCGTCTGTCTCCAGCAGAGCTACATGGCTTCTCCCTCTGGCGGCTGCATGGTGTCTTACTACTCCATCTTCTTCCTCCCAGCATTCAGTTTAGTTTTCCCAGCCTAGCTCTATTCTACCCTGCGCAGGCCTAAGACAGTTTCTTTATTAACCAATGCTATTCATAGCATACAGAGGGGAATCCCACATATCCTCCCCTTTTCTGTTTAAATAAAAAGGGAGGTTTTAACTTTAACATAGTAAAATTACATATAACAAGACAAGTATCAAGCAAGAATTATAGTTAAAATATTTATATCTAGTTTATCATTTATAATAACTAAGGAAAACTGTAACTATCTATTCAACTCCATCAAAGACTTCAGAAGAATATATTACCTAAGTAAACAGGAAGTGCATTATAAACAACTTCCAAAAGTCTAGAATTGACAGATACATATTGCTGCCTGGACAGTCACCCAAAGTTCTTCTTAATGTTGCAGGCACCCTTCTTTAGCCTATAGGCCCATACTGTCCAGCAGACTTTTCCGTGAAGCAGGAAATTTAAAGATTTATTCTGCCTTGTAATGGAAAAGTTCAGCAGTTGCTTTCTTCTGTGTCCTGCAGAATGTCTTGCAGACTCTTTCATGAAGCAGGAACCGTTTCACCTTTAGGCAAGTTCAGCAGTCATCTTTCTGTGGGTCCTGCATGTTTAATTCACACAGCATAACATCAAGCAGTCCAGGCAAGAGCAGTTTCTTGCCCAAATGGCTAGCAAACTCCATAAGGAGCCTCTTCGATGCCCATCTTCCTCTTGAATTAATTGGTGCTGTCAGGAGCATGTCTCATTGCCATGCAAAGTCCTAAGTTCTTAAAACACTTTAAATGCCATATTCTGTAGCCTTTAAAAAGTTTGAAGAATACCTATCTAACTGAATTATATCTCTATATACCTAGAAAATCTAACTAACATGACTGCAAGCTTGACTATTATACATGATTATCTATTAACCTATTTCTTAACTATATGTTACATTTTTTAATGAGTTGCACAAACAAAAAACCTTAATCAAAAGCAGAAATATATATACACAGTATAACAAAACTGACTTTAAATTTGTATAAATAAACCAAGATCTATACCAATGCAAAGTGTCCATCTCTGTAGCAACCTGAACAGCTGTGCAATAAATAAAAACACCTAAAATACAGTCACATAACTGATAAAAAGCCTGACATTATTTGCTGACTCCTCTGGTACCTTTGACCCTGCTAGTTATGTGTCTGTTATTTTAGATGGGAGATGTGTTGGGTTTTGTGTTCTCAATTCCTTTTGCTTTTTCTGATTCTCTGTTTTCTTTGTGGTTGCCACCCACAGTCGTGTTCTCGTGTTGTGTAAGTGTTCTCAAGTGTGCCGAAGCAGAAGGTCCTGGAGTTCTTCCCTTATGGCCTGTGGCTGTCACCTGAGATTTAGTTTTCAGTTAGTATGGGGGTTCTTGACCTGTGGGTCTCGACCCCTTTGACAAACTTGTGTCTCTAAAGATATTTACACTACAAGTCATTACAGTAGCAAAATTATATTCATGAAGTAGCAACAAAAATCATTTTGTGGTTGGGGGTCACCACAACATGAGGAACTATATTAAAAGGTTGCAGCATTAGGAAGGTTGAGAGCCACGAGTTAGTGTGAACGCAATAGAAGTCTCCATTTCCGTTACACGTACCATCTAATCTTTCTTCTCTAATCCATCAGCAGTGTTAGTTGTCAGTGCCTGGAGCCTGGTGAGCACACTTATGGTCCAGGGACTGCACTTTTGGGTTTTTGTTCTTGTTGCTATTTTTCTCCTTGAGGTTGATGCTCTTGGACAGTTTTTGTTTAGCTTCCTGTGTAGTGACAGTTCCACAGTTCCATTAGAAGTCGCTGCCACTGTTTGCATTGATAGTGAGGTAAAAGCTCTGCCCGTCCTGTTCCCAGGAAGCTCCAGTCCAGGGTCTCTTCTGCCCTGGCCCCTCTCCCACAGGGGGTTATCATGTGTGCTCTTTGTACCTTGTCCTGTGGTTCCTTCTTCCCTGCAGAAACCCTGTGTAGATGACCGTTATCAGCGGGCTTGAGACCCCACTGCACGGGCCTCAGGTTAAAGACTCACCCAAGCACAGCAGCGGCTCATGTTTCCTTCACAGAGATGAGTCTGCCCTGTTCTCGCTGCCAATTCCCTCTGCACAGGCGCCTGCTTCCCCGCCACAGGTGTCTCCCCAGACCTTCAGACTTCCTGCTCACCCCTCCCATACCCCTCCTGGACCCATCTGCTTCTGTTCATCTGCAGTTTCACAGGGGGCCAGAACTAGTGGCTTCAGCTTTAACCCTGTGGAGTGTCTGCAGAACAAACACTCTCTAGAAATGCTTCCTCACCTTACACTGTGGCAGGGACAGGGCTGTGTTTCCTAGCCAGACCCTGGTGCAGGCCTCACCCGCTGTCCGTGTCAGCGCCTTCCTCCCACCGTCGTGGCAGGGATTGCAGGGAACCCCCCCCCCGAGTATGCTGTCATTCATTTCTCCCTGTCATTCTCATTCACGTTTCTCCCCTGTTACCTTCTGCCTGATACTCTAGTTCTTTAATGAAGGCAGACCCGTTGATGACTTCCACTCCTGCTGTCCACCCGTGAGCACCTTATTCTGATCTTTCCCCTGAGCTAAGTTCTGTCTAGCCTTCTTTCTGCTCCAACTCCTGTTCCCACATACACATACAGTCTTAACTCTGGTAGTGCTCGGCTTCAGAGCAAACTAGAGACAGCCTAGCCCCAGTGTCTGATGCACTTTTCCAGACAGGTAACCAGTGGCCCTCCCACCTCGCACAGAAGTCCTACTATGGCCAGCTCCTGATTCAGACGCTAGAGTACAAAGATAGTTTTTCAATCAAGTCTTGGATCACTCTAATGTTCCTTTAAAGTAGGTGCACCGGTTTCCCAACTTTGACGCAGATGAGATCTATAGCATCATTAAATAAATCATTCAGACAATTGTAATTCTTTCAGGGGTCTCTCAGACAGTTGGTTAAACATGCTAGCAGTATAGTTCACTGTGAGTTTGCCTGGCTAGAAATGCCAGACCCCAGGGTTGATCTCCAGAGTGGCCAAAAAAAATTTGTTTCATTAAGATAGGAAAATCAAGCAAGGAATTGGATCAGTATCCAAAGGCGTGTTTTATTCCAGAAGTTCAGTGCCGTTCCAAGGAAGTTATGGTTTTCCTCCCTGCTACATGTCCTGTTGAATCTCTCTAGATTTTGGTGACCAACTTGGATTTCCACGATGAGCAGAAGCGCCGGAATCTCAACGGCACACTGCATGAGCTGCTTCGGATGAACATCGTCCCCATTGTCAACACCAATGACGCTGTCGTCCCCCCAGCTGAGCCCAACAGTGATCTCCAGGGGGTAAATGTGGGTAACGTAGTGCTAAGAGTCGAGCATGCTGGCGACACTAACACGCGCTGTGCTGCATGTACTAACACTGGACGTTGGGCATGAGCCAAAGGAGGATTTGGGAGACCTGGCATTGCAGAACCACAGCGGCGGTGGCACCTCTGAAATGGGTTTCAGTCAGTGGGTGAGGTGCTGCAGTGGTGTAGAGGGTTCTGTGTGTGAGCATGGCTTGGAGAGCTCGGCATGCATGTTTGTGTGGGGCAGGCAGTGGGGCCTGAGCTCTCATTTGCATATTTGAACCTTCCATATTGCCTGCCAGAGCCCAGCTCTGCACAGCTAAGGCACTACTTTCCCCGCCTTGTAGGTTATTAGTGTCAAGGATAACGACAGCCTGGCGGCCCGCCTGGCTGTGGAAATGAAGACTGACCTGTTGATTGTCCTCTCGGACGTAGAAGGTAGGTACACAGCGGTGCCCTTTTCTTTCGTTCGCACATAGTTTGCCTTCCGATTGTTTTTCACTGTGGACTTCTTTCCTGAGCCACGTGAGCTGTTTCCGTGACTCGGGTGGGTGTTTCTGGGAAATGCAGCTTGAATGCAGAAATTGTGTTTTTAGGTGCTTTCGTTTTGGTTTGTTTTAAAAGCATCTTCAAGGAAATAGTCACACTCTACATAATTCACCTATTTAAAGATTTCAGTTCAGCGATCTTTGCACTCACTCACGCGCCTGTACAGCCGTCTCCGTTATCAATTATAAGCTGTTTTCCTCGCCCTGGCAAGAAACCTCACCCCTGTTAGCAGTTCCCAGCCATAGACAACCCCCAGTCTGCTCTGTCTCTGGGTTTGCCTGTTAGAGGTTTTATGTGAGTGGATCATATATTATGTGGTCCTTTGTTACTGACTCCTTCCACTTAGTGTAGTTCAAGGCTCATCCATACTATAGCATGCACCAATGCTCTTTTTCTTTATATTCCAAATAATATGCCCAACTCTGGACATACTGCATTTTATTTATTCAGTCATTAGTTGGTGGGCGTCTCTGCTGTTACTAATAATGCTTTTATAAATCTACTTTGTATGAGTATTTTATTTTCATCTAAGAGTATAATTGTTGTCAAGTGGTGGTGGCATATGTCTTTAATCTCAGCACTAGGGAGGCAGAGGCAGGCGGATCTCTGTGAGTTCAAGGTCAGCCTGGTCTACAGACTGAGTTTCAGTATAGTCAAGGCTACATAAAGAAACCCTGTCTCGAAAAAAAAAAGAGTGTAATTGTTGGGCTCCATGGTAAAATGCTTACCTATCTTGATCAAGACCCTAGAGCCAATCCCCCAACTCTATAATTAAGAGAGATGTGAGGAAGAGGGGGCAGGAGAGAGAAAACTTGTGGCTTCTTGTGGTAACTTGGTATTGAAAAAAACACCTTAGTGGTTTTCACAGCCACTGTGCCATTTGATGTTGCCACCCACAGAGTACGAGGGTTCTAATTTGTCTGTTCTGTGTTACAATCACAGAATGTCCTAATGAGAAATCCTTAGGCTGAAGTCAGAGGACAAGTTGTGAGTGTCATGTGACTCAAACTCGGGCTTTAGTGATAAGCGGCTTTGCCATCAAGTGTTCATTCTTAGAACAGTATCCTGTGTTAAAGATCCTGAAGGTGGGCTTGAAAGGCGGCAGGGAGGGGGAGAAGTAGGAAGAATTACAGCATACTGGGAGGGCTTCAGGAAAATGTCTCCCAGTGGGACAGTTTCCCACAGTGTTACCTGAAACTGAGCGGCCCCTCAGTCTGCACCCGTCCCCTTCTGGGGAGAACCCTGCCCAAAATCCTGGAGCTGTGGGATTGCCTGAGCCTTGCAGGTCGGCCGGGCTCATGCTTTAGCCTTGCTCCGTCCTAGGTAGCAAGGTTTCTACAGACCAGGATTGTCCTGGAGATCTGGGACAATGTGGGCATCCTGCGCAGGAAAAGCAGTGATTTAAAGCCAAAACCAGCTTGGGGTGGGGGTGCAGGTGGCTCTGGGCAAAACCCTGCCTTGCAAGGATGAGGACCTGAGTTTGACCCACAGAACAAACATTAACAAGAAAAGGCCAAGCCGAGTGGTGTAGGGCGTCATCTGAGAGCTGAGAAGGTAGAACAGCTTGGTGCCAACCAGCCTGGTCCACTTGCTAAGTTCCAGTGAGACTCTTGTCTTTAAAAAGTCAAATAAAGGTGGATAGTGGCTGAGAAATGGCACTTGAGCTTGTTCTTTACCTTCCACACACCTGTGCATGTGTTTATACCTATGCACTCCTGTGCATGTGTTTATACCTATGTACACCTATGCATGTGTTTATACCCATGCACTCCTGTGTACCTGCACGCACGTGTGCACATAAACACAAAACCAAAATGCTATCCCACCTAAAATGTCCTGTAGGCTGTTCCCAGCTGTGGGCAGTATCCCCCTAATGTGTGTCTCCCTTTGGTCTTGATTTAGCACTGTTTTCTCAGGCCCCTTTTACCCTCCTCCTTTTTCCTTCCTGGTCTCTGTGCTTTCAAAGTAAAACTGTGAGGGTTTTTTTTAACCTCATGGTGTACACTCATTACATTTTACTTCCTTGTGGTGCCCCCAACCCCAGCTCAGATGCATATGGGTTGTATGTTCATAGTAATGGATCCAGCCCTAATGCCGAGGGCTGTAACCCTCCTGCTGACTTCATCCACCCTCCAAGACACTCACTCATAGCCAGGAGGTATCAGTCAGAGGGTCCAGAGAGAATTAATGAGTACTCACTTCACATCTCATCCCGCCCAGATGCTCTGTGGCCACTGTGCTATTTCTGCACTTGTCTCTCTGACTTGTATCTTTGAGGTGCAGCGAGATAAGCAGTGATAGCAGAGGGAAGGATCCTCTGCTCTAGGCACTGTGCCGAGGATGTGACCTCGCTCAGAGTCGGGAGACATTTGTTCAAGGCTGGTTAAGAGAGCGCGAAAGGTGCTGGAGCTGTTGCTTAGTGCGGGTCGGCTCACCGATCCCTCACTGTCTTTCCCGGTGAGGCAGGTGTTCAGTATGTTCATTGCTTTTGTTTCTTTTGTTTGTGTGCAGTGACAAGTGCCTGGGGAGGCAGTGGGGGACACACTTGGGTCAGTGCATTGATGCCAACTCTCTTCCGCTCTTTAGGCCTCTTTGACAGTCCCCCAGGCACAGATGACGCAAAGCTCATTGACATATTCTACCCTGGAGACCAGCAGTCGGTGACGTTTGGAACCAAATCTAGAGTGGGATTAGGGGGCATGGAAGCCAAGGTGAGCTGCTACTGAACTATTTCAGTCTTCGAGCCCCAAATGGTATTTTATCATTTTCTACTGCTAAACTTGCCTGAGAGCTTATGGTTCAGATACCACACACATGCACTTAAATATGTACATACCTAAGTATGTTTCATGACTGTCGTATGTGTTTCCATGTATTTTTATTAACATAAGCAGTACATTTTATGCGTGTGTTCATTACCTTTGGTTGCTATGACAGAATAGCTGACAAAGGCTTTTCTGGCTCACGGTTAGAGAATGAGTCCTTTGAGGCAGGGCCGTCATGGCAGTGGCTGACATGGCAGCTGGTCACGCTGTATCCACAATGAGGAGATAAAGATGAGCTGGTACCCAGCTCACTTTCTCCTTACTCAGCCTGCGACCCCTGCTCACATTTAGGGTCCTACTTCTCCACTTACACCTTTCTGGAAATGCTCTCATAGACATTCTGAAGTGGATCTCCATGATAAATGCAAATCCAGTCAAGTAGACGATGAAAATTAACTGTCCACAGTGTTGTAAGCCCATAGTGGACAGGGACTGTGAAATTTTCACACAATAAATCTTTTATCATCTCAGCTATTTCTGGAAGTTTTTCAAGACTCCTTTCCCTCCCACCAATTGTTCCGTTAATTGTTCTGTGTACCCTGAGGCAGAGCATTAGACAGCAGCAGCAGCGGAAAAGAGCAGCGTTGTTCGCACAAACTTGTTCCCGCCGCCTCTCTAACTGCTCAGGTGTTGCTAGGTTCAGGCATGACAAATCAAAATGCTCAGGTATAACTAATCAAAATGTGCTAATTTTGAGTCAGTTCTAGTGGCTCTCAGAGGAAACAGGGCACATTGGTTCCCCTTCAGGCAGTGCATGCTGAGGCTGGACTGGAAAGTGATGGGGGGGCTCTATGTGTTTTCCCAGATCTGAGCTGTTAGACACTCCTCTCCGTTTATTTCACTTGTTAGATAGCAAATTGTATCTTTTGTCATTGTGCAGGTTCAGATTGTGTGTGTCTAGGTCTGAATTTCATCTCTGGGTCTAACTTAATCCCTTAGGTGAAGGCAGCCCTCTGGGCTTTGCAAGGTGGTACTTCTGTCGTCATTGCCAATGGAACCCACCCAAAGGTGTCCGGGCACGTCATCACAGACATAGTGGAGGGGAAAAAAGTCGGCACCTTCTTTTCAGAAGTGAAGCCTGCAGGTGAGTTGTTCTGCCTCAAGTCCCAGGGCCTGTGGGTGACAGCCAGTGCCACCCCAGCCTAGATGGAACTGAAGCCTGAGCTCTCGTCCTGCATGCAGATCCAGATTATGAAATCAGTGTGGTCACATCACAAACTCTACGGTTTTAAACATTTTACAGAACTGGATTGTGTTACAGTCTTAATCTACCTGCCTAGTTAGTCCTCCTGTTCTCCAAAATCAGGAAACATTTGCTAAGCCTGCACTAGATGCTGGGGACTAATGAGCAGTAGAGATGCAGAGGTGTTTAAGACGGGGTGTGTGCTCAGAAGCACACACGAAGATGTGCACATGAGAAATGTGCATGCCCAAATGAAGTTGTACTCTGGAAGGCACAGACTCCCGTTACGTCAGACACGGGAAGTTTCTGTTTATCCCTGAGTTATTCTGTCATGGATTTGTTTGTTTGTGGTTTTTCATTTTGTTGGTTGCAGCGGGGGGGGGGGGGACACACCATTCTGTGGCCCTGGTGATCTCGTGGTATCAGCCACGCATACCAAGATAACAGGCGTTCTTCTGCGGTCAGCGAAGTGTGGGCTGGGAAGGTGAGAGGTGTGAAGCTGACCGTGGTCTGATGCTTGCATGTGCTCTTGCAGGCCCTACAGTGGAGCAGCAGGGAGAGATGGCTCGGTCCGGAGGGAGGATGCTGGCCACATTAGAGCCTGAGCAGGTGAGGCACTCATTCACGGTTTGGTAGGTTTTCAGTTAATGGTCAAGTCTGCTGGCCCCATTTATTCCTAGTGTTAGCAGAATTATCAGAATTAATTTTATGCTCCCCTTTGAAGTCAGCGTTTCTGTCACCATGGTTTGATCAAAGACAAGATTAGGAAAGTGTGGATCTGACACTTGGCTGGCATGGGCACATGGGCGAGTTACCTCCTCCTGTCCTTTCTGAATCTCCTGTAACACCTGGCAGGGAAGCTTCAAAGCCTCTGTGGTCTTCCCCTCCTTGTCCATGGTGAATCAGTCACCTACAGAGGGACGCTTGCGAGCCTGCTCTGTGGTCTTCCCCTCCTTGTCCACGGGGAATCAGTGTAAGCAGCAATGCCATAGAGCTGGAGATCACGGTGAAGGGGACTGGCTGCCTGGGGCTGTGCTGCTGTGGCTGGAGTGGTACAGGTTTCTTCTGTGGCACACTCTGGTCTGATAAGGGAGGCGAGAATGACTATAAGTAAGGAAAGGTAAAGCCTGGCTCCTCTCGGGCCACTCAGCTCTACTTCAGTGTTTGTCACACCTATGACCACATTTCCCAAAATGATAGCCAATAGTTGACCAAAAAGGAAAGCCAGAGGGCTGGAGAGGTAGCTCAGCAGTTAAGAGCACTGACTGCTCTTTCAGAGGACCCGGGTTTGATTCCCAGCACCCACATGGTAGCTGTGTCATTTTTAACTCCAGGTTCAAGGTGATCTGGCGCCCTCTTCTGTACTTCTCAGACACTGCGTGCTTGCGGTGTGTAGATATACATACAGGCAAAACTCTTATACACATAAAATAAAAGAACAATTTTAAAGAAAAGCCACTTGTGAAACCTTACCTGGGAAATAAAATGTCTATGGATACAAAATCTGTAAAGTTGTGCCATGTGTCATTCCTACTTCATTCCAGCTTATCTCATGGACACATTCTATAACTCAACATATCCTCTCCCTAGTGCTGAGCCGTGGGTCCCTAATGAGTCTGACAACGTCGGCTCCAGGGACAAGCCTGGCACCATGAGGGTAGACGAAAAAGCACGTGCATTCTGGGACCTACCTGGTGTCTTCATGATTTGCTTTTCTTGCAGAGAGCAGAAATTATCCATCATCTGGCTGACCTGCTGACGGACCAGCGGGAAGAGATCCTGCTAGCCAATAAAAAAGACTTGGAGGAGGCGGAGGGTAGGGAGCTGTGCATGCATTTATCATTGTCCTTCTTTCTTTTATGGTAATTCTTATGTCTGTCCAAGGGAGAGATTGTGAGAAGAAATCGCATTATGAATTATGTGTAGTTTTTATCAAGTGGCACTTAAGCTTTTGCTAACTGTTCGTGGTCCTTACTCCTGCCCCATTTCCAGATGTTTTAGTCCAGCCCTCCAAGGCGCTTTCCCTGTCCTCAGGAGTCATGTGAGCTCTGGCTGCTGTGGCTGCTCAGCTGCTGATAGCTGAGACCATCATATTGACAGGCACTGTGCTAAGGGCTCTCCCAATAGGGTCGCCTTTAAACTGCACAGCCTAGCGTGGCCGAGGGAGCTACTGCTCATTAGTCCACTCAGCAAGGCTGTCATTCACCCAAAGTCACATGACCAACGGCGGGCTCAGGATTCCAGTTCAGATGAACTCTCCATATAAAAGAGCCACACAAGTGGTTTGTGTTGCCTGCAGTGAAAGATGAGCTATCTCCTGGGCCCTTTCACCAGTGTGCTATCTTTATGGTCGTCACAGGTGCTGTCCAGAGCGCTCTGTGTGGCACTCATGGTGGAGTAGGCGATATGGTTAATGTCGTATCGCAGATAACCAGTTACAGTCAGCTAGGCCAGTTTTCTTCCTTCTCTGCTATGCCAATTTAAGACTGTGGAGGCTAGCTGGGTGTGGTGGTCACAGAGTGAGACCCTGTCACAAATAATAATAATAAAAACAACAACAATAACAGAAAGAAAAAGAAGACAAATCATCATTGTTCTTGATGCCATAAGACCTGATATTTCACAGTTAGCATGTGATAACCCAGATACCATACCCCAGATGGCTGGCTTGTCGGTAGCCATGGTGGATTATGTGTAACAAGTACATCACGGCTTCTTGTCTAAACTGTCAGGTAGGATCCCGGCATCCCTGTTTGGAAATGCTCTGACGTACTTGCTGCACACTGAAAGTGATGATTTTTGGGACACGAGATACAGTTTCAAGCCGTCCCTCCCGTCCCCCAGGAAGAGCTATGTGGACTGCATGTCGCTGCATCACCCAGACCCTTAGTTCCGTGTCTGTCCCTGCTACAGTAAAGCTGGTGGCCAAAGCCTGCCCAAATTGCCGCTTTATCATGTCCTGCTGCCTTTTCAGGAAGGCTTGCGACCCCTCTACTGAAGCGTCTGAGCCTCTCCACGTCTAAACTGAACAGCCTGGCCATCGGATTGCGGCAGATCGCAGCTTCCTCCCAGGACAGCGTGGGCCGTGTTCTGCGCCGGACTCGGATTGCAAAGAACCTGGAGTTAGAGCAAGTGACTGTCCCAATAGGCGTTTTACTGGTGATCTTTGAGTCTCGCCCTGACTGCCTTCCGCAGGTGTGTGTGACCATGGCCCTGCCATTGGGAATGGGTTGGAAGAAGCAGATATTATCAGGATTAGAGAGAAGTCACCACAAGATGTGTGTGTGTGTGTGTGTGTGTGTGTGTGTGTGTGTGTGTGTGTGTGTGTGTGTATGAACGTGTGGATGTGTAAGAGAGAAAAGGATCTTTTTCTTCAACCCCAAAGATAACTATTTCCATGGCATTGTCAGTTTGTTATTGGGTGGGTTATGTTCTGCAACCTTCCAGGCATCCTAGCTCAGAGATGCAACCGGGCATTATAAAGTCAGTATTGTCACACTCATAAGTGTAGAGCTGTCACCTGAGCCCAAGTCATCCTGCAGGACGGGTCAAGCACTTTCCCGGCTCTCCTGGCTCATGGTGCACTGTGTTCTGAGACTGCACACCCTGTAGCCTGCTGCCGTCACTTACCCAACACCTGTCTACTCCCACACACAGACTCCGTTATCAGCGTCACGGAGTGCTTCCTGTAGGAACATTATTAGAAAAAGCGCTTCTGTCGTTAGTGGAAGTAGCATGCAGCCCTGATTAAGGAATGTGGTTAGCACACGTCAGAGCGCCAGGGCTGGGAACATGAGGTACAGTAGAAGGCAGCCTCACTTTGTCTTGAGAAACTGATAATCATTTCCCCCGCGGAGCTGTGAGTGGGACAAGATCAACTCTGCCTTTTGTATTGGCTCTGAGGTCTCAAAAGAGAAATTGTTTTAAAATGAAGATCCAGCTCTTCTGCGTGTAAAGCACAGGGAATTGTGGAACCTGCAATGCACTGTGGAGGGTACTTCCTGGCTGGAACTCACAGTAGCTTGGTCCTCCTAGGACCCCTCCCCCTGGTTGTCTGTCCTCAGCCAGGCTCACTACCCCTCTGGTCACAAACGCCTCTTGTGGAAGAGCCTCGTGGTAACTGAAAATTTATTGGTATTAGCAGATGTGTATGGGTTCTGATTCTGTGTGGCTCTTTATGAAATGACACCTCTCAGCTACCCGAATCCTCACAAGGAATAGGCTTCCCACTGTGGCCAGGGCTCCTCACCTGAAGTGTAAGCCCTGGACAACAAAACACAAATCCTAAAAATTGTCGGGGGAAGTTTGCATAACCTTCCTAAGGGGCGCAAGAGCAACTCAAGCAAATAGAAAGAAGTAAGAACCCCTAATCTGGAGATTTAAATGTCCAGGCAAAAAGTTTTGGTAGCCTTTTTCTCTCCCTTGCCAAACCTGGGTGATTTTCATTCATCTGGAAAGTATTCAGAAAATCCAGCTTCAGGCTTAGGATGACTAAACTGGCGTCTCTCACCGCTTTAGTGGGGTAGCTCGTCCTTTCCCTACCCTGGGCAGTGTGCTCTTCCTCACAGGCTGCTGGCTCGAGTTCATGTTCTCCAGGTTCTTAGCACCGAGCAGGTAGAACGCCCAGTTCTGTTCCAGGACCACAGTGGGCTGTGGCCACAGGTGCCTCCCAGCCTCTGCTGACTCAGTGGAGCTGGTTCTTTACCGTGAAGGGAGTTGAGCATCCCATTCTCCCCGTGACCAGAGTGGGGAGGGATTGTGTGTGACCCTGGCCTCGGAACTCAGGTTGCATTGCTGGTGCTTCTGTGGAAGCCATATAGGTTAGTTCCCCAGAGTCAGACATCTCACAGGTTTTCTGCCAGTCCTACGTGTATAAGCGGTGGGGTGTCACCACCCTTCCTGGGCTTCAGTATAGAGTAGGATAAACTGAGTTGGTAATGTACTTGGATGCTGGTAAAGGTGAGGTAGACACTGTATTAATGAACACCGGCACACAGCAAGGCAAACTTTACTCTCACTCGGCCTGTCTTCCCTTTGATCTGCAGGTGGCAGCCTTGGCTATTGCAAGTGGCAACGGCTTGTTGCTCAAAGGAGGGAAGGAGGCCGCACACAGCAACCGCATCCTTCACCTCCTGACCCAGGAGGCCCTGTCCATCCATGGAGTCAAGGACGCCATCCAGCTGGTAAGTCATAGGGCCAGGTGACGTCTATGGAAATTTGTAGCAAGTATTAGGTTGTGTGAAGCCAAGATGCTTCTACAGGCAAGCTTGATTAGAGAGGCCACAGGCTCTGTGAACCCAGCCATTCTACAGAGCCAGGTGGGTTTTCATTGACTTGGGACAGCTACTACCATACAGACATATCCCGGCACTGCTGGTAACTCAGTATCAACCAGACCTTCACTCTTTGTAAAAATTTAATTTTCTTTATTCCTGTTGGAGTGTATGTGTGTGTATGTGTGTGTGTGTGTGTGTGTGTGTGTGTGTGTGAGAGAGAGAGAGAGAG
>NC_022015.1:68024508-68027427 GCF_000317375.1 Microtus ochrogaster | reverse complement strand
AGAGAGAGAGAGAGAGAGAGAGAGAGAGAGAACAACAACTTTATGGAGCCCCTTTTCCCCTCCCACCTTTACATGGGTCCCAGGAATTTTGGGCTCGGATCTCTAGGCTTGCATGGCAAGCATCTTTACCTGCTGAGCCATACATCACTGGTCACCAGACCCTCTCTAGGGCTGGGTTCCTCTCATTGGTGGAGTTTTTTCGTGGTAGAGAATAATCATTTCGTGGTAGAGAATTCACCATTCTTTGATAGTTTAGATTTGACTTAGGTCACTTTAAGGAAGCTTGTCATCGTGTGGTATGGACAAATGAAACCTTGTTGCTGCCACTTTTTCTGTGGACACTGGCCTGGCCTGAGCTGCCAGATGAGTGTGATGGGAACAGCTGGAAGTGGTTCAAGCCACTTTTATCTTCTCATGTTCCCCGCTAGAACCCCACAGGGAAGTGCTGTTCATTCCTAGGCCCTGTTCTAGACCGAGTAAAACCAGGTTCTGGTACAGAAATTCACCAGTCTGTGGTAAGGCTTAGATTTGATTTAAGCCATTTTTAGAGTTTTCTTTTCCCATGGAAGGCCCCTCCCTCCAACATCTTGGGATTCCTCTCTCCCTGCTGGGAGGGCCTGCCTCATTGCTTGCTCAGGGAAGATTCCAGGCTTAGGAACTCAGGCAGCTCTAGCACAGCCTGGCTGAAAGAGTTCCCTTCTTTCCTCCCTCCCTCCCTGCCAATGTGTACCATACTTACAGCAGTACACAGATCACACAAGACTTCTCTCTGCCTCTGTCTGTGTGGATACACGTGGCCTCTTGTCCCCAGCCCACCACACCGTAGGGTGACCACGTTCTCTGGCTGTCACCACATTCGGTTGCTTCTGTCTGTCCCTGAACTCCAGTGGAGGATCCAGAACGTGCTTTTCTGTTCCGTGACTTTTGTTTATTATTAGCTTGTGGCATTCGCCTGTATTTTTGCATCCAGCAGTTCTTTCTGCTTTTTCATTACCATCTAGTAGTCCATTTATAGCCACATACTCAGTTCATCTTTTTTGTTGGTAGGTATTTGGTCTTGTCAAGGTGTTAGTTTCATGAAATAAAGAAGCTATGAATATTCCGGCACATGTACCTTTATATTTCTGTTGTGACATGACTAGATGGAAGACAGTGATAAGTTCAGAAAAGAAAATGCCTGGCATCTCTGTGTCCAACCCAGGTACTTGTGAGAGTACAGTCTTTTCTCCCGGGATAGGTTTTCAGTGATGTCTTGGGAAGTGGAACCTCCTAATGAGACCCAGCATGACCTGGGTTTGGTGACCCACCCACAACTCTTTGCCCCTCCCGAGCATCCTCTGCCCTGTGCTGTGGTGAGCTGCCCCACCATCCTCTCTTCTGGGACTGAGCTCTCTGAAATGCAGAGCATGGGTCCCAGCGCGGCCCACAGTCCTGTCGCTGTGGCCAGCGTTTGCTGGACAGTGTGCTTCAGTTCCCACAGTCAGGAACTTGCTTTCAGAGTAAGTTTTCCCAGGGCTGGAGTTCGTTGGTGGCGAGTGCAGACATTGATCTGTAAAGAGGAAGCTGCTGTTTCTAATATTTTGTGCAGCCAGAAAATGCAGTCTTCCTCTTTGATTTTCTCCCTCTTCAGGTGAATACCAGAGAAGAAGTTGAGGATCTCTGCCGCCTTGACAAAATAATAGATCTGATCATTCCTCGTGGCTCCTCCCAGCTGGTTAGAGACATCCAGAAAGCTGCCAAGGGGATCCCAGTGATGGGCCACAGCGAAGGGATCTGCCACATGTATGTGGATTCCGAGGCCAGTGTGGACAAGGTCACCAGGCTCGGTGAGCTGGCCCGGGGCTCCTGGGGAGTGAGCAGGTCTGGTGATCGCTCTGTGCCTGTGGATCGTGTGTTCAGGACTCACTCTTTGCTCTCCATTCTCTTCAGTCAGGGACTCCAAGTGTGAGTATCCTGCTGCCTGTAATGCTTTGGAGACGTTGCTCATCCACCGCGATCTGCTGAGAACACCGTTATTTGACCAGATCATTGATATGCTGAGAGTGGAACAGGTACAGTAGACCCGCAGCAAAGTGCAGAGCAGCTTCCGGGCCACTTAGGGACTAGTGTGTGACACTTGCACTGTGCGTGCTGTGCTGGGCTGGGCACAGAGGTCGCGGTCTGCTGGGTGGATGGAACCGATGTCCAGATGGCCGCATGGATCCCTGCTGCAAAGATGCAAAGGTAACAGACCTTATACCACCCTACAGAGTGGATCTTTACAGCGGGGTTTCCTTAGGGTGGCAAAACTGTATATCCACCTAGGCTTTACCTTTATGTAACATTTTTTAAAAAATTGTGCAGAAATGGTTTTGGCTTTGTGGTGAGGGCTTTTTTTTTTTTTTTTGGCGGGATATGATTTATTTTAGGTGCATGAGTGTTATGCATGTATGTCTGTATACCACATGTGCCTGGCACCTCAAAAGGCCAGAAGAGGGCATCAGAACCACTAGAACTAGAGTTACAGACAGTTATGAGCTGCCATGTAGTTGCTGGGAATTGAACCTGGGTCTTCTGGAAGAGTAACCAGTGCTTTTAACTGCTGGGCCATTCCTCTAGCCCTACAAGTGTTTTCAAGAGTAAAATTCATATGCATTCACATATAAATTACACATATAACCACATTCATGTTGCAGATACACACACATGTGCATGCACCCAACATACACACAATATAAGTTTTTTAAAACTTACACAAACCCACAAGAGGAGAGCAGATGCCTAGAATCTCTGTGTCTAAGCACAGCACTGTGTATCAGTCTGGTCTAGAGGAGAATAGGCTGTCGGTAGATCTGAGCACAGCACTGTGTATCAGTCTAGTCTAGAGGAGAATAGGCTGTGGGTAGATCTGAGCACAGCACTGTGTATCAGTCTAGTCTA
>NC_022015.1:67996218-68024408 GCF_000317375.1 Microtus ochrogaster | reverse complement strand
GCACTGTGTATCAGTCTAGTCTAGAGGAGAATAGGCTGTGGGTAGATCTGAGCACAGCACTGTGTATCAGTCTAGTCTAGAGGAGAATAGGCTGTCGGTAGATCTGAGCACAGCACTGTGTATCAATCTAGTCTAGAGGAGAATAAGCTGTCGGTAGAAGTGGGAAAATGTGACTTCCTCGTGGGACTCAGCGTTTTCCTCCAGGCTGCAACTAAAGAACATGAGAACTGGCAAAGCAGCCGCTTCCTTAGTCACCCCATAGCCTGCTGCTGTCTGGAACTCTTTGGCTTGGCTCACAGAGGGTTCATTCTGTCATGGTCGGGGAGCGGCTCATCACGGGAGCCAAGAAGCGGAGGAAAGGGGAACACAGCCTTCAAGGACATGTCTCCGGCCGTCTCCTTCATGTAGGCCCACCTTCTGCCTTCCACCCCCTACCAATAATGCCATCCTACTACAGATCCATCAAGTTTAATCCATTAGGCCAGAGTCCTCAGGATCTGGGTGTCTCTGGAAAGCCCATCACAGACACAGGCACAGGTGTACCTCACGAATCCCCAATCAGATTAGCAGCCAGAACTACTCAGCACCAGAAGTCACTGCACCCCACAGAGTAAACAGGAATCAGAACACTTGACTACTCGTGTTCAAGCCCATCCACTAGAGACCATTTGATTGACACCTGAAGATGCCAAATATCACAGTCACTGCCCAGGAGGAAAGCCATCCTTGGCTAGAACTGAGCCTCCTCCTTTTACTGTGGGCGAACCCTCAGCACCCCCGGCATCAGGATGAAGATTGCCTTCAGAGGCTTCAAACCAATATGAGGCAATGTGTGTCCTGCACACGGCACCTTTGTATGTCGGAACCAAATCCTCGGGGTGACCTGATCACAGATGGGGTTCTCCAGTCCTGCAGAAAGTACAGTTCCAATAAAGCCAAGCCACAGATAGAGCTTGTCATAGCTGGAGTCAAGACCTGAAGGAGTCAGGGCATATACCTAGTCTGTGTGGTCTCAGAGAACAAGGCCTGTGTGCGAGCAGACTGATGAAGTCCCTCAGGTCAGCCCAGGATCCTTATATCCATCTAACAGGAAGAGGATCAGTTTGAGAGCCTAGAGTTGGCTATGACAGGCCAAAATCACACAGGTAACTAGTTTGAGGTAGTCTTAAGTACCAAGCCAGGGCTTCCCTGGGGTGTAGGGAATAAAGATACATCTGTGGCGCCCTCTTTCTTGTCATGAGTCCAGCGCAGGTTCCACTTCATAGAGAATGGGAATTTCCTTTACTCAAAAGCCAGAAGTCAAGGGCTTCCGTGCCTCATACATTCAAAGGCCTTTCATTGGAATCCCTGCCTCAGGTTGCTCAGGGCCCTGTTGCTGGAAAAGTGGCCAGCAAGCCCTGGCCTACCACGGGGCAGGGTGTGCTGGTGTGAGGAGGGGGAGGTCACTCTCCATGCCCACGAGCAGCTCATCACGCAGGCCCTGCTGTTGGTTCCTACTGCTGCTGTGGTCTTTTGTTTCTGTACTGGATCTTTATCTCTGACAGGTAAAAATTCACGCAGGCCCCAAGTTTGCCTCCTACCTGACCTTCAGCCCTTCAGAAGTGAAGTCACTCCGAACAGAGTATGGTGACCTGGAAGTGTGCATTGAAGTGGTGGACAGTGTCCAGGAAGCCATTGATCACATCCATAAATACGGCAGCTCCCACACAGATGTCATCGTCACAGAGAATGGTCAGTATGCAGGACTTCAGGCAAGCGGTGCCAGGTTTCTCTATAGTTGGTGCTGCTCTAGTCATGCAGGAAAGCACACTCCAGACTGACCAAGAACAGTCCTGGCATTGGAGTGCTCTCTGATCTACCTGTGGTCCATCCCAGGGCCCCCATTGGCAGGTCAGAGATGATGGGTACCACTTTAAAGATGGCTTCCCCGGGCTTCAGAGGCCTTATCCTTACCTGTGCAGCTGCCTACCAAGTAGTTCAACGCCAGACATTCTGTAATCTCAGAACCCAGAAATCTCAGGCAGGAGGATTGCCACAAGTTGGAGACCTGCCTGGATTACATAGTAAGACCTTGAGTCCAAAACAGAAAAACAAGTTTACAGCTGAGGGAGCTAGTACTAGGAGGCTAAGAGCAGAGCAGGACAGACATACTCATTCATTTACCTCCCAAACAGTGTATCAGTGACGTGCCAGGGTGTCTGGCTCCGAGGCCTTGTGGTGCAGGAAGCCATATGACCTATGACCCCTGAGGAGTTCACAGCACCAAGCAGCAGCCATCATTAACTGATCACTTACCATATGGCACTGGGGTCAGGGCTCTCGGGCCAACTGGCTTCATCCTCCATACTCTGAGAGGCAGGTACGGTCCCCTTCTCCTGTATGAGATGGTCATACACCTTCTCAAGGCCACAGAGCTAATGTGTGTGGTCTTGGAGGTCAGACCTATACAGGCTGTTCCAGCATGGAGGCATAACTACCTAGAGACGCTTTTCCAGTGGTCCCCGACCAGCTAGGACCGTGGGGTCTGGTATCCATCTTTCCCTTCAGAGCTCTCCTGAGCCTGTGTGTTTAACATGTGAGGACAGCATGTGCAGTCAGGTCTGTTACCAGGGAGTGGCCAGAAGCGGGCGTGTTCTCCAGGGGTCATCCTCATTTGGTTCCTCTTTCTTTCCCCTGTAGAAAAAACAGCAGAGTTCTTCCTCCAGCATGTGGACAGCGCCTGTGTGTTCTGGAATGCTAGCACTCGCTTCTCTGATGGCTACCGCTTTGGACTGGGTAAGAAAGACAGGGAAAAGGAGCCCCCTGTGGCTCTCCCACCACAGGCTCTAATGGCACCTCCTCCAGTCGTGCGTGATCTAGATAAAGAACAGAGAATCAAGAATAGGCCCATTTACCCGCCTGCGTTGGCAGACCGTTCACCTGCTCCTGATTCCTTTTCTATAAATGGGGACATCTAGAGACAAGTCAGATAACTTGCCCAGAGTCACACAGCCAGAGTCAGACCCAATATGCACAAGCCCTGGGGCCCCCATTGCAATGCAAGCAGGAACAAGTTATCTTGGTTTACAAGCTGTTGTGGTCCCCAGAGAGCATGCCATTGCAGATTTGAGAGATAGGAACTACACATAGAACCGAAGGGACTGGTCTTGGCATCTACACAGAGCCTAAGCACCAACATTCGGAACCAGCAAGGAGGTAGGAGGTGGGGGATTTAGCCCAAAGCATGTACTTAGAATGCACAGGACTCTGGGTTCACCTCTGGCACCAGCACACATGTGGTCATAGAAATAGACACCTGGTCCTTTCATCACTTATAAAACATCCAGCTCTCTAGCATTGTTTGTGCAGATGATTAAACAAGCATCCAGTAAGACATTTGTAGCACACTTCATGAATATTTGAGGTGTTTGGGGTGTGTGTGTGTGTGTGTGTGTGTTGGTGTGTTGGTGAGATGTGGGATTCCCCTCTGTATGCTGAGAATACTATTGGTGAATAAAGAAACTTCCTTGGCCTGTTGATAGGGCAGAACTTAGATAAGCAGGGAAAACTAAACTGAATTCTGGGAGAAAGGAGGCAGTGTCAGGGAGAAGGAGGCAGTGTCAGGGAGAAGCCATGGAGCTGCCACCAGAGATAGACATGCCAAAACTTTTCCAGTAAGCCACTGCCACATGGCGATACACAGATTAATGGAGATGGGTTATATTAATATGTAAGATATGTGTTAAATTAATATGTAAGAGTTAGCCAATAAAAAAGCTAGAGCTAATGGGCCAAGCAGTGATTTAATTAATACAGTTTCTATATGGTTATTTTGGGACTGAGCAGCCGAGACCCAACAAGTGGCCTATTAGTACATTGGTGTGTGTTGGTGTTGTTTTGTTTCTTGAGACAGGGTCTTTTCACATAGCACTGGCTATTCTAGAACTTGCTATGTAGACCTGCCTGGCCTCAAACTTAAAGATCTTTATTCTTCTGCCTCCCAAGTATAAGGACTAAAGGCTTGTGCCACCATGCCCAGCCAACATTTGAGAATTGTAATCTCCTTACCCTTTTTGGTGTTGTTTGTTTTGTTGTGGGTGTTGGTCTTTTCTGTTTGGTGCTAAGGATCAAACCCAGGGCCTCGGACATCCTAGGCAATTGTTCTGCAACTGAGCTACATCCTCACCTCCCCCCCCCCCCCGCCTTTTGGAACATGTGATCTGCCTGGAGAAACCCCTCTCCCTGATCACGGAAAGCTGTAGGGAATTTACCACAGTTTTCTCAGTCATTGACTTTGAGTGCCCGTTTCTGTCGCATTGGGATTCTGATTTAATTTTCACAACCCTCAACTCCAGCACTGTAGAAAAGTGACAACTGGCCCGTCCTTTGGCTCCCTTGCCAGTGACTATCTGCTCCACAGTAATGGGACCTCGTTCTTCACCACTTCATCCCGAGGCCTGGTACACCATGCACACTCAGTGAAGTTGTGATGCACGGGGAATCCCAGCCCCCACTGAACACAGTGGAGAACACTGAGCCAGACCCAGGAAAATCCCTGGTCTCAGGAGCAAGAGGGGAGAGAAATAGAGAAATGAGCAGTGTAACTGGCAGGTGCCTTCGTGCTAAATTCCTACGGAGTATTAAGAACTATGCTTTTGAGAGTATGAAGGCTATTCCGGGGGCCTGAGTTTCAAAGCACATCCTGCTTTCACAGAGGATGCGGGTTCTTTTCTCAGCACCCACATCAGGTGACTTCCAACTGAAACTCCAATTCTGGGAGATCTGACGTTCTCTTCTGGCCTCCATAGGCACTGGCCCACATGTGGTGCACATATATACGTGCAAATTTATGCATACAAAATAAAAACAAATGGATCTTTTAAAAATAAATACTATTTTGGCATAATGGCTCATATCCAAAGTCCTACCACCCAGGAGGCTGAGGCAGGATGATGAAAAATTCAAGACTTGCCTGGGCTATACCGTTAGACTATATCTCAAAAGAGGGAGGGGGGGAGGGAGAGAGAGTAAGGACTGTTTAGGGAGATGAACTCTATACTAGACATTGTTTTTGTTCACTTCAAAACATACCGGGGTAACAATTGAGATGCGTAAACTGATGCAGATAGATCTTCTAAAACTGTCAGAATACACCTGGATGAAGGGCAGTGGGAGAAGGGGCATTGTGATCTGTAGTGACAGAACACACTCACTTGGGTGAGGAACACCAGCTTGCTGGCCAGGGAGGATGGCCAGAAGGTAGCAAGGAGAGAAGATACTCGTTGTGGGCTCACGGGCGAGCAGGCAGCAGTGGCTGGGAAAGCTACACCTTTCTCCATGTTTTTTTTGTTTTGTTTTGCTTTCTAATAGGAGCTGAAGTAGGAATCAGTACATCACGAATCCATGCCCGGGGACCCGTAGGACTGGAAGGATTGCTAACTACTAAGTGGCTGCTTCGTGGACAAGACCATGTGGTTTCAGACTTCTCGGAGCACGGCAGCTTAAAGTACCTTCACGAGAACCTCCCTGTTCCCCAGAGAAACATCAGCTGAGAGGAGCCAGGCCGTCAGGACTGCTGTGCAGACTGTCACAGTTGGGCTCCTCAAGGATCTGCAGAGAGAACCTCATCCCCACCTCTTAGAAGGGTCTGCCTTCCGGAAAGTTCTCCTATGCTTCTGGCTCAACTCAGCATTTCCTGTCTTAGCTAATGTTCACATTCCATCCCAGCTTCTCGTATGTGTCTGTTTCTGTTACTGAGGTTGACCTTAGGGTCTCGAACGTGCTAGGCAAAGGCTCTACCACCAGCCTGGCTCTCTAGACACACAGTCCAGTCTTTAGGAAGAGAACCATTCTTGCAGGCGGAGACTGGGCTTTCCCCTGTCCCATCCCCCCAGAAACTAAGGGAGAGCCATCTCTTATTATCTCACATCAATGACAAGGAAGTCCTGGCGGCTTGTATTACCTCAGTGAGGTAAGGTCTCCTAGCATTCGACCGGGACCAACCCCTCCATCCTCAGAATCTCCACGTGTAATTTTATTTCTTTTATACTTGCTCATCTTCGGAAGGGGAGATTGGGAATCTTTAAGGAGAGGCAACTCTTTAAAAACCTTAAACATTTTCACCGGAAACGGTGCCTAAAATGGACTAACCTACATCCCTGGGAAGGTTGGCCTTCATGAATTTAAGGGTGCACATCCCAGACAGCTGCAGTCTCTTCCCTGGCCAGGGACACATGGTACCTTTGATGTAGTTGGAATCAGAGCATCACACTGGAGGTTTGAATCTCAAGATGTCCCTGCAAGTGGGAGGAAGATCTACAATTATGCCTGACCTTTTTATATGAATTATTTTGTCATCCTGTTCTTGACCTCCAGAACAAAGATTAGAGGATTATTTTAATACTTTGGATTCTTTCCCCTTTTTTGAGAAATTAAATTCTTATAAAAGCCCGTGCGCACGTTTCAAACTTTTCTCCCTTATTTGTCCTCACCCTCGCCTGTCCTCTCCCTGCGTGGTGACCCTCCTCCCCTGCCTGCTCTCAATATGCTGTTCTCTGGAAGTTAGCTGGGGCCGGGGTGTGTGTGTGTGTGTGTGTGTGTGTGCGCACGCGCAGTTTCCATGGAAGTGGTGCCAGGAAGCCCTCCAGGGAGGGACTCGGCCCTCGAGAGGAGAGGAAAACAGGATAGTGGGCATGAAGAACTTAGAGGCTACTTAAATGATGATCTGATGTCTGGGTTGTGCACGACATGTCGTCCCCACAGCATCCATTCCACCATGACACTGCCCACGTCCTTGGTTCACGGTGGCTGTAACTAAGTTTATGCTCCTGACCTGTGAATTTATAATCTCCTCACTCCCTCCCCTTTAGCCCTGCACTTAGTCTCTGGTATTCTATATTCTGCATTTCAAAGACATCTTGTTTTCCGAGAGCCTCCAAAAGAAGCCATTATTCACTGACATGCTGCTTGTGACCCTCAGAGTAGTTTTATGGGCATAAGAATCACAGTCGTAGAGATCATATTCCCAGTCTGGCTCCAAGCTCTACCTCTCAGCCAGACCCTTACATGGTCTGGCAAGTCACCCAGCCTGCCCTGCCCCATGAAGGGGGAGTTCTGACATAGCTTGCCTGAAAAGGCAATAAGCAAGGTCCAGCTGGAAAGACAACCAGCTCCCACCAGACAGCAGATGCCCCGGGAGTCTGAAGTAGCAGCCCCAAAAGACAAGAGCCCTTGGGGGAGTCACTGATAACAAAGGCCGGGACATGGGCTCTGGGGGAGATGGGCTCTGGGAGTGATTAGTGACAGAGCTTTGCGGGCAGCAGGTTGGTGCAAGCAAGCTCCAGCATGGGGATGAAACCAGCAAGTCTGAGAGCAGTGACTGCCGACTTAGGGCAGGTTATAACACTTTAAGAAAACAAATCCTAGCCGTGGTGTTGGTATCATCTCTCCTGAAGATGCCATTTTTACAGCATGGGACAGGGTTGGGGTATGATCTAGAAAAGGCAGGTGAACTTAGTCAACAAGGTCATTTCCCGTAAACATGCCAATTTCCACAGACACTGGGTCACCAGCACCCTCTCCTCCATCCAAAGTGAAGAAACCTAAAGGGGACTAGGAGGCGGCCATAGTCTTGAAAAACACTTGGGTGACCAAGTGTTTACTGGGTTGTCCTATGGGAAGGAATCTCTTATTCTGAGGCTACTCCTGAGGTCCTGCCTCCTACCAATTCCTAACCACACATGCCACAAAATGACAAGCCAGCCCCGAGTCTCCCAGTTTCCACTAGGAGCAAAAGAAAAATAAAGTCCCTCTGGCATATATAAGTGCATGATCTTACTCAAGCGGCAGTTGTAGGTTCTCTGTGATTACATCCCGTGGCAACAGTATGGGACATACCAACTTATTGGATACGCACAAGGACTGCATGGGGAGAGGAATATCTGCCCTCCATCCATTACTTTACAAACCTGTCTCTCCCTGGCCATTTCACAAGCATGTCAGTTGGCATTCTTCAAAGTGGGGCACTGCTTCCCCTAGTCTACAATTGGCATTCACATGATTCAGGGCTCATTAATCCAAACACTCTGCTGGGCATGTGGTTTAAATTTGATCAGATAGCATGTTGGTGGAATTTTTATGCAGTTATTAGGAAAAGCAAGCGCTAGTCTCCTGGGGTCATAAAATCTATTAAAGCTGAATGTGTCCAGTCTGCTACTGTGTGGGGAGAAGATGTGTAAAAGTCACCCAAGAAAAAGGAGGAGGAGCCAGAGGCTGTGTAGTTAGCCTGGCTCCTCCCACCTGGGTCTGAAACGTACCACTAGACCCAACTCAGTAATTCAGTTTTCTGCTTAAACCAGTTTGAGCTGTGCAAAAGGACTGGTCATCTGGAACAATACCTGCAGGATCTCCATGACTCTGGTGGCCATGGGATATCCCAGAGGAGTTCCGGTGAGTATCCAGTAATGATGGTGTGCCAGAAACCAGAGGCCTTGAACCAGAGCAGCGACTCATGGCAATGAATGTTTGCTAGTAAAGCTAATTGGACACACGGCTCCAGTGCTACCAGGACAAATAAAGAGGTGTTACAGAGGCGGGAAAGAAGAAAAGTGAAAGGTTTTTTTGTTTGGGTGTTTTGTTCGTTTGTTTAGTTTTGTTCTTATTTTTGTTTGTTTCTTTGCTTTATTTTGGTTAAGTTAGATTTTTTTTAAATTTTCTTTTGGGGGAGTGCTGCAAGGGTAATGGATGGGAGGATATGGGGGACTGGGACATGAGCTGAATTAGGGTGCATGATGTGAAATTCCCAAAGAATCAATAAAGAAATTCTGTTTAATAAAAAAGTTTTAGTTGGCTTCTTATTTCTTTCAAATTGGAATACTGGATGATAAGCTGGATTCAGATCTCTGCTCTGCCATTTGGAAAATGAATGGCCTGGTCAACACGTATTGCTTCTCTCTTCTCGGACTATTGCTGTGTCTGCTGCATAGATAATAAGGTCTGTAGTTGGCACAGCTGAGAAGGGAGAGATGGTCACTTGCTGTGAGTCCTCATGGGCTCAGTGTTGTTCACAAACTTCTCGTTACTGATGAGGCTATGTTCAAGAGTCAGGTTTTCCTATCCTTGCTACATCTGCTCCCCGGAAGGCCAGACTTGTCCTCCCCAGGAACAGTGCGGTGCAGAGCCCAGTCTGACCAGCCATTTAAGCACCTGGGCAATATGAGCACCTGTCATCAAGAAGGGCATGAAGCGACAGAGATTTGATTTTGAACCTGAAGTGTCCAGGAGAATGTTTTCTGTTGCCTGAGATGGCCAAAGCTAAGTGCAACAACTTTGACACTCCTCCTATACACACACACACACTGGAGTCTTTAGTCATCACTGAATTTATGGGCCTCAAATACCTTCAAACTGGCCCAAGTATGGACCAGCTAAAACTGCAGCGAAACAAGACTACCTTCTGTGAACCAGGAACCAAGCCCTCCCCAAGAGCTAATTCCTGAACCTTGCACTTCCCCAGCTCCAGACTATTAGAAATAAATTGCTGTTCTACAGCCACCTGGTCTCCAGTGTTCTGTTATGGCAGTCTAAACAGTGTGGGGAAAGGGGATTGTCTTGGAGGCCTTGGGTTTAGAAAGGACTCCTATGGGGTCCATGGGTAAGAATGTTTGCTGTGCTACATGAATGGCTGAGTTTGGGCCACCAGAATCACCTTTCAGACCTGGATGTAGCCATGTATGCCTGTATTCCTGGCGCTATGAGGGCACGGGCAGAGCTTGCTGGGGGCGGGATGGGGGCAGGTGGGGAGGAGGTTGCAATTAACCTCAGAGGAAAAGCTCTCACTGCCTCTGAGCCACCTGGCCCCGGGACTTTGCTAACACTAGGGGGCAGTCTAGCCCCATGGGTCTGAGCAAGTCTGCTTTACTTCAGTCTAACGATCAGCTCTCATTCCCTTTCTGTCACCTAGGAATCACTAAACTGCACCTGGAGGCCCACTCACCTACAGAGTAAGGACATGGACTTTTTAAAACTTTTATCCTTACTTGCTGTTTAACCAAGGGAAAGTCTATAACATTTCTGAACTCCTGCAATACTGATCCAATTTTTGAGATCAATACTGATCTCAAAAAAACTGATAAATAAGTTTTTTGAGATCCTCTATCACTCAACATCATGTTCAGCACATGGTACACTGGTTTCATGTAAATTTCTAAATGTGTACTTCTAAAGAATAGATTTTCCTTAGCCCTGGACATAACCTCCTAGCATCCCTTCCTAAAAGGTAATACCATTCGTTGGACATAGCTACTATGTTTCAATAGGACCCTTATATATGATACTGCAATAATCTGAGAGAATTGCTATCTTTGTTTTATAAACATAGAAAGTGAGGGTTGGAAAGGTTGAGTAAGTGTCTCAAAGTCACTTGGGAACCAATAGTTGAACCTGGATCTAAACAAGGGACAGTGGGCTTCAGAGCTCTCAACCTCCACTGAACTGCAGCTAAGAGTTTCCCCAGAAGTTTCTTGTGCCTTAGCTTCGAGGTGCATCCTTAGGCTGAAGGAGGTCACCATAGCCACTAACTGGACCCCCTTTCAAGTAACCAGATCCTCATTTCTGCTCCAGCTTTGCAAGAGGAGCTGCTGGTCTGGAAACTCTTCCACACCTGCCCTGGGAGGGCGCCAACTGAGTCTCAATTATTTAGGGAGTCTCTGGACACTTGATACAGACAGCAGGTGTGGATGCTTCGCTGACTTTCTGCAACATGCCTTTACTTACCCCTGTCCCTCCCCCTAGATGTCTGAGGATGAAGCAGGTGGCGTTCTTCCACAACCTGTGGGTGTGTCTGGTTCTTCCTTTATTCTTTACCCCAAAATCCATTTTGGAAGACCTGGACCAATTTCCCCACAAATATCAAGTTGCACCTGCTGGCACAGATAGGACCCCAACTAGCCAGTGGAAGACTCATTTTTTTTTCTGTTAACACTTTTCCTTTCCCTGAATCTAAACTTACATAAGTCAAGCCCAAAGATTGAATTTACATGAATGAAAAAAAGTTAGATTTCATACTGTAGATTTCAGCTAGGAGAATGTTGAGGCGGGGGTCATATGCTTAGAAAAGGGACTGGAAGGAAATATGAATAGAAAGGTGGCAAATGGCCCATAGTTCTTAGGCCCATACACATGATGGATTCGATGCAGTCACCAGGGTCATGCATGGCCCTCATCTGGGCACTCACATACCCCCAGACCTGAACTGCTCCACTCCTTCATTCTCACTTCCTTTCAGGTCTATTATTGTGTGTGTGTGTGTGTGTGTGTGTGTGTGTGTGTGTGTGTGTGTGTGCGTGCGTGTGCGTGTGTGCATGTGGGGGGGGTCATTGTGCTGCTTGAGGTTGATCCCTCGGAAAGATTCGTCTTCAGATTTCTTCTTGATCCTCACTCTCAGCCTGTGACTGAACTGTTACCACTACCTTTCCTCGCTCCCCAGCCGCTTTTAAAAGCACAACCAAATGAATCCACTGAGTTCTAATCACAGACCTCCTTACAATGTAATAAGTAATCATTAAACATCTTGTCTTGGAAGAATACCACACAGCTGAGTTTTTGTCAACTTGTCACAAACTAGAGTTGCTCGGGAAAAGGGAATCGCAGTTGAGGAATTGCCTCCATCAGATGAGTCTATGGGGACATTTTTTGCTTGCTGGTAGATGTGGCAGTACCATCCCTAGGTAAATGGACCTGGGCTGTATAAGAAAGTAGGTGAGCAAGCATCCCTGTGGTCTCTGGCTCAGCTCCTGCCTGGAGTCCCTGCCCTGACTTCCCTCAGTGGTAGAGTGTGACCCGAGAGTTGTAAGATGAAGTAAACCTTTCCTTCCCAAGTTGGCTTTGATCATGGTGTTTATGACAGCAGCTGAGAGCAAACTAGAATAAGTATGTATTGGCACTGGGAAGAAGCTTATTATAAAATGTCAGTAGGAAAACTAGACTAGAAATAACACTTCTCAGGTCAGCAAGATGGCTCAACAGGTAAAGGCACTTACCAGTCAACCAAGCCTGACAATCTGCGTTTGCTCCCCAGAACCCACACCATAGCAGGAGAGAACTGACTCCCACACATTATCCTCTGACTTCATTCGTGAAGTAGCACGATCCCCACTGCCACACACAAAGAAACATTTAAAAACTTATAGTGCCGGGCGGTGGTGGCGCACGCCTTTAATCCCAGCACTCGGGAGGCAGAGGCAGGCGGATCTCTGGGAGTTCGAGGCCAGCCTGGTCTACAAGAGCTAGTTCCAGGACAGGCACCAAAGCTACAGAGAAACCCTGTCTCGAAAAACCAAAAAAAAAAAAACAAAAAAACAAAAAAAACCCAAAAACTTATAGTATTTCTCAATTGTATATAGTTGTCTAGAAATGCTGAAAGAAAATATATCAAAATGTTCCTGAGAAAATCCTATTGCACAACATGATGGGTAGTATCTGTTATTGATAGGAACTAGAATCATCTAGAGGAGAGAGATCTGTGCGTGTCTGAGAGGGAATTTCTGGATTCCGCTGATTGGAGTAGGCAGACCCATCCTAACCATGGGAGAAGCCATCCATAGGTTAGTGTTGTGAACTGAGTAAAAAGGAAAAAGTGAGCAGTCACCAGCTTTTGCTCCTCTCTGCTTCTTGACTGTGGATGACACGTGACCAGCGGCCTCAAGCTCCTGCCACAGCCATTGCTTCCCCATCGTGATGGACTATGCCTTCCAACATGAGCCAAAACAAACCCTTTCTTCCTTAAGTTGCTTCGCCTGTCATTTTGTTACAGCAATGAGGAAAGTACCTAATACAAGCAGTGAGAGCACAGTGAATCTTATCTGTATTTTTGTTTTCTACTTTAAGACATCTTTCTTGTTTTCACAGCTACTAGTACTTTTCCTATGATTGACAAA
Organism: Microtus ochrogaster; assembly: GCF_000317375.1. NCBI lineage: Eukaryota > Metazoa > Chordata > Mammalia > Rodentia > Cricetidae > Microtus > Microtus ochrogaster. The sequence continues at coordinate 68,011,494 of NC_022015.1, read as the reverse complement.
ATATTAGTCATAGCAGTCTTTTCAATCTGAAGAGAGACTTATTTTCCCTTTTTCATTCTGTCTTTTGATGATGAAGAAACCAGGGCTTGCCGGATTGTGGTGGTGCACACCTTTAATCCCAGCACTCGTGAGGCAGAGTCAGGGGGATCTCTGTGAGTTCAAGGTCAGCCTGGTCTACAGCGAGAGTGCCAGGACAGGCACCAAAGCTACAGAGAAACCAAGTCTCTAAAAACAAAACAACAACAACAAAAAAAAAGAAACAAAAGAAAGCAGGGTCTGGGGGCATCTGGAGACATAACAAGTAAGGGCCAAGTCCAGACTGTGGCCCAAAGCAACCCTGAAGAAGTGCTGGGCCTCAGAGACTAGGTCAGACTTCTGAGGTTCCTTCCAGTCCGGGCTCTGTCACTGCCCTGTGCTGGTTCCACCCAGCACTCCTAAGTCTCTGAAGACCATTGGGTGCAGGGGGGGGGGTGTCCTGCTTCTGCTCCAACTGTATCTATCTTAGGGTTATATTGCTGTGATGAAACACCGTGACCAAGGCAGCTTGGAGAGGAAAGGGTTTATTTGGCTTACACTTCCACATCGTAGTCCATCCCCGAGGAAAGTCAGGGTAGGAACTCAAGTGGGGCAGGAACCTGGAGGCAGGAGCTGATGCAGAGGACGTGGAGAGGTGCTGCTTACTGGCTTGCTCATCATAGCTTGCTCAACCTGCCTTCTTATAGAACCCAGATTCGCTAGCCCAGGGTTGGCCCCATACACAATGGGCTGGGTCCTCCCGCATCAATCACTAATTAAGCAAATGCCCAACAGGTTTGCCTAGAGTCAGATTTAAAGAGGCATTTTCTCAATGAGGCTCCCTCCTTTCTAGCTTGTGAAGAGCTGACACAAAACTATCGCAGTTTCAGCTTGCACTCTCCGGATCACTCATGAGGCCACATCTTGGATTCTGTTTGCAGATTCTGTTTCACTGTAGACAATTAGATGGTAAATAATTGAAGAGAACGGAAACTGGCAAAGTGGTGTGTGAGGTCCAAATAGCTCCCCCCGTTTATTCTCTGGTGTAAACTCAGGGCTCATCTGCAAGCCAGAAGGCCTGAGCGGAGGTGAAATGTACAAATGCAAGAACCTCCTGTCTTCCCTCCTATCTTTGGATACCACGTGGGGAACTCACTTTCCTGGTTTGGTTAAAGTTGGAAACAGCCTGGCTCAGGCAGATGTTCAGATGACATCTTAGACATATCTGAAGCTCCTCCCTCTTAGGGTTGTGTGACCCAAATCCAGAAGCTCCAATTTCTCCTTCCTCCAGGACCCATTATCTAATAAAGCCAAGGCCTCCGTCCTTCTCCATCCATGCTCTCTCTTCCTCCGTGGTGAGGGAGGTACCTTTCCACAGACCCCGCTAGACGTGTCTGTCACTATGGCAGCAGTCTTAGTTAAGACTCTGAACTCAGGTAATATAAACCACCTCCACATAGCTTAAGAAGAAAAGGATCTGGATACAGGGGTGGGGGTGCCCGGTGTCCACAGAGCCCAACGGTGGAGATGGATTATGATGCCCCAGCCTCTAAATGCCTGAACTCAGCTCAGGGAAATGTAATTCAAGTCCTCAAATCACAGAAAAAGCAAGGGACAAGAATCAGGGCTCCAAACTTACCCCCACCTCATCCCCTCTCCAGACTGAGGGCTTCATTTCTCTAGCCCTTCCTTGGTCAACTTCTTCCAGACTTTCCCCACAACTTTGTAACACTTCCTCCCCACTGCAAGAATAAGAAGGTTCTTTCTCCCATCTTTCCCCATTTCAGTTTAAAAAGATCCTAGCTTGTCTACTTGGGTCATCGGTTCTCACTGTAATGGGTATAAGGAGATGTTGTCGTATGATCTGGGCTAACAGTCACATTTGTGTGACCTTACCATGGTTAAATATTAAAAGAGCTATGTGGAATCTCCTCTTCTGCATACGAAGTGTATGCTGCTAAAATGCCTAGTAAAACTAGGTTTGGTATAACAATAAAAATCATACATATATGCCAGGGGTTTCTCTGTAGCTTTGGAGCCTGTCCTGGATCTAGCTTTTGTAGCTCTTGTAGACCAGGCTGACCTCGAACTCTCAGAGATCCGCCTAACTCTGCCTTCCAAGTGCTGGGATTAAAAGCGTGCACCACCACCGCCCGGCTAACAATCCACAGAGAGCTCTGACAGTGATGAGGTCTAGCGGACTAAAACTTTGAGAGAAATCAGCCCTTTCTGAAATGAACTGGTCCTGACCAACAATTTTGTATCCTGTTTTGTTTTGTTTTGTTTCTTCCAAACCCAGGTAAGAGTTGAGGCCACAGAATGTCCCCAGTGTGAGGTCATTCCTGGGACAAAGAAAACATAGTAGAGTTTGATGGACAGTTTGCCCCAGGAAGCATCTACTTTGATGAGTCTGATGGAGTCTGACGGAGCAGCAGAAGCCGGGCTCTAATGGCAGGATACATTTCCCATGGGCTTATAGTATTTGAGAAACAAAGTCCTAATGGAAAGAGGAGGCCTGCATCAAACACAAGATGGGTGTGCCTCTCAAGATGCTTGCCAAACTTGGGAGTAAGCCACCAAACAGCTTGCTTAGCTCAAGTTCCTAAGAACAGAATGGAATCTTCCACAGGCTTTCAGGAGTGAGAAGACAAGAGACTTGCCAGGCTGTCAGTCCAAAGCTTAAGAGGACTTCATCAAACCATCAGAAAGACTCAGAGACGCACCAGGATGAAGAGAATTGGAAATTGGTCTAACCCAATGGACTGTGTAGCCAGACTGACACAACCAGCCCCTCACCACTTCTGCTAGCAGAAGAAAAGAAACATCAGTTGGTACCTGCTACCTCTGGTCTTTTCTGTGATCAGAGTTGGTTAAAAAGCAGGAACATTACCTAATAATCAAGGAAAAAAAGCAACCATGAAAGCAGACCCACAAATGGTTCTAATATTTGAGTTAGCAGAGAAGGATTTTATAACATAGTAAAAAAAAATAATAAATAAAAGAAACACATTAGGGTAAAAGAGCATGTCAAAAGACAATTGGAATCTAGGAAATAGAACCAAATAAGCATCAAAAATTGAAAAAGGTAATCTGAAATTAAAAACTCATTAAATGAAATATTTGCATACCAATGTATCTGTTCACACAAGCCTCCTGAGTTCCTGAGCCACATTCTGACCCACACTGGGATACTGGGATGTCTCCATGACCAACAACTAGGGAGCTGACAGCCAGGGTCTCTAGCAGCCCACCCTCTCAGGGCAGCCAGGGTCTCTTCTAGGACCTATAGCTAGGTCTATAGCAGTACTTTTCCAGCTGCTAAATTTTAGTGTCACCTTTTGGAAACCCCCACTAGATCAAAATGACTGAAGCCACTCAGAAGGAATTTCCTTAAAAGGTACACTCTCAGAAGAGGAAGACCATTTGTATGTGGAAAGAGCTATGTGTTCCTTGGTGAATCCCAGGCAGAAAGCCAGAAATCTAGGGCTGGAGCCTGCTGTTTGCTGAGTTAATATCTCTTTGTCTCATTTCCACCCTGATTAAGGGACTTAAGTGCACCATGAAGGAAGAGGTTAAGTGGGATGTTGGATGGCTAGACATAATTTTGTTATGTTGTTTAGTCTCCTGTGTCTGGCTGTGTGGTTGTCCCCACGGTAATTCTTCCCAGGAAACTCATAGCAGCCTTGAGGACATGTGTTCCTCAGTGACAAAACATAGAGAACACTCTTCTCGACTGCCATGCTTTGAAAAATGGTAAAGAATCAATCTAATATATATATTTTATATAATTTAATATAATCTAATATATATAATTTGGTGGGAGGGGGGAGACAGGATCTCATGTAGCCTAGGCTGGCCTTGAACTGGCTATGTAGCCAAAGATGACTTGGAATTTCTGATCCTCCTGTCTCCACTTCTGGGTTATGTGGTGCTAGAGATCAAACCCAGACAAAGCTCTGCCAAATGAGCTACACCTCCAGTTCTCAATCCATTAACTGGAAAAGGTAAATACAGAAAAAGGAGCAATAGTTATTCTGCCCTTCCTTTCTTATCTGTGTGTAAGATAAACAGGAAGTTAATGAAGGTTTATAGATATATTCCAACTGAGAAATGAGGTTACCGTAGCAGCATTTTGCTGCTCTGAATGAAATAATGTATCTAGATAATCAATAGCTTCCAACAGTTTTAGAGAAATACAGAAATCTACCTATGCTCTTGCTGAGCATTTTAACCTGGACCTCATCCAACTTTTGGCTTCACTGCCAGTTTGTATGGGATACAAGCGACCCTGTTTCTTCAACAAGTAAATCAAAAGTAGTTGAGAGTAGAATAGGGTTCTAGATTAGTCAAACTAATATGGGGTTCTAGAGTAATCAAACTATAGTAGGACTCTAGATTAATTGAAAAAGTGTACATATCACACAGTAGTGAAATTTAGACCTTAATTTAAGCAAATTATTTTAAAAACCATTTTATGGCAAATCAGGAAAATTTGAACACTTGAATTCACAGTGAGTTAATTTGAGAATGCATCATAGATTTTTAGATGAGATAATGATATTGCAGTTGTATAGTATTCACCAATGTTTGTCTTTTAAGATGATACCTTAAGCTGGGCACAATGGCACATACTGATAATCTCAACATTCTAGTGGTTGAGGCAATAGAGTGATATATTATTTGTATAATAAATAAATAATGCTTGCCTGAAGATCAGAGTGTGGCGCTAAGCCACTAGTTAACCATAGAGGCCAGGCAGTGGTGGCACACACCTTTAATCGCAGCATTTGGGAGGTAGAGGCAGACAGATCTCTTTGAGTTCAAGTCACCCTGGGCTACATGAGACTGAATCAGTCTAAAAGAGGTGGCTCACATCTTTAATTCCATCACTAGGAAGGTGGAGACGAGAAGTTTTAAGTCTGGGCAGAGAGAGGAATATAAGGCAGGAGGAGACAGGAGCTCAGGATTCAATCTGAAATTTGTAGAGACAGCATTCAGTCTGAGGACTTGTAGAGACAGGATATTCCATTTGGTCTGAGGATTTCGAAGAAGTTAGAACTAATGGCTTGAGACCAGCCTGGTCTACAGAGCTAGTTACAGGACAGGCTCCAAAGCCACAGAGAAACCCTGTCTTGAAAAACCAAAAAAGAGAGAGAGAGAGAGAGAGAGAGAGAGAGAGAGAGAGAGAGAGAGAGAACTAATGGCTGGCTGCTCTGCTTCTCTGATTTTCAGATTTCACCCCCTCTGGGCTTTTATTATTAACACCAATTAAAAATCACACTACTGATTATGAGTCCAAGGCCATCGTGAGCTATATAGTAACTGTGCGTCAAAAATCAACCAAGCAACAGCAACAAAACAAGGGTACATTGAAATATCTGTAGTTGAAATGATAGAATTTCTGAAACTTGCCTCAAAATAATTTGCAAGGAGGTTTAGGGTCAGTTAGTGGAAGTACAGAAAAGCTACAGTGACCTTTGGGGAAGATTTTTCAGGGTGGGTGATGGGAATAGAAAATCAATTGTATGTTCTTTCTACATCTGTGTGTTTGAACCCCAGCAAGTACATCATTAACCATATGTGCAAGGAGGTACATGCTGGGGATACCGGAGCCACAACACCATACCAGCTCTAGAAAGACTTCAGTCTCTTCCTAACTAAAAATAAGGGGGGGCAGGGAATCTCTTGTGACAGGGTTTCCTGTGTAATCTAGGCTGGCCATGAACTTAAATCCTCTACTTCAGCCTCCTGGGTGCTGGTATTGCAGGTGTGCACCACCTCACACTTACTGCATTTGCTTCATTAGGTTTTTTTTCCCTCTTGCATTCCATACCCAATGGGTCACTGGATAAGTGCCTTTGGTTTGTGATGATTTAAAATTATTCTGTCCCATGGACTGGAAAGATGGTTCCAAAGTTAAGAGCATTGGCTGCTCTTCCAGAAGGCCCAGGCTCAATTCTTAGCACCTACGTGGTTTCTTATAATTATCTGTAACTCTAGTTCCAGGGGGCCTGATAACCTCTTCTGGCCTCCTCTGGCACCAGGCATGCATTTGGTGCATAGACATACATGCAGGCAAAACATTCATGCACATAATAATAATAATAACAATAACAAGGTTGTTGTGAAATATTTAGCTATATAAATATGTTACATTTGTTTGTGCTGTGGAATATTTAACTGTGTGAAGGTTACATTTGTTACATTTGTTTATGCTGTGGAATATTACTTTAACTGTGTAAAGATGTGTTACATTTGTTTCTGCTGCATTTGTGTAATTGTGAACAGATATATTGCTGTTTCACCTTGCCTGCCTAAGGCGCCTGGTTGGTCTAATAAAGAGCTGAATGGCCAATAGCTAGGCAGGAGAGAGGTGGGGCTGGCAGGCAGAGAGAATAAACAGGAGGAGACATCTAGTCTTGAATGAGAGTAAAGAGAAAACAAGGGAGAGAGGGAGATGCCCAGGGCCAGAAGAGACAGCTGCCAGCCTGCAGGCACAGAATAGGACGTACAGAATGAAAAGTAAAAAACCCTGAGGCAAAAGGTAGATAAAGAAAAACAGGATAATTTAAGTTAAAGGGGGAAAAAAAACAGCTAGCTAGAAACGAGCCTAAGCTAGACCGAGCATTCATAACTAATAAGAAGCTTTTGTGTCAGGATTTGGGAGCTGGCTGGTGGCCCAACAGCAAAAGCCTGCCACAAATAATAATAATAATAATAATAATAATAATAATAATAATAATAATAATAATAATAATAATACGCTCACGGTGTGGATATTCCAGACATTCAGTCTTTTATGAACCCTTAAAGGAAGTCTTGATGAGGAGTTCCCCAAAAGGCCCAACTTTTAAACTTTACAGAGGTGGAAGCTGAGCCCAGCAGAAGCCGGCCAGCTGTTTGATTGCCAAGGTCATGTGCTAGCAATGGTGGAACAGGAGCCTCACTCTCCTGAGGCCAGCTTCACTGCTTTTCCAGAAGAGCTCCAGTGGAGCGCAGAGGAGATCTGGAGAGTACAGATGATCTTGGGTTTTGTGCTGGAGAAACAGCCACCGTACTAGACTGTCACCTTCCGTTTTTAAAGCCGGGCGACACCAGCTCCTTCAACTTTTTCTCGTAGATTTTGTTTACTTACCACCTTCTGAGGTTAGTTCAAAGCTGTCTCACACATCGCTGCTGAGTCTAAAGTTTCTGTTTATGACGGGTCACAGAACCTGTGTTTTCCTCTCTCCAGTTAAGAAGAGTGTGACGGGGGAAGGAAGAGATGCATAGTCATCTCTAGCTTGCACGGGGCCAGTTGACCAATTATCCATTAATTGAGGTCAGCACAAAACAAGAGCAAGCATGCAATAGAGGTAGGCAAGCAATCAGTAGAGGTGGACCTGGAGTGTCTCCGCAAAGCCTGTATATGAAAGGTTTGGTCCCTTTCTTGGCACTATAGGGGGCTGGAAAACCTTTCGGAGGGGAGGCCTCATGAAAGACTGTTTTGTGTGTTCGTGGTGCATCTACCAATGGGAACCATAAAGCCCTCATGCCATCCTCTTCTCTTCCATTCCCACCATAAGATGAGCAGTTTTGCTATTCTATGTGTTCTGTCGTATGCTTCCCTCTTACCAGAGACTTGCAAGAATCTTCCTGTGCAACAAAGACTGAAGCCTCCCAAATCGGGTTGAAATGACCTTTTTCGTTGCCCTAACGTTTATTGTCTGGGGTGTTTAATACAGTAGCAAGAAGCCAAGGAATGCAGGAACTTAGAGTTCATCAACTTTGTATCAGGCGCAGGTTGGTGTTTTGGGAAATGACTGTGTGTGTTCATTACTTGCCCTGGAATCTTATCAGTGTGGTGGGCTCCCTGTCAATGTTTTACCAGCAGTGTCTTCTTCCAACAGTGCTTCCTGTCAGAGCGGCAGAAGCCGGCCCTAGCTCCTCCCCAGCCTCCCGACAAACTGTCAATACAGAACAAACAGTACTCCTTGGATGTCAAGGTTCCCACATGCAAATCTGAAATCTTTCAATTATTTTCAGATTTATTTGTTTTATTTTATGAGGACGAATGTTTTGCCGGCATGCAAAGGTGTTCACCACAAGTGTGCCTGCTGCCCGGAGAAGTCAGAAAAGAGCTCTGGATCCCACAGACCTGGAGCTATGGATGGTTGTGAGCCACCACGTGGATGCTGGGAATCAAACCCAGGTCTTCTGCAAGAGCAGCAAGTACTTTTAACCACTGACTTATAGCTCCAGTCCAGGACTGGACTCTTTAAAAGCCCTTTTAGATAGTTCTGGGATCAAGTCTTATCTCTGCTGGAAATGGTTTGGTTTCCTTCCTGGATTTTCTTCAAGGGGTGGGGACGGTGGAAACAAGTTCTGATTTGCCCAAAGCAGAACAGGAACCAGCGTTCACAGAGTGGATTAGGAGGACAGGGAGCACCAATCTGCAGGAAAGCTTCCATGCGAAAGCTAGACCGAGTTTCAGCTATCTCAGCTTTAGCCGAAAAGCTTCTGAAAAATCCAGCACTGTTTCTGTAAATTACAAGATCTACAGCCCAACTTTGCTGTTGCTATACCCAAAGGTCTCCTACAGCTACACTGCAAAGTCTCCATTTAAAAACTAAGTGTAAGGGATAGGTGTCCCATGAAAGTCTCCCAGTACAGGATGCTCCTTCATCCCCAGGCTGGCTGCCTGGCCTCAATCCTTTCTTCTGCTCCTTCTCCAACCTGCAGGAGAGCTACTCTCTTTTCCTTCTCTTCAGTGCGCCAGTATCGTCTAGAAACCCAAAACTAGTAAACTCAATGATGTATCATAGCTAAAAAGGTATGAAGAAGACAGCTCCCTCCAGTTGGATAAAGACGATTTATCCCTAGTTGAGGGTTCAGTGTGGGGAGCCACAGTTAACAGTAAACTATCAGAGGAATTTTTGTCGCAGCGAATGACATGACAGATAGCTCCTTTTGTATCAGGGATCTAATGTGAGGGGAGGGAAGCTTCAAGGAGGGCATGAAGGACCATGGCTGATGGCCCGTTTCCCACGCTGACTTCTAACTTCCGTTTGTCCTCATGGTTACCTACCCAGTCTATGGCAAAAAGCAGATGCAAAATAGTCACAGTTTAAGATGCCTCAGAGGAAAGAGATGTAGCACTTATTGCTCTCACTGTTTTTTTTCTTTCTATCTGGAGCCAAGGTAGGAGCCAGAATAGACAACAACAACATATCTTACTGACTCAACTTTCCATGCTTAAAAGAAAGATGTGCAAAACAATAACCAAGTGAGATTGAGCAAAAAGAGGAATAAATGAGAAAGGGAGAATGGATAAGGGTGACCCATGGAGGGAGGAGTTAGGAGGTGGAAGAGACCTGGAGGACCCTAAGGGGAGGAGTCTGGTTGAGAAAATGGGAAGAAACAATAACCAGCAGGGCATTATCACGCCTGAAGAAACGAGGAGGCTCTGAGCTGGAACTGGATTTGGCTGAGGACATTAAGTCAGAAGTGAAGCTCAGGGAAGCACTGGGTGCTTAGGAACATATCAGACACAGACACTCTGCGAAGTGGTTGACATCCATTGTCTTCATTTAACCACTACAGTGATTCTGAACTGTGGAGACTCTGGTTTTTCTCAGCAAAGAAAGAGAAACTGAGGTTTAGAGAAATAAGCATGTCACCCAAGACCAGTCCTCGATGATGTGCGGGATTAGGATTTCAACCTGGGTGTGCTGACTCCAGAGGGAGTACTAGCTGCTAATTAATCTTCAGTCACTCTTCCAGAAGCTTCTCTGCTTCTCCCCCATTTACCTCCCAGACTGGACAGATTCAGGGTGGTATGCTGTGCTGTAAGGGTCAGTGAAAAGACTCGTGGGCTTCTATATGCCAGGGAGCCTAAAATCCACGTCGAATGAGATGATGTGTAGATTAGCTTGCATCAGAGAAGAGTGGGACACTGGGAATGTGAGAGACTGACAGACAGAAGCAATCATCACAGATTTTCAGAGAGATCAGTTGGTGCAAATGACCGAGAAGTAGATTAGAGTTCAGTCTTGGGGCATACTGCTCGCTAAGGCTTTCCTCTAAAAATGGGTAGAGGGTAGTAGCCCCATGCTGCAGAAGCTCCCCATTGCTGAAAGTGTATGATCAAGATTCCATTATTAACATATTCTCATTACTTATGCGGAGAATCCATACCTGTCCTAGGAAATGTAGTTCAAAAGACAATAAAGACGTGTCTTATTTTAGTATGTGTCTATTGGGAGAGGGGACAGAAAACAAGGTCAGAGTCAGATTATTACGTTAGTTACTTAAAATCCAGAATATATAGCTTCAAGGAAATGAACAAGGGCCTGAGGCAGGGCACAAGGGAAAAGTCTGGAATGTTCTGCAGAGGTTCTCCTGGGTTTCTTTTGTATTTCCGGTATATCAATCCTGACTTCTACAACTTGGCTCCAATGACAGCCCTGAGTCGCTGAGCTATCTGCTCATCAGCAATGGAAAGTTCCCCTAAAGCCTCCTTAGCCCATGATTTTGCTAGTTCAATGAGAACATGGAAGCCTACTCTTGGTTTTTGGAAAAAACAAAATTTTGGATATAATTTGCAACTCCCAACTTGCCAAAGGAATCTGGCCCAGGCTGGAGATATGCTGGGAACTTAGGCTTCCAGGCCTTGTCCCTGCCTGCTGTCTCCCCCCTTTCCCATGTCGTCTCCTCCCAGACTCTTATGTCTATCTCCTGAGACACTTTCTAAGTAAAACAGTGGCCGGTGAATCCTTGTGTCTGGGCCTGCATCTTGGAACTCAATCCTTGACAGCAAGGACCTGATTTACATTTATAAAATACACTCTGGTCCTTGGTAGAGAACAGCCTGTACCTGTGTGTAGATTGGGTCTTAGATGAATGATGAAGGAGGCTTCCTTTAGGAAGATGCCAATGGTGAGAGCAGAAAAGGGGACCTAAACTCAGTTTTTATTTAAACAAATTGTTTTAGCTTTATTTTATGCATATGGCTGTTTTGCCTGTATGTATGTATATATACCATATGAGTGCCTGGTACCCATGTAGGTCAGAAGAAAGTGCTAGATCCTCTAGAATTGAAGCTATGGGTCATCGTGACCTACCATGTGGGTGCCAGGAACTGAACCCGGTCCTCTGCATGAGGAACATGTGCTCATATCTGCTGAGTGATCTCTCCAGTCCATAAAGTCTGTTTTGACGATAGAATGAGCAAAGTTTGCTGAAAAAAAAGAAAGGAAAAAGATCCAGGGTATTTTCTGGATTGGGTGATGATGTTTAGAGATGTTGGGAGAGAGAAATCTCCTCACTGGGCAAGGAGGAGAGCCTCAAAGGCCATACAGCCATTTGAAGATCCACCCACAAATCCAGGCTCAGCTGCTGAGCAAAATCCAGGATCTAGCAGCGGTTACACAGGAAAACAAACTCAAATACAGAGAGCACACATGCAGATTGGCAGGTAGCTGCAGAGATCACTGAAGCTGCCCAAATGCCTTTCGAGTTATCTAATGGGCTGGTTCTCTTTCCTGCTCCTACAGTTCTCCACCCATTTGGATCCAGGTCATGTCAGGCATTAGGAAAGGCTCAGAGCCTTTAGGTGAAAATGCACTTGTGTAAGAATCATGCTTTCTTAGTGTGTCTTGCTTACGTCTTGGGTCATCTTGTGTCTGAGAAGAGCTTTTGTCATAATCATTATCACTTACACTTACTGAGTATTCGAGAAGTGGCAGGCACTTTGCTTAGCGCTGTGCAATATAATAAAATACCTTTGCACAGATTCTGTGAGGTGGTGCTCTGGTCTCCCCCACTTGGGGTTTATGCTTTTATAGTTTAGCCATTCCTCCAAAGGAGAGGAAAGTAACTCAGTTTGGGATTTGAACCAGAAGTCTTGTACCAGATACCGAGTCCTCTATGGGTATGAGTAAACCCACTGGGGGTTGGGGGGGTGTACTATTCAGGTATCCAGAGCACTTCCTATGCTCCAGGCTGTGGTGCCCCAAGGCAGTACCATAAAATAGCGACTTCTGAATTCCCCATTTTCCAGCTTCTCTCAGGGACATGCTCAGTACCCTCCGACTCCACCTATGATGGTTAAGATTGATTTTCAGCTTTATAGGATCCTGAGTCATGGAGAAGACAGCCTCTGGACTTGGCTGTGATGGATTATCTTGAATTTCATCAGTTAAAATGGGAAGACACCTCCTAAAAGTGGGTGATGCCTCTCCCTGTGCTATGTAACTGGACCGCATACAAAGGAGTGTCTAGGTTTCGTTTCCTGTTCATGTGATAAAAGTATTCTGACGAAAGCAACTTGAAAAAGAGTTTATTTTTGCTCCAAATTCTAGATTACGACCTGGAATGAGAGGAAAGTTGCAAAGGCATGAGCTTTGGAGAACTGGTCACCTTCCCTCCACACTCTAAAGAAGAAAGTGATAGATGCATGCATGTCTGTGTCCAGCTTGCTTTCTCCACTCCTAGACAGTTCAAGACTCCCTGACTAGGGAATGGTGTCACCCATGGTGGGTGGGTCTTCCCACTTCAATTAATGTAATCGAGGTAATCGTGTTGTACATCAGGCCATGCTGGTCTAGATGATCTCTCAATGAGATTTTCTTCCCAGGTGATTCTAGAGTGTGTGAAGCTGAGAATTAAAACCAATCACCACAGGGAGGAAGGTTGAGATAGCACAGCAGATAAAGGTAATCTCTTTTACCTGTATAAAGCTGACAAGTTGAGTTTGATTCTTGGAACCCACGGCGAATGGAGAGTATTCACGCCTTGATATTTTCTTCCCATCTTCACTGTGTGCTGTGATACTCATCTGCTTGCATTCATACACATACACTATACAGGTACACATGATAGCAATAAATACAGTCTAAAATTTTATAGAAAAGAGTGAGAAAGTCAAATGAGGTAGTGCAGGCCTTCAATCCCAGCACTTGAGAGGCAGATACTTATGAGTTTGAGGCTAACCTGTCTACATAAGTGAGTTTCGGAACAGCCAAGTAAGACCTGTCTGAAATGTGGAGGTGGGGTGGGACACTAGCTGAACCTCAGCATTTATCACTAGCTCCTTCCTAACTGAATACAATGTGGCCTAAGACCTCCACACCCTCAAACCATGAGCCAAAATAAACCCCCTTTCTTTAAGTTGCTTTTGTCAGAGAAAATTTATCACAACAACAGAAGTATTTAAGACACCCATCTCTGCATCCCTCTAAGATACCCATCTCTGCATCCCAGCTAAGACACCCATCTCTGCCTCCCAGTTAAGACACCCATCTTTGCATCCCAGTTAAGGCACCGTCTCTGCATCCCAGTTAAGGTACCAGTCTCTGCCTCCCATTTAAGACACCCATCTCTGCCTCCCAGTTTTCTGGCACCCTTTGGCTCTTCTCTGCACAGCACAGCCCCTCCCTTTAAGTGCTCTTTCTCCTTGTTTTGTTCTTGCACATGCGATGTAAGTATGTGTGCATGTGTTTGAGTATGACGGGGGCTCATAAGCATTTGTGCCAGCATGCTTGTGGAGGTCAGAGGTCAAGGTCAGATGTATTTCTCTATCTCTACCTTACTGCTTTTATTTTTGAAACAAGGTCTCTCCTTGATGGCTAGCCAGTGAGTACCAGGGATTCTCCTGTCTCTGCACCACCCTCACATTTAGTACAGGAATTACAGCCACACCCTGGCTTTTTAAGCTTGGGGAATCTTACCAGCACTAGCGCTGTCTTTTGCTCCCAAAAAGAGCTATGCTTGCAGTAAATTCAGGAATTTCCTTAGAGATGCCCCAAAGTAACTTGTTCTGAGCATGTCAGATCTGCTCAACCCATGTTCATCAAATGCCTGGTGGGTGCTAGACTGTGTGTCACTGAGAGAAGTGATAAACCTTGGCTGCAGGGGACCCAGAAGGAAGGGCACTCATGTTGTCTAGGTGATCAGATCAGAAGTCTGTTCCCCGTAGCCTTGTGTTCCCAGTTGCCTGGAGACTTCAGGGGCTTTTTCTAGCTTAAGAGGAGACTTAAAGCCAGAAAGAATTCCTGTTCTGCAGTGAAATATTGGTTAAATCACCAATTCATTATCACAAACCATTAAATGTATTATTATAAACCACAAAACATTCTTGCAGATATTGAAACAAACAAGGGGGTTGGGGAGATGGCTCAGTGGTTACGAGCACTTGCTGTACAAGCAGGAGAACCTGAGTAGAGTATTCATCATTCACCAAAAGCAGAACATGGCTGCGCACATGCCTTGTTCAGCGAAAGACCCTGACTCCAAAAACAGACAAAAACAACAACAGAAAGGAGAGCGATAAATGAAGACATTTGACATCCTCCTTTGGTCTCTGCATGTGTGTGTTCCTACACACATATGTGCCAAGAACACACAGCACACCAGCACCACCACCAGTAATAAGAACCATCTGAAATCACATGGATTTTCTACTGTGTTGTGAAGTGGGAATAAAGAGAACAAAGCACTTCATGCTGTGAGCCCACTGAGGAGAAAGGGTCAGTTGTTTTAATGATAGTTATTATCTCAAAATAATGAGTTCTGATGGTTGCTTTCATTATAATTGGCTTTATGTTTTTTATTTAGAACTAATTCATTAGCCTCCCCATCACTCCTCACAGATCCTGTCATGAGAAAGCCCACTGCCTGCATCATGCCAAGCGAGAAAAGCACTGAGTGTGGAAAAAAAGAAAGCCCACACAACGGATTTTCTTTTCCTTTGGAGGCTTTTGTATTTCAATGAAAAGATTTAGAGAAGACCACTCTCAAAGAGAAGGCATCACTGCCACACAGGCCAAGTCCTTCAAAGCCTGGTTGACTATGGTCTCCCTGACTGAGAGAGGACTGGAACCTCTTGTTAAGACTGGGCTTTGAGATGCTGGAATCTCATAGATAACTGCAATGTTTTTTTTTTTTAATCACCCTAGGCCCATTAGTTCGTCTGTCCCCTTTCATCCTACCTCCTCCACTCAGTTCTAAACAACTGATAATTTACTTTATGTTGCTATAGAGCTCTCTGTTCTGCCCAGTTTTTATGAATGGGGTCATACAATATGTAGACCTTCATGACTGATTCCTTCAAACTTTTGGCAAAGGTTCATCCATGTTGTAATCTGTGTCAGTACTTCCTGGCATGGTCAGTTTTGTTTACACATTCATCTGTTGGTATGTATTTGGATCATTTATTACTTTTTGGTCAGTCAGAATAATGCCGCTCTAAACTTCATGTGAAAGTTCTTTTTTTTTTTTTTT
>NC_022015.1:67994636-67996118 GCF_000317375.1 Microtus ochrogaster | reverse complement strand
CAGGCTGGTCTCGAACTCACAGAGATCCGCCTGCCTCTGCCTCCCGAGTGCTGGGATTAAAGGCATGCGCCACCATCGCCCAGCTTCATGTGAAAGTTTTTAATGCAAGCATATGTTTTTATTTCTGCTGTGTATGTACTTTACTGGAGCTGCTGGGTCACATGTCTACCCTATGTTTAGTTATCTGGTGAGCTTGAGACTGTGTTTCAAAGTGTTTATACTATTTTGCATTTCCACCACTAGTGTAGGAAGGTTCCAGTTCTCTATACATTCCAAAGCATCATCTGACTTTTAAAATTACAGACAGGTGGGAGGTGGTGTCGCATGCAAGTTTTGTTTTCTGTTCCCTTGATGATTAGGGCTGTTGAGCAAATTTTTTAGTGTCTCTCTGCTACTTATGTATCTTCTTCCTTGGGGGAAATATTTATCCAGAGACTTAGCCTAGATCTTATCTCTTAGATATGATCCTGCATTTTTCTTTCTTGCTAAGGAGCAACAGGCATATTCAGCAGTCGGCACTTAAAAAAAACTTGTTATGCAATTAGGAACTTCGTACAGAGCATGTTAGTCAGGATTCCATCATTGCAACCAAATGTCAGAGAGGATTAATGTATGAAAGGAAAGATTTACTTAAGCCCACAGTTTTGGAGCATCCACTCTGTGTTTGCCATAAGCGTCATATCACGGTAAAGTGCACCACGCAGCAAAACCGGTCACATCATGAATCGGAGCAAAAGGAGCAGGATTCGGGTTCCACAGTCCCTTTGGAGGGCACACCCTCAGGGACCTAACTTCCAACCACTGGGCCTCACTTAAGAGCCTATCGCCTGCCTGTATTCCACCCTAAACACAAGTCCTTACTACAGCTCAGGGTTTTTAAAGCCTTTCTGCGTTTTCCTGTCTAATTTATGTTGTTTCTGCTATTGCTTTTTGTTTCTTGGGAATTCATCTTCATCTGTACTTGTCCAGATTCTAAACATCTCTTAGAAACTGCCCAGACCCTTGAAGCTCAGGTTCTCAGTCCTTTTTAAAATGACATAATATTTTTGGTTTCCCCCACAAATAAAATATGTTGCTTGCTGTTGAAAGCTCTTGCCTTGCAAGTGTGAGCACTGACATTTGTATCCCTAGACTCCAAAGGCAGGGTGGCGGGGTTGCTCACTTGTCACTCCAGCTTGGGACAGCAAAGACAGGGCAATCTGCAGACCAAGTTGACCAGGGTGTCTAGTTATATCGGTGAGCTCTGGGTTTGACCGAGAGACCCTGCCTCAGTGGATAAAGTGGACCCATGATCAAGGCATTTTCCAGCTAGGCAGTGGTGATATACGCCTTTATTTCCAGCCCTCTGGAGACAGATCTCTGTGAGTTCAAAGCCAGCCTCGTCTACAGAGCTAGTTCCAGGACAGCTAGAGCTACACAAAGAAACCTTGTTTGGAAAAACCAAGAGAGGCAGAGAGAGGGAGAGAGAGAGAGAGAGGGAGA
>NC_022015.1:67987613-67994536 GCF_000317375.1 Microtus ochrogaster | reverse complement strand
GAAAGAGAGAGAGAGAGAGAGAGAGAGAGAGAGAGAGAGAGAGAGAGAATATTTTCCAATGCCACCTTGGGCTTCTGCATATAAGCACATGCATGTGTACTCCCTACATGCTTACACACATGCAAACGTGCGTACATGCACACACATATCACACACACACATGAGAATGGAAGAAGGAAACTTCATTTAGAAGTGTATCTGAAAGGTCCCCTGCAAGATTCCAACTGCAGGGCATTCTGGGAAAGGGCAAACCGCAGCCTACGGAGACAGACCACAGGTTACCAGGGCTGCAGGTGGAGAAGGGTGTGATAGACTCAGTTTGAGCCTCTTGTCTCAGCTTCCCAGATACTGGGATCACAGAAATGCAGGATTAATTACAGGATCCCTAATTTAGAAACAATAAAGAAAATTCTACCTCTTTCTTCCTTCCCCAAGGAAAATTCTTTTCAATTTTCTAGCCATTTTATACCTATTATTGTTTTAGCTCCCCCCAATAAATGGCATTAAAATATCTGTCTCTGCAAATTACCTTTTAAAATTAGACTTACCAGTTATTTGTTGTACACGAATATCTTCCTTATTCATTTTAACTGCTTTGTAGCCTTCCATTGTATGAATATGAACAGTTTTAAAATACTATTTCAGCACACATTTGGTGATATGAAGAATGCTAATGTTGGTTTATATTGTGGGATTATGGTACCTCCTATGTTTCCTTAGCCTGAGCTGTGAACAAGTATCAATCTTAGGATGTTTAAAGATGTGATAAACAGAAGCAGCACTACTGAAAGAGGAGCGCAAATTTCTGAAACCGTCATATCCTCTCTGGCCTGCACCGGTGACGCCTCTGATAATCTCCAAACAGTCCCACCCTGTTTCTGCCCAGCCACCTTGCAGGGGCAGTTGATTGGCCCCTGTCCCAACAGCTACATCTCCTTGGTCTTTGCAGCATATTGGGGTCGTTTTTGATGTCTGGTCCCCACAATAGGATTGGGTACAGTTAGGCCTGCTGTGATATTATGGGACTGGATATAAATATTCTTGCTACACGTGAACAGAGTTTATTTCTGTCCACAGTTAACCATCTGGCTGTGGTACACCCCCTCCTAGCCGAGAGGAGGGAAGAACTCTATTCAAGGCAGGGGTAGAATGGGAATTGGATCAGAGATCTCAATCAAGTTCTTGTTAATCATCTCAGCTTGTGTGGTGCTGATGGGGCTGTGGTGTCAGGAATCACAAAAGAGAGGCACAGCATTGCACAGAGCAGACAAGCAAGAATATCTCCATTTCTGTCCCTGTTATAGACCTGGGCAGGTTGGCTCTCCTCTTCCCAAGTCACAGTGGCTTTGAAGCCTCTCCTCACAGAGGTATCTGTATGTCCAGCTTCCGCCTCCAACTCCCTCCCCAACTCGAGCCTCACACTCCTTTCTAGTCTCTGGCTATTTCCCCTCCTTCTGCTCTGATCTAGCATAAAACTGAATTCGTATCATGCACTCTCAGATGCCTAACCTAAGACTTCCTATTTCTCTTAGTGGCAAACGCCATTCTGCTGGTTATGTAGGGGTCTTTGTTTGCTTTTTGCCCAGCTCCTCGTATCTCAGCAGAAGGCAAGTCTTGCAACACTTTCCAATATCTCACACAGTTCCTGCTTCTCCGAGATGAACAACTGAGCAACCATTTGCTAACCGCGTGAGTGAGCAGATGCATGAAATGCTTCTTGAGTTCCATCCCCCCCCCTCCTCCCTGGTTCCAGCGCTCATTACTTCACACCTGGGCTGTGGCAGTCACCTCTCAACTGGGTGCTCTGTCTCTTTACTTTCTCGACACTCGCTCCTGCCATCGCTGCCCCCAGACAGTTTGCCCCGCGTGCTGCTTTCATCAACGGGCCCCTGTTTAAACACTCTTGCCGCTTCTTCATTGACTGAAATACAAGTTCGAAATTTGGAGTTTAGCTTTCAAGCCACCATGCGCCGCCTACCTGACTATATCGTTCGCTCACTCACATTCCCAAAACCTCTTCTTATTTGTTTGATCCTCCCTACCCCACCCTGTGACAGGGTCTTGCTATGGAACCCAGGCTGGCTTCAAACTCACAGCAATCCTCCTGCCTCAGCGTGCAGAGTGCTGGGATAGTCATGTGCCATCACAAGCAGCTGACCTTACCATCTTGTTCGACTCTGCACATGCTGCTCTTGACCAGCTCCATAGCTATGCCCAGCCACCAGCTCCGTCTCAACAGACATTCCCCTTCCTCTGTGTTCTCCACACCTCACCACCTCACTGCGCCAAATTCACATTTGTCCTCTTACATCACGCTTCCTCAGATCGTTCTGGCCTGGTCTCGAATTCGGCATTGCAGGATAATCAGTTACGTTCCGAAATGTGCCATGCTTTATTTTGTTGCAGTGAACCTACTGCTTATCCCCCATGAGTTTTTCTTCCTTGTTTAAGTTTGGTTTAACTAAGTATATCATATACTCCTGCAAGGGAGACAACTCTATTTTAGGATTTTTTTTTTCTTAAATGCTTTTGTGTTTCATTTCTATCCTTTTGTGTATCTTTATCGTGGCATGTGACACAGGCCAGCCAATCCCTTGTCACTATTTCACGGATGACTTATCCTGGTTCATGACCCCAACTGGTTTAACCACAGTCTCCTAAGGCATTTGTCATACCAGAGCTATCGGGGAGTTTCACCTAGGTTCTGAGACTTGGATGGGTGTGAGTCCAGAATCGCCAGGTTGCTTGTTATGTGGGAAAAGGTGGTCTTGTCTGCAGAAGGAGAGGTTGCAGCCCATACTTGGAGCACAGCAGAGGTGCGAAGCGAGATCCAGTGACAGCGCTGGGGTCCCTGGACTGAATTATGCCTGAGCCAGATTTGCCCTTGACATTTTAATCACTAATCAAACACATTTCCCCCTTTTCATTTGGACTAGCTTGAATTTTCTGCTGTTTTAACTGGCAGAGGCTTGTATCCCGTGGTGAATGAGATGAATGAGTTTCTCTTGTAATTTCACACATGTCATTTTGTTGCTTTACCCGTTTTTTATTTTTATAAGTTTGAGGAAAAATATGTTATTAATCATTTTAGGTTATTTTGAAAATGAAGAAAAGTTTAAAGGTAACAATGAATACCACCCACATACCCAGCACCTAAAGCCCTACTAGATTCATTTGGCTTCTTTTATCCTTTTCTTTGGCTATATTATGCTTTATAAAATTGTATATATGGTGTGTGTGTGTGTTTGTGTGAGTATCTCTGTGTATGTCTGTATTTCTGTGTGTGTGTGTGTGTGTGTGTGTATGTGTGTGTGTGCCAGAGGTTGAGGCCATGTGTCTTTATTTGAGACAACCTCTTGCTGAATCTGAAGCTCACAAAATTTTAGGGATCTACCTCTCTTTGTCCCCTCGGCCAAACATGGGATTACTGGAATAAATGTTCATGCTTGGGTTCCTGGGGATCCAAACTCAGGTCCTTAAGCTTGTGTGGCAGGAGTTTTCCTATAGGAACCTTCTCCCCAGCCCCTTTATTCATTTTTGTTTTGTTAGAGACAGGGCTTTGCTGTAGCTTTGCAGCCTGTCCTGGAACTAGCTCTTGTAGACCAGGCTGGCCTCAAACTCACAGAGATCTACCTGCCTCTGCCTCCCGAGTGCTGGGATTAAAGGCATGTGCCATCACCGCCTGGCTTCCCTCTATTCTTATTAAAAGTAAAATCATTATACTGTATGTATTATATGTTCAGAGAGAGGGGGCGCGTACTAGAACATTATGAGAGAGAAAGAGGAGAGAGCAGACACTTGTTTGCTTTAAGTCTATGTTTGATCCTTCTTGGTTCCCAGGAGGGATGGAAAGTGCTTTGTACTGTGGTCTTAAGCAGTTTTCTAGACGTTTCATGTCAATGGCTGCTTGGACTGTTGTGGCTCCATGGGTCTGTGTCCCCGTGGGTGAGGAAAAGCTGCTTCTGCAGGCTGCAATTCAAGATGGCCAATTTGCAATCCTAGCAAAATCAATCTATTGGAAACTAATGAGGCACAAATAGTTCATGCACTTTGAGGCTGATCTGGCAAATGAGATAAACAGGGTTCAATCAGCAGGGAAAATCAATGATGCAAAAATGCATTTCAATCTAGCCTCATTTCCCTCTGGGATGCCCACGACATCACATTCTTTTGTTCTGATGCTTTTGTGGCAATTCTGGTCTAAGCCTCTGAAAGCCAGGCCAGGGCTTCACACCCACAGAGGCTGGCATATGCCAAGGTTTGGTGCTAAGACTGTGAAGCCTGGGCAGCTGGTATGTGCAAGAAGTAAGGACTTTCTGTTGTGTAATCAACCATAGGCGTCTGTTTCTAAACCACCCTGGCCATCAGTGACACAATTAGCAAGTAATATGATTTTATGAACTATCTAGGAGAGCAAATCACAAATCACAAGAGTATTGAATCATTAATTTATCATTAATTTACATTTATAAAACAAAACATCTGGTGATGTTTAAATCATAATATTTTGTGGCACTAAGCCCATTTTTCCTTAAATATACAAGCAAGATGGTATTACTATGAAAAATTTAGAAACTGCCAATAAGCAAAAAGAAAAAAATTAAGTAATCTCTAT
This sequence comes from Microtus ochrogaster, assembly GCF_000317375.1. Classification (NCBI taxonomy): domain Eukaryota; kingdom Metazoa; phylum Chordata; class Mammalia; order Rodentia; family Cricetidae; genus Microtus; species Microtus ochrogaster. The sequence goes on along the minus strand of NC_022015.1, from coordinate 67,989,921 downwards.
TAAATTATATCTGTCAAATTTACCTATACACATAATTAAAACAAAGAAGGGAAGGATGGAAAGATGGCTGAGCAGTCAAAAGAATATATGCTCTCCCTGCATTTTCTTTGAGCATCTACATCGGTGGTTCTCAACACCAGCAGCTTTGCTTCCAGGGACATGCGACACCTCTGGCCTCTGCAGGCACCTGCATTCATGCGCACATACCCCCACTATACATAATTAAACAATAATTTAAATATGACAATATGATATATGCTATTCAATAACCCATTTTAAAAGCCGTAATATATTGGAGCAGCTATTCCAAGCAGGGCTTTCTCCTGCCATATATTGTGTGTGTAAAATACTCTGTATTTTTGGAGACCTGACTGGAGTGAACGTCTTGTCTCAGGGAAGTGTGTGGTTCTAGAAAGCACCAGGTCTCATTCTAGATAGGGTGTCTCACAGGAACCAGAACCGAGCAAGGATCTGAGTGCCACAGGGCTGGCTGGCCAGCTGGCTCCAAGGCAACCAGTGGCAATAAACAGCCACTCAAATTCCCCCATGGGGTCACGAGGTTAAATTCAAGTGTGGTTAGAAAATGGAAGGCACAGGTGAGATCCAAGACCTACATTAACCGAGCAGATTCAGGGTCAGGCCACCTGGGGCTCTACAGAAGCAATGGATAGTATGAAATAGCTGCCTCTCTCCTCAAGGGGAAGGACTCAGTCAGACTGTGCCAGCACAATGGGGAAGGAGGGAGATTTGGTAAACAGCTGGTAAGTAGAAAAATGCTGGTTCTACTGCTTCCTAGGCATCCCAGACATTAGCTCCCTCAGGAAGGCTTCTGTGGCAAGAATCCTCCGCTTATCCTCTCTACCCCCCCGACATTTTAAATGGCACTCTCCTCTGCCATTCATACAAACCCACGACAAAATGACAATCCAATTTAAGAAGACAAAAATCTTTAAACAGATACTTCTACAAAGAAGATATACAAGGGGCCAAAAGGACACAATACTCAGTACTGTTTGCCAAAACTACTCATTAGCATGGCTGTCATAACTGCAGACAATAACATGTATTTGTGAGGCTATAGATTGCAGCCCCACTGTGCTGTGTGAATATCAGCTGGCATCGCTGCTTTGGAAACCACCTGCGAGTTCCTTAAAAAGTAAAACAGAGTGTATGGCCCCACAATTCCACGTGTATGCCCAAGAGATCTGAAAACACGTTCATAGAAAAAGCTGTTCATTAAAGTTCATAGCAGCGTCATTTATAACAGCCAAACAGTAGAAACAATGCAGGTGTCTGTTAATGATGAGAGGATAATAATGTAGCATATTTATATAATGGAATATTATTCAGCCATGGAAAGGGGCAAAGTACTGATACATTCTACAGAGGTATACCTTACAAAAGAATGGAGCCAGGCAAAGGGGCCAATGTTGTATGGTTTCATGTATATGAGATGCTCAGAACAGGCAGATGTATAGAAACAGAAAGTATAGTAGTGACTTCCAGGGGCTGAGAAGAGGGGAGAGGTGGGAAGTAACTGCTGGTGGAAATAGAATTTCTTTTTTGCAATAATAAAAATGTTCTGGAATTAGACAGCTGTCCTAGATGGTCACACAATTGGCTTGCTGACTCCAGTGCCTAGCGCAGTCTTGTAACTGCCTATGAACCTACGTCCTTCCCCATTAGACTGAGCATGAGTGGTAGGCTTTGTCCCCTCTTTCTGGTTCTCCAGCCCTGAGAAAGGACCTGGAAAAGAGGAGGCAGCCATGTAATGTTTGTAAATTGAATGGCTAGACAGTTCTCTTCCCCGAACCCCAGGTTTGCTTGTTTGGCTGTGTTCCCAACTTGCACAACTTTGGTTGTTAGAAGCCCCAGCCTAGATCCAGCAACCTCTAGAGTCAAAGAGTGGAACCCACAGACCCAGCATCCGTGTCTACGGTGGCACTGAGTCTAAGCAAAGGAACTGCCTCTGGTTCCAATGGGGCCCTTGCTTACATCCATGGAGCGCTTACTGGGAACACTTCTTTCTCTGTGCTGCAGACGGCTGCGGAAACCTGGCGCTAACCTGCTTTCCTTCTCTACTTCAGCTGCAAGGTTAGAGTTCTTGGCCCTCTTGGCCTAAGAAAGAGACAGACGTTTCTGTCCATTTCTCTTTTTATTCTGTCATTGGACAGGATTGATTATTGGGTTACCCACCCTTCCTTCTTCCTTCCTTCCTTCCTTCCTTCCTTCCTTCCTTCCTTCCTTCCTTCCTCTTTCTTCCTTTCTCCCTCTCTCACCCTTATTCCCACTCTCTGCCTCTCCCTCC
>NC_022015.1:67959401-67987513 GCF_000317375.1 Microtus ochrogaster | reverse complement strand
CTTCCTTCCTTCCATTTTGTCCCTGAGCTTATATTCCCAGGGAACAGGTGACTTCCCCATACCTCCTCTCACTGGGTGCCTTTGTGAACTGTTGGGGGTCAGCTCATCAGGGAAGCAGGTGTCAGATCCCTAAGAAGCATGGCCTGGAGACTAAACTGCTGTTCTGGGCAATGGGTTGAGGTAATGAAAGGATTAGGTTTTGCTGAGTGAGGACGAGGCAACCAAGTTTGGGGCAGGACAGGTGGGCTGAGATAATAAAGGCACTGAAAACTTGTGGGTACCCTAGCCATCTTCTGTTGGGGAATATTATTTTAAGGCATATGACTTGTTTATGATGCATTTGTTTAACGCTGTGAAGCTGAGATTCTTTGCCTGTCTAGAACACCTAATAAAGGGCTGAACAGCCAATAGCGAGTCAGGAGCAAGGATAGGCGGGGCTGGCATGCAGGAGAATAAATAGAAGGAGACAGGATGAATAAGGGAGAGCAACCAGAGAACAAGGGGAGGAGGACTTCAGGGGCCAGAACCCAGCTACACAGCCAGATACGGAGTAAGAAGGAAAGAAAAGGTGTACAGGAATACAGCAAGATAAAAAACCCCAAAGGTTAAAGATAGATGAGATAATTTAAGAAAAGCTGACAAGAAACAAGCCAAGTTAAGGCTGGGCATTCATAACTAAGAATAAGCCTCCTTGTGTAATTTATTTGGGAGCTGGGTGGTGGGCCCCTCAAAGAGCCAAGAGAGTAAAACATTACACAGCAATCTTACGCTCTTTTCCCTTAGCACTCCTTTTGACAAATGCCCAAGAAGCAGAATTTCCCATCCCAAGGCATCCTTGTGACTTAATTTGGTCTCCTGAAATGAGTCCCTCAGTGAACTCCTCCAATTACCTCTGATAAGTCTCCCGCAGCTTCCAGAATGCCAGTTACTCTCTCTAACATCATTGCTGTTGATTTTTTACACCCTTATTAAATTGCCATTTGTTTAGTAAGGCTAGTTTCCCCATCTCTGAAGTTGCTGTATTTTTTCCCTCGCCCCATCTAACACAGTCTCCCAGATTTTCCAGGTTCTCTATCCTTCCTCTTTCTCTGAGACAACCTCTGATTCCTCCTTCCGAGTTTTCTCCCCCTTTCTCCAGCCTCAATCAGAATGCCTCTTTGAGAATTGTCAGCTATAAGATGCCCACCCTAAATATGGTTTTCTCAAGTAAATACTCCATTAATTAAATTACTCTACAGCAGAAAGCGTTCTGAAAGTCAGCATTTTCTAACTAATGACTCTCCTGTCCTGGTCCGAAAAGATACATCGTCTTTCAACACTGTCAGCGGGCTGTTTTGTCTCTCAACCTTCTGAATCTCTGACTAAGGGTGGTGGACCCTTCTGTAGACACAGGTTGACAGCAGTGTATTCTGATTTCTACCAAAAGTCCATTTGGGACACTTTTATCATATTTGTTTTGACAATGTAACAGCATATGAAAATATCCAAGTCAACCCCTGCAACCAACCTTGTTTGGTCAAATAAAATACAGTACTTAGGGTTCCACTGTATATGCATGCCTTTATCCAAGGAACAACATAAAACACATCTGAATTGTGGTTGTAGCTTGTTGTTTGTACACCTGTTTGTAGATTGATAAACACAAGTTTGGTAATTGGAATCTTAGGGTTAGTGACTTATATATAATATCCTGACTCTTCATCCCTCTTGCTCTTGTTGTTTTCTACCTGGCTCCATAGACGTGTCCTGACCAATCTCCACTCCTTTCACCAAGTTTCCCTAAGGCAGTGTTTATGGCTAAAGACTTTCAAAGAATGTGGGATTCCTGGAAGTGATATTCCATTAAGTTTTGTGTGTGTGTGTGTGTGTGTGTGTGTCTTTCTGAGGTACTGGGGATGTAATCCAGGAGAGGTGTCCCCCACAGTCTTTTATATCAGTTCTGTACTTTTAGGCACATATTTTATGGTTTTGATTTCTTTTCCCCCTCCCCTGTATGACCATGCCAGGATGAGAACTGATTCGTTAAGGACTTTTGTTTTGTTTTGTTTTGAGACAGGGTTTCTCCGTGTAGCTTTGGAGTCTGTCCTGGCACTTGCGCTGTAGACCAGGCTGGCCTCAAACTCACAGAGATCTGCCTGCCTCTGCCTCCAGAGTGCTGGGATTAAAGGCGTGTGCCATCACCCCTGGCTCTTTAAGGACACTTTGCTGTATCTGTAACTTGCCACTGTCATCTGGAGATCTGCTACGAAACCTGTGTGATCCCAGGGACAGCAGAAAGGCCAGTGACCCAGCTTGTCTGTAAAATCTTGTTTCTTCCTCTTTTGATTTCTTATACAGATGGCCCGCCGAGAGATGCTGGAACTTGCTGGACTCTGGCTTGTGTGAATGACTCTCCTGTTTCATGTTTTTATTTCTTTTTTCCAGTAGTAGAGAGACTGCTGGGAACAATCCGAAGCACGTGAAGAGAAAATGAGGAGTTACTAATAAGATTAAATTAAACTTTAGTGGACTTTTTTTTTTTTTTTTTTGCAGCGTGTGAGGAACAGTAGCAAACAGCATTGAGATGAGCAGACACAAGCTAAGACCTCGTGGTATTTGCAGTCTGTTTAAAGATGAGCTGAGGAGTAAAAGTACAATGAAATATACACAAGTTCATGCCAAAATATGGTAAACTCCATAGGAAAGGAAGAGGCAAAGTGTTGTGGGGCTGGAAAGCAGGAGCGTTCCCATATCTCTGGGGAACTGGGAATGAGATGGGCCATACGAGAGACATTTGTATGTCTTTGCTCTCGGCCAGTGGTTCTTAACCATATCATATATATATATATATATATATATATATATATATATATATATGGCATGTTAGATATTTACATTTTGATTCATAGCAGTAGCAAAACTTACAGTTATGAAGTAACAATTAAATAATTTTATGGTTGGGGTCACCACAACATGAGGAACCGTTGCAGCATTACGAAGGTTGAGACCCACTGCCCAAGGCTCTGACATGAAGGTACACCGTTCACCTTGGTGTCGCCCCTTCTCGAGACTAGTTACATAATTTATAGGGCTCAGTTCTTGGATTAAACCCAGGGCCTAATACATTGTAGGTGTTCTACCATTGAGCTTTATCCCTAACCCAAGAGTCTAGCTCAAAATAAAAATTCAGGATCTATTTATAAAAATAAAGAGCTCCAAGAGAGGTGAGCACAGCATTAATGTGTGGGCTATTTCTCGGTGGAGGCTGCTTGCTCTTAGTGTGAGATTGACGCATGCTCTGGTCAGGGTTTCTATTGCTGTGATGAAACAGCCTGACTAAAAGTAATTTGGGGAGGAAAGTTTAATTTGACTTACATTTCCACAGCACTGTTCACCATCAAAGGAAGTCAGGGCAGGAATTCAAGCAGGGCAGGAACCTGAAGGCAGGAGCTGATGCAGAGGCCATGGAGAGGTGCTGCTTACTGGCTTACTCATCATGGTTTTCCAGGCTGCTCTCTTGTAGGACCCAGGATCACCAGGCCAGGGATGGCCACCCAGGTGGGCTGGACCTCTCCCATCAATCATTAAGAAAAATGCCCTACGGTCCAATTGAGGCATTGTCTCAATTGAGGTTCCCTTCTTTTTGATGGCTTTAGCATGTGTCAAGTTGACACAAACTATTCATGACAGCCTACATGAGCTTGACTGGGTCTCTGCTTCCTTGAGCCTCACCTTGCGGCAGCAGGGAGACAGGTCTCATTCTTGCTTCATCTCTGTAGTGCCAGGTCTACCTCCCAGATGAATCAGTGAATGGCTGGAGATAGGGTGAGTTGGTATAATTAAACCTAATCATCTCTCAGGTTGCCTTTATGATGAACTATTATTAGACCACAGTTGTGGATCTGCTCTTTCAGACAGGGCCTCAGTGTTCCAAGTGTTGGTTTCACGGGAGTGAACTGCCCCACTCAGGGCTTCATGGAAGGGATGTCTGAGGTATGTTTTGAGGTAGAAGGTTTTGCTTTCTCCCTGTTTCTCCCAGTTGCCACCCTCCTGTCCTTTCCAGATTTTTCTGTTTCTCTTAGACACCCCATTTTATGCTTTCCAGAGAGAAATGGGACAGTTGCTGATGCTGCTAAGGGGTGACTCCAGCATCGCTCTAGGTCCCTTGAGTTTATCTCTCACTTCCAGGAATGGCCTTGACTAGACTTCAAATTTCCCTGAACAGAGTCTGGCATTTCATTTTAAAATTATTTTTTTATTTGTACTGAACAATTTGATAGATCTTTATAAAGGTAAAAAAAAAATCAGAAAACCAGCTGGGCGGTGGTGGCGCACGCCTTTAATCCCAGCACTCGGGAGGCAGAGACAGGCAGATCTCTGTGAGTTTGAGGCCAGCCTGGTCTACAAAAGCTAGTTCCGGGATAGGCACCAAAGCTACAGAGAAACCCTGTCTCAAAAAACCAAACCAAACCAAACCAAACAAAACAAAAAAACAGAAAACCAAAAATGAACAAAAGTAATTGTACATAATTCCAGAGGAAAACTTATGAATGGGGTTTTTCAATCAATTTTCCCGTTCAATAATATAAGCATCTTTGAGTGTTGATATGTCAACAGCTGGGCATGGCAGCACATTCTGTAGAGCCTGTCAATCAGAAGGCCGAGGGAGAAAGCATTTTAGCTCAGGAGTTCAAAGACAGCCATAGAAAGAAAGAGAGCGACCTGATCGTTGTTGTTGTTGTTTTTACAAAATGATTTATTTTATGTGTATAGATATTTTTTTCTGCATGTAGGTCCATGTACCACATGTATGCCTGGTGCCGCTGGAGGTCAGAAAAGGGCATTGGATCCACTGTGACTGGAGTTACTCATGGCTGTGAGTCACCATGTGTGTGCTAGAAACTGAACCCAGGTCCTCTGCAAAAGTAGTAAGTGCTCCGAACTGCTAAGCCAATCCCCTACCCTTGATATTTTTAATAACCAAAAATGGTTCCCCATTTTTCATAGCTACCTGGAACTCTGTCAAATGGTTGTATTGTTATTTTCTTAACCGATCCACCGAAACTGAACATTTGAATTGTTATCACTTTTTTTCCCTATTCTAAATCCTGATACCTGGATTTGATAGGTAGATAACAGATTCAGTTTCTCTGCCTTTTATTTCCTACCTCCCCAGGTTTGTTGCTTGATGTACCAGTGCACATAAAGCTCTTAGTACAAGTACAGCAGTGCACAGCAGACCAGACAGGCAAACAAATACTGTTCTGTTGTTTTACAGACCGGAGAGCTGTTTGTCCAGACTGTGGTATAAGCTAACAGACAACACAGTTCAGGACAGCAGGTGCTCAGCAAGGACTTGTCACTGTTCCCTGGTCTCAGACCCTTCACAGATGGGGATCCCTTCCCCTGAGCATTCATCAAGGCCTACCCTTACCCTACCACACAGCCCACTAACTGAGAACATGCTTGGGCTGAAAATTCTTGCCAAAGGCAGCTGCAAAGAATTAGTTGTGCTCAGCTTGAAGTGTGACTATCTTACTATGTTGGAAAGTTTCACATCAACTTGACACAAGCTAAAGTCACGTGAGAGAGGGAATTTCAATTAAGAGAATATACTCCAAAGCCACAGAGAAACCCTGTCTCAAAAAACCAAAAAAAAAAAAGAGAATACATTCATAATATGGGACCATAGGCAAGTATGTAGGGCATTTTCTTACTGATTGATAGGGGAAGGCCCAGCCCATTGTGGGTGGGGCTGTTCTGGGCTGGTGGTCCTGGGTACTATAAAAAAGCAGGTTGAGCAAACCACAGGGAGCAAGCTGGTAAGCAGAGCAAGCTAGGAAGCAGCCTCTGCAACAGCTCCTGCCTCCAGGTTCCTGCCCTGTTTGAATGCCTGTCCTGAGTTATTTCAATGAGGGACTACGATATGAAAATATAAACCAAGTAAACCCTTTCCTCCCCATGTTGCTTTGATCATGGTGCTTTTTTTTGTCACAGCAATATAAACCCTGACTAGGACACCTACCTTGACGGATGTCCTTGGGATGTTGGGAAGCTAGCTGGTCATGGAAGAACCAAGTTCCAGACTATTTCTTGTTGGCTCAGTGAACCTGCACAACAATCTCCCCACCCCATTCCTTTCTGCTATTCTGTAGGGAATTGGAGGTCATGAGGCAGTAAGCATAAGGGCAAAATTGCACACCTGCCTGTCCTTGCCCATGCTTGTTTGTTATTCTCGCTCATTTACAGATGATCTGGTTTATTTGTCCCTCCCTCAAATGTTAGCTTCTTAAGGGGAGGGTCCTTTTCAGTAACCCCCGGGGTTAGTGCATTCGTGCCCATTGAACCTTGAATATAGGTTGCAAGAATAAAATCTCAGTGCCAGTCAATCAGAGTGGTGCAGCCTATAATCCCAGAGGCTGAGTCAGGAGGATAGCCTGGGGGTGTGTATGTGGGGGCATACCTGTAATCTTAGCGTTCAGGAGGTGGAGGTAGGAAGATGAGAAGCTCAGGGTCATCCTTGGTTACACAGTGGGTTTGAGACCACCCTAGAATACATGAGCATCTGTCTAAAAAATAATTTAAAAAAAAAATTAGTAGCCGGGCGGTGGTGGCGCACGCCTTTAATCCCAGCACTCGGGAGGCAGAGGCAGGCGGATCTCTGTGAGTTCGAGACCAGCCTGGTCTACAGAGCTAGTTCCAGGACAGGCTCCAAAACCACAGAGAAACCCTGTCTTGAAAAACAAAAAACAAACAAACAAAACAAAACAAAACAAAAAAAATTAGTAATAGGGTCTCTCTCGCAAGGCTGTGAAGATCGAATGAAAAAATAGGAAACATTAGGCACCTGTCTGGTAGAATAGAACCAGAGTGGCAGCGTCATGAGCAAGATTTGATGGATCCAAATGTCTTACATATGTTAACCATGTGAATAATTACATTCCCCCAAAGGAGAACTACTGTGCCATTTTACAGATCGTCAAAGGGTACAGGGTTTAAGAATTTATATATAGCCAGGACACACTGGCTGCTGGTTTATGCTTACTGTTCCTCTCAAGCTCCCTGTGGGTGAATCCTTAGAGAGGCCACAGGACCGGGAGTCAGGACGCACTCGCGTCCAGCCCAGGGCTGAAAGGGTTAGCGGGTGCGCGCGCGCGCGCGCGCGTTCCCCGGAGTATCCGCAGGCGCGCGCCCCGCTCCCAGGGACGCAGACTTGGCGGCGGGCTCTTCCTCGCCTCCTCATTGGCGCACACGCCCCTTCCTGTCACGGCCGGCCAGGCCCCGCCCCCTGGGCGCTGCCGGAGTGGACGGTTCCAGGGCATGCTAATGAGGGGCTGGCCGCCGCCGCCCATTGGCCGGCCGCGGAGTGTCGGTGAAGTCAGCTCGGAGTAGCAGAAAAACAGAGCGGGGCTGACTGCAGCGTGGAGCGCGAGCCGGGCTGGACGCGCGCAGCCCTCGCCGGAGACCCGCGAGGTAAGCGGGCGGCGGCTGCGCTCTCCGGAGGTGGCTCCCGGGCGGGCGCAGCGGGCCCCCGGAGCGGCGCCTTTGTTCCGCTCGCGCGGAGGAGGTGCTTTTAAAGGGCCAGCTGTTAGAGGGACCTGGGGGGCCCCCTCCCCCAGAGCATCCCGGGTGGCCACCGGGGGACCTCTGCCGAGCTGTGCCTTCAGGCTGCTCCGTGTGTGTCCCCCCCCCCCCCTTTTTCATCCCTTCAAAGAAAGTTGCTAGGACGCAGGGAGCTTGGGGGATTCCAGATTTCTTTATGTCTTTTCGGTTTGGGTAGGTGGAGGTAAGTGCGATCATGGCCTCTGCTAGGAGGGAATGTCCGCCCGCTTCGGGCTGGCTGCAGTGTGGGTGGATGGAGACAGGAGATCGCGGGTGGGTTTGTGCTGGAAAGTGAAACTGCCGAGGGTCTCCTCCGCGGCGGCCAGAGGAGGAAGGAGGGAGCGAGCGGCGGGATGGAGGCATCTCAGGTGTGTTCATTCATCAGCACCACCACTCCCCACCTCCCCCCGCGCCCCATCTCCAAAGCCGAGGGCGGCGGGATGGGCGCAAGGACTACGCTGCTGGCCCATACCCGCGTGTACCCGCCTGTACCCGCATGTAGTGGGTGTGTGTCCGGGGATAAGGTACTTCAACTCACCGCCCAGGCTCCTTCATCCTTCCAGTGGATGACAGCTTCTCTCTCGCAAGGCAGTCCATTGCCAAAGGGACAGAAGGCTACTCCATTCTATTTCCCGGGCAGTCCTTCCCGGCTTTCCAGCGTGGTTTCCTTGATAAGCGGTAGTGACATTCAAGATAGAAGGAAAAAGAGGCTTAAAGTCATTATGGTCCTTTGAAGGGCGATGTGCTGTCGAATTCTGTATCCTGGTGCCTCTGCTTGTCGTACTACGGCTTTGAAATTCATCAGAGCATGCTTTTTTTTTTTTCCGGGCAGACAGAATTTATTATGCATTGCTACATAAAAGCAGAAGGGATTCCTCTGAGCAGGCTCATTTCATCCAGTCCGAGGGTTTTCCTGGCATGTTCTGGATGAGCCTTTAGATTTTTGTTTGAATCGCTGAGCTCTGGGATGCCCTTGCTGTCACCGGGCCAGCCTACTGAAATGGCTCAAATTGATTTCACTGACAGTAGGTGGGAGGTCCATCTAGAGACATCATAGAACCTGGCTGGCATGTTAGGCCTCTGACTGCTTCTCCCCATCCTTCAGCTCCCCCCCCCCATACTGGTGTGCCCCTTTCCTCCCTAGGTGAAGGCCAGGAGTGGCTTGTCTGACCACATGCTTCTTTGATTTTTGAATGCCTCTGTTTAGATTTGAGTGTGTGTTTTTGGTTGGAAAGATAGCTTGGTGGTTACTGAAGGGTGGATTAAAAGTGGGGTGGACAACAGAAGTGAACATTGGTGTCAATGACAGAAGACACACAGACACATGTTTGGAGATTTCTGTAGCTTCAGCCTTTGGGGAGTGAGATGTCTACAGAGTGAGGTGTGTGTGTGTGTGTGTGCACGCGCGCGTGTGTGTGGTGTGTGTGTCTGTGACTGCGAGGGGGAGGGGTGGAGAAGGAAGAAACTGCCAACAGTTTTCTGCCCCACCCTCCTGCTACTGCCTTAAATAACTTCGTGCCAGCCCTACCCTGTGGTCTCCTTTTTGAGCCTGAGGGGAAAGGGTGGTCTTTTGGGCCACTCTTCCTCAGGTCATCTTTGGAGGTTAGGGAAGGGTTAGTTCTTAGGGGGGGTGTCAAAGATGGTGTATTTCTCAGCTGAGACCCTGTGATAACTGTCTGGTGACTTCTCTACAGGCAATTAGTAACTGAAATGAAGTACTTTTGACCCTGTGGGGTGAAGGACCACCTTCCTCATCTGTGGAATCCCCCATTCCCTGCCCCCGGGGTTGTTGGCTCTGTTTTCCTCTTCCCTGCTTAATAGAGTTTCTGTAAACTTTTTGAAGAGATTGGGATTATTGGGATGGGGTTAGAATGATGGCAAAGAAGAAAAGAAAATTGCTTCTTCCTGGCAGAACAAAGACCTGTTCAGCTCTTCTTTTTCTTTTCTGAAATAGAGTGGGGTGCAGATAGCAGAGTGTGGAAGGATGGGGCCCAGAGAAGAGGGCTTTGTCTGTGTGGCACTGGTAATGACCTGGTCACCCCAGCTCTACTCTCTCTGGACTGTTCTCTCGCTGTGGAAGCAGAGCGCACCCACTGGCAATTTAGGATTTAACTGCTCTGTCATTGAAGGAGGAATGGATGACCCAAAGAAGAAGAAGATGAAAAAAAAAAAGATTTGGTGGAAGAGCTTGGACCAGAACCGGCACAGCCCTAGCTTTGGCTCTGGCCAGCACCCTCTGGGCCTTGGATTTGCGCTTTATTCTGTGTTCTTGGGAAAGTGGGTGGCTTTAGAGCAATGACTTTCTAGGGTTCCCCTTAGCACTACGTAATTTAAATTCACAAGTACATTTTGTGATGGCGATTTTAGATCCTTTCCTGTTTGGTGGTTGGATGTTAAATTCTCAGGATTTAGCAACAGGACTAAAAAAGCACTTTGAAGCTCGGGCCTCTGTTGGATTCAGACTACCTTTTTCTTGATTGGTACGATTCATGTGGTTTTAGAGTACATAAATAATTCAGAATGATCCCGAGTGAGAGAGGCAGGCCTTAGAGTGAGTTGGCGTATGGGGGAGGGTAGGATGGGACGACAGATTGCCGAGGAAAGGGCGTTTCTGTAATTCATTCTCTCCCCATCTATGTTTTATTTATGATTGCGCAGGTGAACATTTAAATGTTGGGAACATGGGGAGGGGACCTCCCCCTATGATTGCTCCATTCAGCAGCCCTCACTGAGGAGTGAGTGTTGGGAGGCTTGACCATTTGTCTGAGGTCACAGCTAGAAGATGCAGATGGGGCTGTGAGTCTGGGTCTCATGCTGTGGAGGGAAACTCTCCCTTTTGTGAGCGGAGCCTAAGAAGGGAGGGAGAAGAGTGAGGAGGAGGAAACAAGAGATGAAGAGGAAAAGCCATAGCGTCAGCCTTTGGAGCCAAGAGTAGAGCATTCCTGTGTCCTTGGAGTGGAGCGTGAAGTAAGGAACAGAGCCCCTTTGCTTAGCCGTGTGTGTGTGTATGTGTGTGTGTGTGTGTGTGTGTATGCATGTATGTGTGTGTGTGTATGAGTGTGTGTATATGTATGTGTGTGTATGTGTGTATGAGTGTGTGTATATGTATGTATGTGTGTGTATATGTATGTATGTGTGTGTATGTGTGTGTATGCATGTATGTGTGTGTATATGTATGTGTGTGTGTGAGTGTGTGTATATGTATGTATGTGTGTGTATGTGTGTGTGTATGCATGTATGTGTGTGTATATGTATGTGTGTATGTGTGTGTGAGTGTGTGTATATGTATGTATGTGTGTATGTGTGTGTATGCATGTATGTGTGTGTATATGTATGTGTGTGTGTGTGTGAGTGTGTGTATATGTATGTATGTGTGTGTATGGTACTGACAAGGTATTGAATACTGATCTTGCCTTAGACTCTCCCTGCTGACTCTCTGATTGTAGAATGAGTTTGAAGCTGCTTGGTTCAGAGCCTAGCAAGACCTTTAGCCAGAGCAGGCAGAACTTAAATACGCGGAGAGTCAGGTGTGCTGCTGGTGGTGCTGGGGAGAGCTGAACTTGGGTCCAATTCTGCTGAAATTCCAGTTTCTTTTTGATGTGTGTGTAGTTTTTTTTTTTTCTTTCAGCACAAAACTGAAGTTTTCCAGGGGATGAATCTCTTTTTAATGCAGGCAGCATTTTTTCCTCTGACTTCCATACATTTTATGAGAGAGCATTTCGTGTACTGCCTTTTCAGAGGAGCGACTTGGAGACAACTGAGCTCCTGACTTGGGGCTCATCTTCGGGAGGTGGGGAGGTTCTGGCCTGCAACCTTCACTGTGCTAAGCATCACAGCGTTCTAGTGAACAATTAAAGGGCAGTGAGCAGTGGATAACCAGAGCATTAACCATTCAAAGGCAAGGATAAAAGATGGTAATACTTTGAAGTCTGTGGCCCAAGCCACCAGCCACGAGTAGCAGGTCTTCCCTTGGCCAGCTCTCAGGCGCTGGGAAATCTTCCTGTGGCCCCTTCAGTCGCTCCTGTTTCTTTGTGAGGCCCTGCATCTTGTTGCTTTCCAGGCTTTTTTCTCCCTGCATCTCCTTCCTCCATCCTTTTCCTTTTTCCCCTTCCTGTTGTGTCCTTCTTCCTGCTCTCTCCCCTCATCCTCTTAGTAATATATCTTTGTAGTGTCTTTTAATGTATTATTGTCTCATTAAAATTTCATGTTCTCTGTTCTTAATTTAAAAGCAGTTTAGTCTTTTGGAATGTATATGTATTTCACACACAAAACAAAAAGCAAACCTAATTAAACTGCTTTTTATTTCTGTGTGGCCTTCCATTGATTTTCCTCTCCCCCTTCTTGTCTGTGGTCAGTAGTGGCTCTTTCTAGAAAAAAAAAAATTCCCCCAAGGTCTCTGTCATGTGGTTATTGTTTTAAAAACAAAACCAGCTACAACAGTAGAAAAAGTTTCCACCCTTATATTGTGAGCCACCAGGGACACCCTGTCCCAAGAGATGTATCCTGTTTCTTGACTTCCTTCAATGGCAGAATTATCATTAATGTGTTTTATAAGAAGGCTTAGACTGGATGGGTGCTGATGGTGGATATGAGTCTGGTAATGCTTAGGGGTAGGAAGCTGGCAGGCTACTGCCAAGAGAGTCCATCCAGGGAGAAGTTAGTCTGATGGTTTCTTGTTTCCCAGGCTACACCAACCCTACTGGCTATAGCAGGATGCAGAACCGTTTAGAAAAAAATAAGATACTATCACCTTTCCCATGAGTGTTGAACTCAGGGGTATCCTGTGCCCACCTTGGGCAGAGCCACACACCAGCAGGTTGCTGGTGGGAAATTCTAGATGTTGTGATGGAAGTGTGTTGGTGAGCATCATAATATCCTTCTGTAAGACTGAGTCTTTTAAAAATTTCATTTATTTTATTATATGTGTATCTCTATGTGTGTGTCTGTGTGCATATATGTACATATGTATGCAGATACCCTTGGAGGCCAGGAGAGGGCGTCAGATCCCTGGGAGCTGGAGTTATATGCAGTTGTGAGTCATCTAACATGGGTGCTGGGAATTGAACTTAGGTCCTCTGCAAGACTGGGAAGCGCTCTTAACTACTGAGTCATTTCTCCAGCCTTAAAATTGAGTCTTAGGGCTTAGTCGTCAGGCACTTCAATATCTAAAGGGATCCTCAAAAGCAAGAAAGTACCTTGAAGTCTCCAATTTTTCTACTAGAAATCTGCCTGAATTTTGTGTTCAACTCTATAACATCTGTGCTGTTTTTAGTGTAAACATATTTAAATTGCTTTGCTGATGGACCAGGAAAGTGTTGTGTTTATCTTGAGTTTGCTCCAAGTGCTCACAGTAGTCTATAACTGAGCTGGAGATGCCGGGAGTAGGGCAGACTCAAACCTGTTGGTGTTGAGAACTACCCTCCAGCCTTACCTGCTGGTTCTACATCCTCAAGGCCGGACTCTTCTCATGCTAAGATTTGTTCCCTCTCCAGTGGCCTTTGTGTTTCTTTGTAGTACCTTCTACTTCTGACTCCTTCATTCTGAGAGACATGCATTTCTTTCTCTGTTCTTCTGTTTCTGTTATTCTTGTTGGCTTCCTGGTCTTCTTCTATATTGTGAGCTCTGGAAAGAGAGGGGAGTTTGTATCTAAGTGTTTTACACCCCCCCCCACACACACTGTAGTATTAACTACAAGAAACATGTGAAGGTTTATAAAGAAGGCAATATCATCTTGGTAACCCATCCCCTAGAGTCAGCTGCTGAGTAGGGTTTTCCTTTGCTGTGGGAACAAAGCCTCATAAACTCAGTGATGTTCAGCAACCCAGGCTTAGGTTAGCTTCTTTTAGGAATCTGAGACGGTCTCACAGGGTTAAAATCACAGTGCTAGCAGGACCGTGCTTGCTGTGAGAAGAGCCTGTTTGCCCACTGATGCCATCTTTCAGAAGCTGCCTGCATTCTCTACTCAAGCCTGTCTTCCTGGTCTTCAAAGTCCATGTCTTAGGATTTCTGTTGCTGCGGTGAAACATCATGACCAAAAGGCCAGTTGGGGAGGAAAGGCTTTATTTGCCTTATATTTCCTCATTGTTCATCACTGAAGGAAGTCAGGACAGGATCTCAAACAGGGCAGGAACCTGGAAGCCGAAGCTGATGCAGAGGCCCTGGAGGGGTGCTGCTTATTGGCCTACTCCCCATGATTTGCTCAGCCTACTTTCTTATAGAGCTTAGGACCACCAGCCTAGGGATGGTCCCAGCCACAATGGGCTGGGTCCTCCCATTTCAATCACTAATTAAGACAATGCCCTACAGACTTAACTACAGCCTGATCTTATGGAGGGATTTTTGTTCTTTCTTTTTCGAGCTAGAGTTTTCTGTATATTGCTGACTGTCGTGGAACTCACTCTGTAGACCAAACTGGCCTTGAACTCAGAGATGTGCCTGCCTCTGCCTCCTGAGAGTGCTGGGGTTAAAGGTGTGCATACTGCCTTGGAGAGATGTTCTTAATTGAGTTTCCCTTTTCTCAGGTGACTTTGCTCATGTCAAATTGACATAAAACGAGCCAGCCCAGCCAGTGCCAGTGATGTCTGAGCCATTCTGCCATTGCTTGGCTCTGACGGGTCTCATTGATGTCTGTTTCCCACTCTGTCTGTAAGGAACTTGGTGATTATTGTGGGCTGCCTGGATAATCTAGGACAGTCTCCCATTTTAGCACCAGTTGGTTAGCATTTTTTAAAAATACAGATTTCTTTCCCTTTATTTATCATCCCTGCCGTCATCCCCCTCCTCCCCCCGCCCCTGATCCATGTTAGTTTGTGCATATGCACGTGTGTGTGCAGGTGCCTACAGGGGCCAGAAGAGGGTGTTGGATCCCCTGGAATAACAATTATAGGCAGTTCTAAGCTGTTTGATATGGGTGCTGGGGACCGAACTTTGGTTATTTTGAAAGAGCAGTAAGTGTGCTTAACTGGCGAGCCACCCCTCCAGCCCCCCTAATTACCGGTCTTGATTCCATTGGCAGCCTCCGTTCCCCTTTGCCACATAACTAAACATGTTCCTAGTATAGGAGCTGAGGATCTGGACACCTTTGAGGGACAATCATTTTTCCCATTATAGTTACTTTATACCCTTTATTATTTTTCCTGATATTGTTTAATTCTCCTGATAATATTTCTCCCCAGCCTTTCTTTCCCATCCTTTCAATATGGCAGCATCACAGGTTTTAGTTACATTGGCACTTAATACTTGTATTGTTTTGACTGAGCAAACAGTGTTTATGGTTGAGCCTTATAATATACTTTAATGGCTCTATCTTATGTAATTTACTGACTTAATGGCCTTACCGCTTCAAGTTAGTTTTTTTAACCCCCAAAGCCTTACACAACAGTTTAAAAACATCTCTGTGTTCTCATGTGTTGGTTTTTAATCTGTCACATACCCCCCACCAGCCTTCCTTTCGAGAGCCCTCCACCCTTCTCCACTGTTCTTCATTGCTGACCTGTAGGCCTGTGGCCTGACTCCTGCTGGAATTAGTTCATGGGTTGCTACCTCTGTTTGACCTTTGGCTTGTTCTTCCAGAAGTTTCTGAAAGAGGGTTTGTGAGAACTGATTACTTCAAACCTGCATACACTACATAGTCTTAATTCTTTTCTAGTACTTGATTGGTGGTTTGGCTTATCTAAAATTTTTGGTTGAAAGGCATTTTCTATTACAGTTTTATTTATTTTTATTCTTTCTTTTTTATTTTTATTTTTTTTTTAAAGACAGGTCCCTGGCTGGCCTGGAACTCACTATGTTGACCTAGCTGACCGTGAACTCACAGGGATCTGCCTGCCTCTGCCCCCCACGCCCCACCAGTGCTGGAGTTAAAGGTGTATGCCACCACACCCGACACCTCCATTATAGAATTAAAGGGTGCCAATATTGAGGCTGAAAATTAGTATACCATTCTTATTTTTGATCATTATGGGGCCCTTATTAATATTTAGGATGTTTTCTCATTTCCTGTATTTGGAACTTCCTTGTTTTAAACATCATTGGTCTAGGCCAGGTATGATAGCGCATGCTTGTAATCTCCACACTTGAAAGGCCTGGGGATCAGGAGTGCAAGGCCATCTTCAGATACATAATGAGCTCCAGGCCCTCTTTACTAGAAAAGCCCCGGCTCAGATCCACAGGGGAACATAGGAAGCTGCACTTTACTATGCTATTTTGGTGAAGGCTTACATCCTTCAAAGTATGAAAATTTTCCTACATATTAATATTCAGTTTTATTTTCTTCATTTTTCTGTATTTGGTTTTGGAAGTCCTGTTAATTAGACTTCCAGGATTGAGTTCATAATTTGAAAAGCTTTAATTTCTCGTTTTCTTTTTTATTATTTTTATATTTTGAGGAGTATCTGTATCTTCAACCCTTTTCAGTTCTTAAATATCTATATTCATGTTTTTACATGACATATGTGTACATGTTTTATTTCCTAAGACTGCCTTAGTTCCTGCAACATTACCCTCCCTCTTTTTCTCCCCCTTCTTCTCCCTCCCTTCCCTCCATGTTCTAGGCTGGACTTGAACTTCAGATCCACCAGCCTGTCTCCTTGCTGGCATTACAGATGTTCTTCAAATGTCTGGCTCCTTTATTTTTACTTTTGATTGCTTTCGGAAAATTTCTGCTGATCTTTATAACGTCTTTGTTTCTTCCAAGTCCCCGTTTCTGCTTTTTTTGGTTGCAGTGTTTCCCATTGGAGCCATCTTTCCATGTTTGCTGATCCTTGCTTGTTCATTTATATTTTAAGATGGACAGGCATCTGTGGGACATAGCGGAACCTGTTAATTTCCTTGTGGGGTCATCCCACAGAGAATCTTTTTATTTAGCTCCACAAATAACCTAGGTAGCAATAGATATTTCTGGGGCTTTCCTACCGAAGGTTTTCGTGGATAGGGTTCAGCCTGCTCTCTCTCTCTCTGATGTGTGTGTGTGTGTGTGTGTGTGTGTGTGTGCATCAGATGGAGTGGGCTATAGTTATCTTGTTTTCTCTGAAGGCTTTCACTCAATTGCACTGTCTTCTAAGAGATACCTCCCTTTTGCTGGGTCTGAGTCCTCTGCTGACTGACAGTACCACCTGAGTACCTTCAAGAAAGGAACCCGGGTCTGATTGCTGTTTGTATGAACTTTCAGAAAGTAAGCTTTGTTCTCTATCCCTGTCCTGCTTCTACCCTTCCAATCACCGATGCCCCTGGTTTCCCAGCACTCCTCAGGTTCTCTGCCAGGGGTTGGCCACTTGTTTTGTGGTTCCTTTCCCAGCTGGCACTTAGAGTAGACATAGCTGATCCCAAGTCAGCTGCTGTGTGGTGATCAACTGTGTCTCTCTGGATTCTGCTGGAATAGCTTGGGTGGTGCCGTTATTTTCTTTTCATTAAGAAACAAGCTTCTCTTTTGTTCTTTTAGTGGTATTTGAGGAGAAGATAGAAGACAAAATGTTCGGCTTTTTTATTTTATCAGAAATTTATTTCATCTCTTTAGCCAAGCTGTTAAACTTATGCTGCCTGATACTGAGTATTTGTCCAAGAGATACCCACCCTACACATACCTTTGTGGTGCTATGAACCAAGGGCTTTGGGTATGCTAGCAAGTGCTCTTCCATGTAACCCCAGGCCTGAGATGGTTGCTAAACAATTTAATGCATTTTTTTAAGACAGTAGACATTAGACTTCCAGACAGACCCAAAGATGCAATTTTACAAAAATAAATAATGGTTTATTTTGCAATGGACGTGATCACAGGCAGCAGATACTGCCTGCTCTCACATGATATAGAAAGAAAAAGTACCATGCAACACGGTCATGGAATGTTGGCATCATGAATGGCGAGGCTCAGGAGCTGTATTTTGCCCTATAAGTAGCAAGATGAATTACCTCGAGAATCTATTAACCTATCTGGGTCTCAGTTGACTCATCCCACTTGGTCGGGTGGTGGCTTAGTTCCAGTGCTGAGGAGCTGCTGTGTGCAGAGCCTGTGTGTTGGATAGTTTGACACCAGCTTGTCACAAGCTAAAGTCACCTGAGAGGAGGGAATTAAGAAAATGCCTTCAGGCCAGGAGGCAGAGACAGAGGGATCTCTGTGAGTTCAGGCAGCCTGGTCTACAAAGTGATTTCCTGGGCAGCCAAAGCCCTATCTTGTGTGTGTGTGTGTGGGGGGGGGGAGACAGGGTAGGGTGGGGTAGATAAGAAAAGAAAATACCTCCTAAGAACAGGCTGTAGTCAGTCCTGAAGGGCATTTTCTTAATTAGTGATTCATGGGGGAGGGGAGTGCCCCTTGTGGGTGGTTCTATCCTTAGGTTGGTGATCTTGGGTTCTTATAAGAACACAGGCTGAGCAAGATATGATGAGCAAGCCAGTAAGCAGCACCTCCTTATGGCCTGTGCACTCTGCATCTCCTACCTCCAGATTCCTGCCCTGTTTGAATTCTTGCTCCAACTTCCTTCAGTGATGGGCGGTGATAAGTGTAAGTCAAGCAAACCTCTTCCTCCCCAGCTTGTCTTATGGTCATGGTGTTTTGTCACAGCAGTAGAATCCTAAACTAAGACAGCATGGTGTTAGGGTTCTTCCAGAGGTTACTGCTTGGGCAGCCATGTAGTGTTTTGCATGTTCATCTCTTGTGATATATCATAAGCTCTACAGAGTTTTCTCAGAGAAAAGGTCTCCATGTTGGGGTCCTGCTGCTCATTTCCTGGCCACTCATGCCGCTGAGAAGTTCAGATGCGTTGATACTAAGGTCGGTGGAGATAGCGGTTCAGGATGGCAGCCCTGACCTTAGAGAACTCTAGCCGAGTTGTAGTCATGGACTTGTTCAATGAGCCCACATTGTTATCATGTAAGATGGATGTCATCTTAACTCTGACAATGAATTACATATAGAGATTAGATATAGATAGAGATTACATATAGGTAAGTGTTTAAAAACACTTAAGGGCTTTTTTATAACTTACTTTGGCTTTCCTAGACCTTTGAGCTATGTGCCAGGATTAGTAAGTGGAAGTTTGAGGGGTTGATTGGCTCCACTGAAGACCTTTTATGGTGTGGGTGGTTCCCTGACAGATTGCCTGGGGAGACCTGAGGCACCTTTTCAGAAAACGCTCTCCTTCTACTGACAGGAATGCTCGAGAATCAATACCTGTAAGGGAGATGAAATATTACTGAATCACCTGGAAAGAGCTTTGCTTTTTATTTGCTCAGTGGATAGTCTTGAGCGCCAGGGAACATAATGGGTTCTAGGAATACAGTGTCAAAGGGAAATGACACCTGCTCTCCTGGCACTTACAGACTAGAGTCCAGTTGTCCAGCGTGGTGGCCACTAGCTGTTTGTGACTATGTAAACTCATTTAAATGGACTACCTTTATAAATTGGGTTTCTCGGTCACATGTGGCAGAGTTGAATGTTCAGTGTCTCTCTGTGCTTGGTGACCATTCTGTGGATAGCCCAGGATAAGAATGCTTGCCTCATTTCAGGCAGTTCTTTCAGGCAGACTGGACTGCAGCCCTAAGACTCGAGTTTCTCTACCATATGTCTGTGACTAGCTTGCTCTGTAGTAAAGACAACAGACGCACAGAGAGTCGTTTGCTTAAGGGTACGAGGCTGGATGAACTAAGCTGGGACCAGGTCTCTCCTTGCTGAGTGTGGCTCTCTCCTTGTGGGATGCAGGGGTGGAGCGTGAGTAGGAGTGTGGACTCTGTTCCCAGGACACTTGGTTCAGGTCTTGGCTCTGCTGCTTCCTAGGTCCTGACTGAGCCCCAGAGCAACCCAGTTTCCTCAGCTGTGAGAATAAGAAGACTTCAGGGAAGAGGGTTAGATGATTCAATCATGCAGGTGTTAGGACCTGGGCACAGTTGTCACAGTTGTCACAGTAAATACTGGTCAGAGTCATTATTGAAACAGAGTCTCCTGTAGCCCAGGCTAGCCTCGAACTTCCTGATCGTCTGGGATTATAGGCAGGCCTTCATGTTTAGTTTTATGTGGTGCTCACGTATCCTAGGCAACCATTTTTGAGGGGAGCACCATCCTCAACCCACTGATCACTTACAGAGAATGAAGCAAGGGCAGAAGTTATAGAGTTCACAAGGCTTCTCTAAATAGGAGACTGGAGACTGGGAAAAGAAACTGTCAGGGGAAGCTGTGTTTCTAGACCCATTGACCTCCTGGAGCAGGGCAGAACTGGAGATTTCAAAGCCAGGGGCTGCTTTGAATCCTCAAGTTGGTCACTCCTACCCTGGATCTTTTTCTGTCTCCTTCTTCCTGATTTGCCCCACCTAATTCTGACCTTTCTCTTGTTTTTGCCGGTTCCTCCTTCTGTCTCTGTCCTCTGGGAAGAGTGGGGTCACATCATACGCTAAAACAGAAATCCGCACTAAAGGAGTTCAGATGAGAGAAGTGACAGAAGTTGGGTCATTTAGCTGTGGGGGTTTGATCTGTTCTCCAGGGTTTCAGGACTTGGTGATGTCATTCTCGTGAGTGCCTCATCTTGCCAGCAGGCCTAACTAAAGTAGCACACGGAATAAAGAGAAAGTTCTGATGTTGGTCTCAGGGATGGTAGGGAGAGCCCTGCTTATATATGGAACTTAGTTTAGGAAGTGTTCTTCAGATGGTGGGCAGTGCACAGCCGTAACCCCAGAACTGGATTGCAGTTTAGGTTAGCTACATAAATACACATACACACACACACACACCAACAACAGCAAACACATATACATCAAAAAATAAAACAACAGCAACAACAAACCCTACTCCCACAACAAAAAACCAAACCTCTAATATGGTTAGGGATGTAGATGAGTTGCCTAGCATGTGTAGGCCCTGGCTATGAACCCCAGCACCTCTGCAGTCTGATTTCATTCATTAAGCAGGTGTTGTTGAGGAGGTTATGCAGGGCTCCACCCTCATAAGTTTAGAATAGGGTCCTGGCTCCCCTGGCAGGCAACTAACAGTGCGTTCCTGGTAGTGAAGGAGGATAGCTTTATTTGCTGTCACAGAATGGAAGTGGGGAGATTCAGGCAGGGAGGGCACTTTAGACATGCCTGGAGGATGTGGCATCATGTCTCACCTAGGTTGGGAGCATAGGGCAAACAGCAGGTCCAGTGACGTGTCTGAAGCACATGTCTGTAAGTGGCTGACCCAGCACTGACCTGTGAGGAGACTGTTCCCGACAACCTGAATTCTCCGTGTGGGGAAGGCATACAGGCTGCCTGAGTGCTGAAAGCTCAGCCTGTGACTGGCTGTCAGTCCATTCCCATGTTCTCCTTGGGTAGGAGGTGGGCACTCTGGCTTATATGTGGCAGCTATAAAGGGAATGGCTGTTTAGTAGATTCTGGAATTGCCCTTCTGCTCACAGGTCAATATGAATGCTTATTACTCATTTATATGGAACCTCATGCATTGATTATTGACAGCAGCCTGCAGGCTGACCTTTGAGCTTGGTTTCCCAGTACGAAAGGTCATACAGTGCAGAATCTAAACAGTGTCTCCTATTGCCTAGAGTCTGTGTGGTACCTGTATGCCCGAACAGTTTCCTTCTCGGGTATACAAATAGGTGATTCATTTGCAGGTTGCACTTCTCTGCTTGGAGTGTGTCTTTAGTCAGGGCAGTGCCAGTGTTGGGTGACTGCCTCCCGTGGGCACAGGGTATTTATTGGTCAAGGCTTGTATTTGATTTAGCAAGTAGAGTTGGAAATGAGGGCATCTCCTCAGTGTGTTGTTCTTAGGGAATCTTTCCAAGACCAGTACAGCGCAGACACTGCAGGCTCTCCTGCACTTGGCCTTGCTTCCTAGACAGTGGGCATGGCAGACCATGACAGGCAGGATCTTGAGGGTAGGGATGAGGTAGGGAAGGGCTGCAACAGGAACTGGGAGATCTGAATCGCTGCCCCAGTGGCCTGGTCAGCAGAGATCTGGGTAGAGAGGCTAAGGCCAGAGTAGGATCTGTGTTTAAGCAGAACAAAGAGAATAGAGGCCCTGGAGAAAGCAAAATCCCAACAGGGACCGAAATTAGAGTCGCTGGAGGAAACTGGGAGAACCTCAGGCTTCCGCACGGTTTGGTGGTGACTGCTGGACGTAAGATCGCCAGGCCCACAAACCCCGACCAAGGCAGTGGTAGGCCTTTTCGGACCGTTTCGTGTTTGCTTTGTGGGACCTGGTGCGTAAGTGAGCCAGCGCTGGCAGGTGTGAGGGGGCGAGGCCCCTTGGGGAACGGGAAATATTAGTCATCCCAGCGCACTGATAGAAGATATGTGCCTTGTCAAGACAGCTGCTGCAGGAGGCCCCACGGCTGCCAGCCAGCCTGCATGGCAGTCCACGTTCTTGGTTTTATCTTTAATTATTAAAGTTCTGGGCTATTTCAATGCTCACCTGAAGCAGCTTTGTGAATAATTTCCCTTTCCTCGGCTCCAGTGGAGAGGGCGTTTTGTGGCCCGTGGTTCTGGATTCTGAAGGTGGCTCTTGCAAGGAAGCCTCAAGGAGGACAGGGCACCCTTGATTGCAGGGCACAGAGCTTGTGGGCTGCACTTGCTCTCAAGTTTATTTTGAGTGAGTCTTTAATTTCGGGAATATAGCGTTTCTTTTTACCACGGGCCAGGCAGAGAGATTGCTGTCGGAATATGTAAAACACTTCATTAACCTGCCAGGAGCCTTTGATTGGTTGTACCTATGACAACCTGTATAGTTTTCCAGGGTCTTTTAGGAGCTCCTGTGCTGCTCAGAAAAGATGGGGTAGGAAGTCTATGGGTGCCCAAGGGCTTCTCTGCTCTGCTTTACCTTGAAGTTGGGGTTAGGGTAGGGCTGAGCTATTCCTTGAGAGGTTGGAGGTTGGGAGTAGACTGGCAGCGAAGGCTCCTTGGCCTCAGGTACTCTTTCCCCCTTCCCTGTAGCCCCGCTCATCCTCAGACCTCACCTGAAGCAACATGCGCTGGAGGGAGACCTCCTTTGACCCTGCAAACTAAGTTAGCTTCTTAGCCTCTCATGGTTCTGTAGCTCTGGACAAAACATTCTTCACAGCAGCTCTCTCAGCTGCCCATCCCACCAGTCTGTTGGCTCCATGAAGAGAGTGGCAGGGCCATGTCTTGTCACCATCACGAACCCTCGCAAGTGTCTGGTTCACAGAGGGTGCTCTGCTTTCTGTAGTGTAAATGAGTTCATTTGATTGTTTGCTAAGTTTTGGGTTTTGCACAAGATCCCAAGAAAACAGAGGAATGATACCACCACCACCACCACCACTATCAATAATAAATCAACAACCCTGCTTTCCTCAACTGACATCTCAAGATATCCACTGAAGTACAGGGAAAAAGGGGTATCGGTTGAAATTCTGTTTATTCTTTAAAAGAAATTTATGGATTTCCTATTTATAGTAGTGCAGATTTTGTAATTAGCTCATAAATAAATATGCTTAAATCTATTTAATATTAATGGAAACTTTGGTGACTATTGCTCTCAGGAAGAGGTAGGCAAATGAAGACATTTTAACATCAATGTCTGATAGGCACTGGGCTAGGCAAGGGTGACATATGGACACACAGGAAGGGGTGGGAGCTGGCCCAGCAGCAGGCATTCCCAGGAGAAGACAGTAACTGGCATGTGCCATGGTGAGGTGTGGAAGGCTCAGAGTGAGGGCAAATACTATAATGAGGCTGGAGGGTGGGTGGAAGGCCTGCTAGGTGCCCTCTACTCTGGTTGGGAGTGTTTGGCAATAGGGAATACCAGATTACCAGATGGGAAAGGCTGGGCAGGACAGACCTGGACTGGTTGGGAAGAGAAGAATTGTGCAAAGGTGCGTTGGAGGTCATAGCACAAGGAGTATCTAGGATTCACAAGGATGGCAGTGTAGGGTAGGAGGGACCATGCTGTACAAATCAAATGTGCTCAAGCTCACACGGGTCCCTCTCTTCATCGCGAGGTGGAGGAGTTGCTTTTTTCTAAGACCCGCATCAGACCACTCTGTGAAGGTCTTATTTTTCTGTACCTAGCATAATTTTTTATCTTAATGTGACTTAGAACCCTTTTCTGGCCTACAACATTGCATATGAACAAGAAAGTGACTTACAGTATATGTAAGCGTGCATATTTAGTGTGCTTCCTTACCTGTGTAATCAAGCTCACTCTTCTCTTTTTGTTTTTGGTTTTTAAGCCCAGGACTTGAAGTAATTACGTAATTAGAATCCACATTGAGTGTGGCTAGATAAGGTGTAATTAAAGAAGAAAGCCTAATTTTGGAAGAATGATAAGAGGTCATTTGACTCAGTCTGGGCCCAAATCCAATCTTGGAAGAACAGTAAGAGGTCATTTGGATGTAGGGAGCTTGAGGCTACCCAGGAGCCCAGACTGGCCTGAGAGCTGGACAGATTCTGTTTCAGTTCACTGTGGAAGCCATTCAGTGGCATCCTTTTGGTACAGGGTATTATGGGAGGCCCAGCTGAGTCAGTACCAGAAGTCCTGGATTTCAGGGAGGACATGAGGGGACATGCTTGAGAACAATTAGGACATTCTAGGCAAAGAGATCAAGACAGCTGGGATGGCGGTAGGGGTAGGGTGGGGGTTTACAGGGCAGGTGCCTTAAGTTGTTCTTTGAAAGGTAAGGAGGAGTTCAAGTGCAAGGGCAGGAAGGACTTGGATATTTTGGGGATGAATGCCACGCCAAGGTTGGAGGTAGACGGGACATGGCAATGCTAACAGTGGTCATTTTGCGGTTTGGTGAGGTCATGCTTCTGTGACCCTGGCAGCAGAGTGACAGCAGGAGGCTGGCTGGGAGGCTGCTGGTGGTAATGCGGTGGTTCCTGGGTGGAGGAGTCATGTAGGGACCAGAGCAGGCTTCCTTGTGAAGAGATCTCAGAGTTTTGAAGGACCAGTAAGGTAGGGTAGGGAGAGATGGTTTCAAAAGGAGAGGGTGCAGTTGAAAGAGCTGGGAAAGCTGTTCTCACTGCAGCCCTGCCTCTGAATCGATGGAGAGACCTTGGATCAGTTCTTCCTTTCCAGAGCCTGTTAGGGTTTGGGCTTCGTTCAGACTCTGCAGTGATCACAGTCCTGGGCTCTGGGCAGGGGAGGATCTGGGGTGGAGACTTGTGGGGCCACTCCAGGGAGGTGAGAGAAGAAACCACATAGTCCTTTTCCTTGTCCTCCTGGAATGGGCAGGCGGCAGGGGAGGCACTCTGGCGATCAGGTTTGAGTCATCTTACATTTCAGGGTGCTCTTGACACTGACATAATGGGTCTGTAAACCTCACTGTACGGCAGTGTTGAAAATCGAGTGCTGCATTCTGGGGTGGAGCAGAGAAGGAGTTAATCTTCCTGAACTCACAGAAAGGAAATTGTTAGGTTAAGGACCTGCTGGACTTGCCACCTCCCCCAAGGCCAGTCTTGGGAAACTCATGGCCTCAATCTTGAGAACATCTGTGCAGAAGGCTTTCTGGCATAGGAGGACGTGGGCAGAGCCTCGAAGGATGAGGAGTGGAAGGAAAGAGAGGAGAGACTTTTCAGAGGAAAGGGTGGTTGGAGCTGTTCTGCAGGCCTTACTGTAGGGGTCCAGGAAGAAGGCAGGCAGGCAGGCAGGCAGGCAGGCAGGCAGGCAGGCAGGCAGGCAGGCAGGCAGGCAGGCTATGCTTTCTGTTTGCTTGCTTGCTTTCTAGCCTGGAGAGCAAGCTGACCTCAAACTCAGAGATCCTCTGGAGTGCTGGGATTAAAGGCATGTGCCACCATGCCCAGCATACTTTCCGAATACTCAGTGTGTATACTAGCTGTTTCAAGCGCTTTCCTGGTCTAACTTTTATAATTGTGATGGCTAATTTTGGTTGTTAGCTTGACACACTTGGGATGAGAGGGCCTTAGCTGAAGAATTACTTTTATCAGGTTGACCTCTGTTGAGCATTTTCTTAATTGCTAATTGATATCAAGGACCTAGCTCATGGTGGATGGTGCCACCCCGGGCAGGTGGAAGCTGAGCAAGCCAGGGAGAACGAAGCAGTAAGCAGCGCTCCTCCACAGTTGCTGCTTCCATTCTTGCCTCAGAATCCTGCCTTGGCTTCCCTCCATGATGGACTCTGACGTGTAAGCCAGAGGAAGCCTTTCTTTCCCAAGCAGGATTTGGTCACGGCGTTCTCTCCGAGCAACAGAAGGTGAACTGGGACAATAATCCTTTCATCATTTCTGCTTCTGTGATTTTCCTGTGCTGCAGATGAGGAAGGCTGTAGGATTGGAGGGAGGAACCTGTTTGTCTAGGGTCTTAGTGGTGTTTCGTTTTGTTTGGATTTCCAACTCCTGTGGCAATAAATACCTGGTATTCTGCTGGCTGCCTCGGAAATGTAGGGCAAAGAGAATTACTTGCCTCTGTGACCCTCAGGCCCAAGTTAAGCACTTACCTAAAACATGGCTGCAGTATTCCAGGATAGTTCAAAACCACAGCTGCCACTGCTGGGGGCATGCAGAGCTTATCATGGCTAGACCCGTGATTTACAGCTCGGGAACTGGGACACAGAAAGGAGAGAGGATACAGCGAGGTCAGGAGCAGGATGGAGATGAGAGGTGGAAGTCTGAAGATTGGTCCTTAGAGCTATTTTAAGGCTCCCTGTGGAAAGGTTTGTATTTAGACAACAATGGAAGCCTTTGTCCTGAGAGTTGGTGTGGGCAAGGGTTGTCTGCACGGTCCCCTGTTTGTGTGTGCGCGCGCATCGGTGTGTTTCCTTCGCTTTAACCTCAGATGCCTTTGAAGGCCGAAGGATTTCTTCAGACCAGAAGCTTTGAACAGGTGGAAAGTGCCTAGGAAGAAGGGGAGAGATCAAAAGCCCCAGAAATAGAAGAGTAAACTGTAGGCTTGGCTAAGGGAAGTTTCCAGTGATTGAACACTGTACAAAACAAACTTCATGTGTCATTTTTGGACTTTCCATGGCTTCACCGTAAAGTAGGTACTTCCCTCCTCCCCACCCCATAGTTTTTCAGATGAAGGAACTGAAATTAAGAGATTGTGTCGTCTTAGAATTTGTAAGATAGAGCCAGGCATCCAATCTGTGTGTGCTGGTCACTTTCCTGTCATTGGGATAAAATATCTGGGATAAGAAACTTACAAGGAGGAAAGGCATAGTTCAGCTCAGAGTTCCATGACGGTGTGGCCTTGTCAGCAAGGCCAGGGAGCACAGGATGGTGGAGGCACAGGAAGAGAGAAGCTAAATTGCTTATAGCAGCCCAAGACAGAAAGACAGTCTAGGGCCCAGTATCCTTTTTAAAGATATTCCTTTGTCCCTTTCATTGGGCCCTACCTCCAAGGATTCAACCATTCCCCAGTAGCACTGCAGGGTGGGTCTTCAACATGCCGGGTGGTGGTGGCACATGCCTTTAAACTTGGGGCAGAGGCAACTGGATCTCTGAGTTGGAGGTCAACCTGGTCTACAGAGCTTGTTCCAGCACAGCCAGGGCTACACAGAGAAACTCCATCTCAAAAAAGGAGGGGCAGGGGAGTTGGGGGAAGGGAGAATAAAGATCAGAAATAGAGTGGGGCCTGCTCAATCTAATACTCCACCTACCTGTACCCCCACACTATCTGCTGGACTGAGGATTGCAGTGGTTTGACCGTTTCAGGATGGACGGCACATTTAGGGAGGTTACTGTTTCTCAGTGACTCCCACTTGGGGTAATTGCACTTTAGGGGACAATATCTGGAGACTTTTGGGTTATTATAGTTTTGGAGGAGCCATTGGCATGTATTTCATCGTGATTGAGCATGTTCCTGATTTTCTTACATTGTATAAGACAGCTCTCTAGAACATGTGGAGGTTAAGAAACCCGGCCCACTGGGAGCTTGGGATTTTCAGCATGTATTGCACAGGTGAGCCGAAGGCCTGTCTGAGAAGCTTTAGCTTCAAGGACTTTTGCTGACCGGACTGGTTATGTGCAGTTTGGGCTTTTCCCTGTTCCGTGGAGGCCTGGTGTGATGGTGGTAGTAGTTGGAGACTTGGAAGCAAAGTTACAGCAAGGCATGAGAGCTTGTGTGGCCCAGGGCTGCACGTGAGCTGAGCAGGTGACAGGTGGGTAGGGTTCAGTCCAGGCTGCTGAGCATTGACTGGGCTACTTCTCTGTGAGTGTGGAAATAACTTGGATCCAGCTAGCTGTACTTTCTTTCCTTTATTAACGTGATGCCCTTATTACTCACCATTAGAGCTGTCTGAGAGGGCTAGGGATAGTTCAGTGGTAGAATGTATATATAGAGTGCTTGGGCCGTGGGTTTGAGCCCCAGCACTACAAAACCAACAAACCATACTCATTTTAGACTAAGTAAGTAGGATTCTTTCATGTTAAATTTTCACTCAGTATTTGTTTATGGGGTGATCAGCATGTGTGGGGGTCTCTAATTTCATGGCTTTGTGGAATGAGAAATATGGTTCTGGTCCATTACTCTGTCCATCTCCAGTAGTGTGCACATACACATATTTAGGCAACTCTCTCTCTCTCTCTCTCTCTCTCTCTCTCTCTCTCTCTCTCTCTCTCTCTCTCCTCTCTCTCTCTCTCTCTCT
>NC_022015.1:67929029-67959301 GCF_000317375.1 Microtus ochrogaster | reverse complement strand
AGTAGTGTGCACATACACATATTTAGGCAACTCTCTCTCTCTCTCTCTCTCTCTCTCTCTCTCTCTCTCTCTCTCTCTCTCTCCTCTCTCTCTCTCTCTCTCTCTCTTTCAAACATACACACACACGGGAGAGAGAGAGAGAGAGAGAGAGAGAGAGAGAGAGAGAGAGAGAGTTTCATGAGATGTAGAAGTGTTTTAGTTTTGTTTTTCATTTGCCAGACACATACTAAGCAATTGATGAACATTTGTTAACTTGATGCAGTAATGAGTAATTTGCATTTTGAGGGAAAGATGGAACTTAGATCTACATAGATGGTATGGGGGTATAACAGTCTGACAGTAGGTGGAGGCAGAAAGTTGAAATGAAGTGGGCAAACGTCCAGAGACGGCAGGCCTGAGGCATGCGGAGCAACTGTATCCTGTAGTGGTGACCCTATGATACGGTCAGAAGGCAAAGACTCAGGAAGCTGGAGTGGGTCAGAAGGTGGGGAGCTTGAAGTCAGGCTCAGCTACAATGATGGGGTCAGTTCTGTAGGAGGATGGCCTCACTTCGTTTTCTGGGGATGGTTATACCATTTCTCCCGGTGTAATTACTAACAGTGCCCCTGCCAGTTTCGAATGACCCTGTTTGGATGATTGGTTCAGCAGTCCATGAATCATTATGGAGCGGTCTGTGAAAGTTCCACCATAGGAGATGGTGGAGCAGGCTTAGGAAGGACAGTGGCCCTAGTACCAGCTGTAGTCTGGAAGCTGGTGACCAGGTGCCCTCTAGGTTGGCAGTTCAGGAAGGGAGTAGTTAGAAAGTGACACCATGCATCGTCTCTAAAACGGGTCCAGACAGCAACTCCAGAGAAACCTGCCTCCGGGCTGGGCAATCCAACAAGTCTTCTTTTAACTGGAAGTTGATGATAAGAAAAAGAAATACTACCATGTGCCCATTTCCTGAACAATTAAGAGTCAGAGAAGCTTCAATCCAGTGTCTCAAAGGACCTGGCAAAACCCTCAGCTATTCACTTTCTTAAGCCTGCCATTGTCCTCTGGAATTTAAAATAGGTTATGAATGCACTTGATGTCAGGCAAGATAAATCTGTGAGGAGGATTGTAGTCAATACATTTCCTTTTTAAGTAGAAACAATATAAAGAGCTTAATTCAGGCCTGAATCAATCTCACTTTGTTGTCATGATTGTGTAAAACCTGAGCTGCTCTATGTCTGTGTCACACTGTTTATATTCCCCGCTGTCCCTCTGTCCTAGCAGCCCCACATGGTCTCCCAGCCTTTTTAGGCCACGTACAGCTCTCCCCACTCAGGCTATTTTCTTGGGCCCTGAGAAGAGGTGGTGGCGCTGTGAGTGGTGGGCGACTTTGTTTTCTGTCTGGGGAGCTCTTCGGGTGACCATTCAGCAGTGTTCCCAGATGAACCCTCTGATCTGAAAAAGTTGGGAAGCTAAATTCTTAAGCTTTTCCCCGTCTAATACAAGACTGTTGTTACTTTTGGGATAAATTTGCTGTGCACAGAGTTTGGCAATCAAAACACTGTAAAATGTGTGGATGGCAGTAGCCATGTCTCTACTGGGTCTACTCCCCTTCTAGGCTCCGTTTAGGTAGAGTGAGCATGTCCTCCATTTTTCTCCATACAATTCCAGTGTTTGTTCTTTGACCCAGCGTATAGTCAGTAACATTCTCTTTCTCAGAAGCAATTATATTACTCAACAGATAGGCAATCCTTTTTATTAGTTTCTCATATATTCTTCCAAGATGTCTGAAGGCAGTTTTGCGCATATGGGGGGAAAGTGAGCTAACTTGCTTGTATCACTTAACAGTGTGTCCTGGAAACTCCATGTCGAGACAAATGGAGTGTCCTCATTTTGCTACACTGTCTCGGAACAGTGTTTGTCAAGACCAGCAGGCCTTATCTTTCCCTTAGTTCACTAATTACTATTGAGGGGTTATGTTTGTCTCTCTAAGAAGCAAAAGGCTGCAGGAAATGAAATGAAGCCCCCCTCCCTCTACCCCACACACAGGGTTTCTCTGTGTAGCCTTGGCTGTCCAGGAACTCACTCTGTAGACCAGGCTGGCAAACTCACAGAGATCCGCCTGCCTCTGCCTCCCGAGGGCCGGGGTGATAAGATTCCTTTTTTTGAAGACAAGTGACTTCAGTAGTAGACTTACATTGGAAGCGATTACTAGACAGCAACTTTGTATGTACCGTGGTTCTAGGCACTTTGGAGGAAGTGGGCTTTAGCTGCGCTTGGTCTGGCTCAGCTCCCTCAGCCCGTCAGCAAAGCTTTCTTGAGTCACTGGCCACAGTTCCTTGGAATCTCCAGTCATTCATTCATTCATTCATTCATTCATTCATTCATTCCTTCCTCCCTCCTTCTCCCACCTCCCTTCTTCCCTCTCCCTCCCTCCCTCATCTATCTATTTTACTAGCTAGTGTTGAGTGAGTGTTTCCCAGTACCAAGCCTTTGTTAGATATATACCGGTGGCGAAAACGACGTGAACTTTGCTCAAAGAGTCAGCAGACAGCCAGAAACAGTGCACCATGGTGGCTGTGGTGATAACGTTAGACCCAGGGTGCTGAGGAAGCACCGAGCAAAGGGTGCATGGCCTCTGTGGAGTTTGGTAGGGATGGGGACGCTCCCTAAGATGGCACTTGCTCTTTGATTTCTATCACATCTGCCTTATCTCTGCTGTTAGATCTATGACATTTATGTTGTCTTCAACTCTGTTCCCTGTCTTGTCATTACAGCTCTTGCATTTAGCACTTTTTCAGGCATTTCTTGTACTGGTTGCAAAAACGTCCGCATTAGTTAAATGTTAAATGAACCTAGAATCAGATGTATGAGTGTTGAAAAGCAGAGGTGAGATGCTCATCACTGCTCTTGGCCTTCATGGTCTGTGTGGTCAACTGGCATCCTCAAAGGCTCCCTCTGAGTTGGTGCCCGGCCCTCCCTTTAGCCTCTTCTTTTATGAACCCAAGTCTCTGTTCTCCCTTCCACACATTAGCTGTGTTGTGAGAAAACCCACTCCCTGTCATTCTGACAGTGCGGAAGGGGAGCCACAGGCCAGCCCCACTCTGCAATGAGGGAGATGGTTGTGATCCCTTAGGGCTCTCCTGTCTGGTGGCCCAGCAACTCTTCCTTTCGTCTGATAACTTCAGCTTCCTTTGTAGCTTCCTGGTGCCACAGGGCTGATCATTCCAGGATAAGAAATAGCAAGTCCAGGAAATTGACCTTTTAATATAGTTAAAAAAGGCCAGTGGGAAAATGGGGATGACCAGTTGTATAGCCTCGAGAACAGCTACAGTTTTTCCGTGCTGTGGACCGTGGTTAGCATGGCAAGCAGGTCCAGGTGATGTCCGCAGCTGTGGTGGCTCAGATACAGCAGCAGCAGTGCTTGGTTGTCATGGGAAAGGCTTGTGGCCAAATGTTAGCAGCTGGTTTCCTAATTCTGTGCAGAAGCAGCCTCTGGGAGGAAGAGGTGAGATTTGTTTAACAGCTCAGATTCCCCGCATCTATTCTTTCCATAATAGCTTTTCCCAGGAAGTAGGGAGGTGGGATGGTCTTTCTCTGGGAAGTCTGTTCTGAGTCGATGTTTCAAGTGCATCCCGTGTGCCGGATGCTGCTCTGGAGTCTCCGTGGTCTGTGAAGTCAACTATTACTAAATTTGGGGGGACAGAAGGACCCTTTGTGGTTCTTATTTATTGTGTGTATCATTCCCTATTGGAATGTTAAAAACCTGCATTTTTTTTTCACATGCTTCCTAGACTATGTAGGCTATATCTGGGTATTTTCAGCTTTAGGTAACAAAACCTAAGCTAGAATGACTAGCAACTGGGAAAACAATTACTTCCTAGACAAGAGGGGCTTCTTGCGGCCTGCACTATGAATTGTGCCCTCCTGACTTCAGACATAGGCTGGGCCTTGGAGTTGACCATTTCAGTGTCTGGGAGAGGGCAGCAAGTGCCCAGGTCCTATCTATCTTGCCATCATTAGCATTGGGGGCTGCAACATTTCCAGAAACCTGTCAGGCACTTCAAGCCTGAAAGCTCCAGATGGATGCTGGCACTCTGTCAGGAGTTTGGAAGCTTCTGGAAGTACACCATACACTCTTCCCTTCTTAAATCATAGGCTGGATTTAAGTCACATGTCTTTCTTGAGCCAATTATTGTTATTGGGAAGGAATTACCCTTCTTGTCCACGGAGTAGAAGAAGGGGTGGGCTTCTGAAGCCAGATGTAGGGCACGCTTTATTCCATGGTAAAAGAGGAGCAGTACCCTCACACACAGAGGCTTGGTCAGGAAGGGGGAATCAGGATCCCAGGCTGGCAAGGCTCCCACCAGGACCCAGTGCACAGGTGCTTTGCTGAGCACACCCAGGGACAACTGCTGTGACGTCCTGTGCCCTCAGGGTTGCTGGAAAGGTTATCTCTGCTGTGCAGCTGAGGAAATGAGGCTCACTGGGCCTTAGTGACTTGTCTCAGATAACCCACAGTGTGGACGTGGGGGTTGGGAGAGAGAGGCCATTGGCTCCAGGACAACAGACATATTAAACACCTGTGATGTCGAAGCGGTCCCCTTCATTTCTTCTCTTCCATGACTGTAATTATTCACGGCAGGAGGCAAGAATAAAATCTACCTCATTTTCCCTAGCTCCAAGTCGACTGTGTCTGAAAACCAGTGACAGTGCTGTGTGTTCCTGCTTCCTAGGGGAGGTCAGCCTGCCAGCCCCTGTGCCCCATATGCTCGGCGTACATTGTTTCAAATCTGCACAGTAACCTTTTAGGTTACCTGCATCGTCTGTGCTTTATGGATGGGGAAACAGACTCAAAATGGCTGTGGCCAGAGGGTGTCTCACGGTTTAGGAGGCAGACTGCCTGCCTCCTGGCCATGGCTGCTTCTCCATGCAGTCCAAGGCTTATCAGTGGTAGCCAGCCTTGTTGTGCCCCTGAAGGAAGGCACTCAGGAAAGGGGGTTTCAGTGTCACAGGTTTCCGAAGGAGCTGAATGTTCCCCATGAGAATAATTCTCAGGGCATTAGGAAACATATCCTGAGCACAATAAACACAAGAGAGAGTCAGGAAATCTTGTTTCTGTATGGCAGTTAAAATGTGAAGGGAGGGGGGAAAACCCGCAGAAAGGTCTGAAGGGTTGTCGGCTCTGGAAACGGAAGGTTCTGACTGAGGGCGAGCAGACATACTGACTGGGTAAACTTGCAATAAACGTGGGCAGTGTGGCAGCAGCAGGCAGAGCATCTATCTAGACACTTCGCTGTGAGCCCAGTTCCGCGGCTGTCCTCTTAAGACAGTGCCCACAGTTATGAAGCAGGGTCCAGACTGGCAGCGCAGTGGGCAGAGGGATCAGGATCAGAGCGGTGGTGAAGCCAGCAACGCCATCTGCACATGCAAAGCCTGACACCGGGTTGGCCCTGCCATGTTTTAAGTTTAGTGCACTCTCCCTGGCTGGAACTTTCCCAGAGGAACGGACTCTCCGCACCTGGCTGAGGGCAACAGTCTGGCTTAGGCCTTTCTTCACAGTACGAGATCCTCTGTCTGAAATCTTCCTCTCCAGCCCTGAGTGTTTGGAATCTCTCCCTCGGCCTGAGCTCTGGGGAGTCTTGGATGGAGACTGCCACCTTGCCAGGGTTCCACGGGGAGCTAGTGAGAGTGATGAGCAGAGTACACACAGAGAGAGTACAGGCAGTCGGGGCCGGCAGAGTCCCAGAGACTCCTTTGCTAGGTGTGGAAGGGTAAGGAGGAGGGAGCTGGGCGTGGAGGGTGGCTCATAGGTGTGGAGATGGGACATAGATAGTGAGACTTTTCCCAAGTGCAGCAGGTCCCAGTTAGAAGATCATCCTGGCCTGGAGAGGAAATGCCTCGACTTTTCAGATGCGAGCAAAAGAAATACCGTAATAGGTCCTGCTCCCACTGCCCGGTGAAATACATCCACAGCTTTGTAGGGTCTTGAGTCTGTGTCTGTGGAAGGTTCTGGATTAGTCTCTCCCTTTCAGTTTTTCTGCCCGTGTTCCATTCATTTAACACCTTCTAAGCATTGGTCATGCTAGTGTTCCATGGCAAGCTGAGCTTGGGGCTGAGGTTTCTCAGGCGGAAGTCATTGCCCTTGAGGAGCTGCCTGGTAGGTAAACAAGATGATTACGGAGAGGTGTGATAAGTGCTACCAGGCCTGTGCAGGGTCCCGTGGGAGAGGGAGGGGGGTGCCTGGTTGTGCCTGGCGGAGGAGGAGGTGGCATTGGAGCTGGGCTGGGTGGGAAGTGTGCCAGGTGCAGCAGTGTCTTGGAAGGCGCTCTAGGCAGAGGGAAGTAAAGCACTCATTCCTGTGGTAAAGAAGTTTATGAAGACCTGCCCTGTGATAGAGATGGCCGGCGTCCAGCTGGGGCCCTGCTGGTGCTCAGTTGTGTGACTGGGAAATAGTGGGACTGGGCTGTGGACAGAGTTCTCTAGCAACAGAGGAGTCATCTTTATGCATCTGATGTTAACGACTTATACCATCTCCTGATACTGTGACAGAATAGTCTAGTCTGGGTGCTTTACAGAGCAAAGAGGGTTCTTCAGCTCCTAGCTCCAGACGCTCAAGAACATGGCCCCCAGCAGCTCAGTTTAGGAGAGGCCTTCGTGGTGGGTGGTATCACAAGGGTTGGAGCACGTGAGGAAAACAGTCATTTGGTGTGACAGGAAGCGGGAGGCCAGGGAGGGGCCAGACTGGCTCTTTACAACAGCCCATTCTCTGGGGAATGACCCAGCTCCAGTGAGACTTGGATTAATCCACTTCAGAGAGTTCCACCTCTTGAGGGTTCCAGTTCCTCAGTACTGCCACCCCCGGGTCCAAGTTTTTAGTACTTTTGGGGGACAGTCAAGTCATACTCAATCATAGCTGTGTTTGAACTTAGGAGATTTGACTTGGGCAAACCATTTTACCTCTGTGGCTTTTGTTTTTTTCCCCCTCATTCATATAAGTAGCCAATTGGATCCTTTCAGTCTTTGTCAAAGGGCTAGCTAGAAACCATTCACCTTAGAACGGTCCCTTATTAGAAGAAATGGTTTTAATGTACAAAGTGAAAAGCAGCTTTACTTAGCTGCCCAGGAATTCCCTAGTCTCTTATTCATTACTCGTAGGTATCTCCCAAGTGCCTTCAACACCTTGTGTCCTAGGCCTTACCAGTTGAGAACCATCTCGTGGGTCTTGGTTCACTCTGTTTCCGTCATTCCGTGTTGTGACTTTCCTTGCTCTGTAAGTACAGATGTCCAGCTAGTAAGTTGTGATGAACCCCTTGGTGTCACCTGGGTGATGAGAATCCACATCTGTCTTTAAGCTGCAAAAGTGGTAGAGACAAGAGGCGCCGAGAAGGTGAACCTTTTCTGTTTTCCTCCAGGGTCCTGCATGGTTCTCTGCTCAGAGGAGGTACATAGCAAGTGGCTGTTGGAAATACGGCTTTAACGTTAAAATAAAATACTACTACGGTGTGTGTGTGTGTGTGTGTGTGTGTGTGTGTGTGTGTATGTGTGTGTGTGTGTGTGTGTGCGCGCGCGTGCCCTTGCACATATGCACACTATGGCTTGTGGGTCTTTATGTGGGTCCCTGGCATTGAACTCAGGTCTCCAGCTTTTGTGGCGAGTTCCTTTTCCCATGGAATCATCTTGTTGGCCCAAGAATGCCTTTTTATGATATGCCAGTTATTTAGCTGGTAAAAACATGGAACGTGAAGGTTGGATCAATGTGGTTTTGAATTTGGCCCTTGGTTCTGTACAAGTTTGACTTTCATGGAAATAGCAGTTAGATAAAGGATTAGTTGCAGTGTAGACCTGCGGCGGGAGAAAGACAGATCTTGTGTGCGTGTGGTACAGCTTTTAGTTGTTTACTGTTTGCTAGTAAACAACTTGATCAGATAAGCCCAAGAACTGGCTAACAGCATCTTCCTTTTGTGCTGTGAGAAACGGAGGCATAGCAGTACAGCTGGTGTAAGTTATGCCATGAAGCTGTTGGTAGGTTAGTTCCCCAGAAGCAGGTGACTTACAAAGCACTTGCTCTCTGCTGGAGCACGAGCAAACTCATTGTAGTTTTGTGAAAGTGTTAGAGGCAATGGGCGTCAGCTTCCCACTGGTTTGGAGTGCATAGGTGCTTTGTGACATTTCTGTCACTTAGCTCTGTAGCCTCTCCTCGTATTTTTGGATATGTCTGTAATCCCAGAACTTGGGAAATGGAGGCAGGAGGATTAAGTTCAGGGTCATCCTTGGATCTCTTGCAGCTCAGGCTGACTTGAACTTGCTTCGCTGCTGAGGATAACTTTGAACTTCTGATCTACCTCCACTTTCAGAGTGCTGGGATTATAAATTTACCACCATGTTTGGATTCTATGTGGGGCTGTGATAAACCTAAGGCTTTGGGCATGCTAGGCAAGCCCTTTACCAACTGAGTTGTATCCCTAGCTCACTAAATTCTTTAATCTGAGCTAAATTTAGCCTGTCTTCTTGTTTCTCTTGAGCACCTAGTTTCACTGTGGGTTTTTTTTTTTTAATGTGTGTGTGCACGTACGCACCCACGGGCAGGTCTGTGTGTCCCTGCATGCATGTTCCTGTCTGTTTCCTCTCATTTTATAGAGCATGTTCTCCCGCTGGACTTGCAGTGCAAGTTCATTGGCACAGTGCACCTTGTAAAATGTTACGTGCTAATTACAAGTGTAGTGACAGCGCTGTCTTCTAGGGAGTAGTTCTTACAGTCTAGCCTGGTCCCTGGACCAAAGCATCAGTATCACCTGGGAACTTATTAGAAGTGTGGATCCTCCAGCCCCACCTAGACCAGCCGACTCAGAAACTCGGGGGGCCCCCAATCAGTTTTACAAGCTCTCTTGGTAGGTGCTTTGGATATCTGGCCTAGTTAGAGAACTGCTGTAGGTTAGAACAGTAGCTCCCCACCTTGTGAACTGTCTTAGTATGGTTTCTGTTGCCATGACCAAAAGCAACTTGAGGAGGAAAAGCTTTATTTTATCGTACAGCCCACAGTCCAGCATGAAGGGAAGGCTGGGCAGGAACCTGGGGCAGGAACTGAAGCAGAAGTCAGGGCGGATCTTTTGAAATACATTTTCAATTAAAGTGTAATTAGATCACTTCTCCCTCCTCTTTCTCCCGCCCCCCCCCCCCCCCCATCCCATGCCTCTTCCCTCCAACCCCTCTCCTGCCTCCCCTCACTCTCAAATTAGTAGCCTCTTTGATAGTTATTGTTACATCTGTTTATGTATACAGGCACCCGACATAGAAATACAACTTGATGAGTCTGTTCCGGTTGGTTGTGTATATGTGGTTTCAGGGACGATCATTTCGTATTGGATAAACAGTTAGGGAGTCCATCCCTGGAAGAGGCTAATTTTCCCTCTCCTAGCCGTCATTCGTTATCTGTAGTTCTTTGTCTAGTGCTGGGAACCCCGAGAAATTTCCCCCTTCCGTGTCTATTGATGTTGTCCTTGGTCAGGTCTTGTTTACACAACCATTTCTAGGCGAGGCAGTCTCGTAGCAGATAGCTTGGTATTCTGGCTCTCACAGCCTTCCTACCCATCTTCCACAATGTTCCCTGAGCCGTGGATGCAAGAGCTTTGCTGCACATGTATTCATCTGGGGCTGGGCTCCAGTCTGGTGATCTCTGTATTGTGTCCGACTGTGGTATTCTCAGTTTGCTTTCTGACGTACTCCGGGATCACCTGCCTGGACATGGTACTGCCCACAGTGGGCGGGGCCCGTCAGTGTCAATAACCAATCAAGAAAATGCCCCACAGACCTGCCTCCCCGCCAATCTTATGGAGCTGTTTTCTCACTCCTCTTCTCTGCTGACTAGCCTGTGTCAAGTTGACAAAAGTTAACCAGCACCTGTGCACACTGGAGTCACCTGAGTGTTGAGTTGGTAAGAGTATGCCGGATGTCACCTGATAAGGTAACTGGGAGTCTGCGGTAGTTTCTGGGCAGCATTGATACAGACAAGTCTGCGAATGCCACTCTGACCCCAGGGCCCAGCCAGGAGGGGACAGGGTTGTAGGGTGAGGTATATGGACTGTGGTGTTAACCTGGCTTGGTTTGAGTGTAGGTTCTTTCTTTCTGCTCCTGAGCCTTGGCAAGAGGACTGTGACCTGGGTTCCATACCTGCATAATGAAAGGCTAATGGTACCTTCCCCAGGGTGGTTGTGACGTCAGTGGGATGATGTAGGGACACTTCCAGCTCTGCATCGAGCCCAGCAGCAGGACTGAGTGCACTGGCACCAACCATATTCACCTTCCCCTCCGCAGCCACTTTTCTCCACCCTGCACTTTAGGTCTTCCTTCTAGGGCCAAACTTTTAGCCTCTCTTTTGGAAAAACACTCATTTATTTTATTCTTGTTTAAAAGGTGACATCCAGTTTGACAATATTTATCTGGATTATAAAGTTCCGTTTGTTGGACTTTTTTCCTACAGGAGTATGTGTGTAATTGAGAAAGGCTGTGTGTGTGTGTGTGTGTGTGTGTGTGTGTGTGTGTGTTTGTGTGTGTGGCAAAAAACGGGAGTAACCCAAAGTCCATCAGCATAAAACCATCACACAGTGGAGAACTCTGCAGACTCAGAAAGCAGTGAGACTTTAGGCTCTGTGGGATTGGAAATGAAAATTTTGGTACACTGTGTACCAAAAGGGAGAGGACAGATATAGTGCCTCTAAAAGAGTCCATGAGAAAGGGGTGATGTTGACGAGGGGATTGCATTTCAATGGTAGAGTGCTGGCCTATCAAGCACAAGGCCCTGGGTTCAATCCCTAGACCACAAAAAAGGAAAAAATGACACATATATGCTTATCACTTAGGAATTATGACTTATATTTTAGCTGAGAATAGTGGTATATGACTATAGTTCTAGCACTTGAGAGGCTGATGCAGGAGAATTACTGCAAGCAGAACACCAACTTGCGCTACAT
This sequence comes from Microtus ochrogaster, assembly GCF_000317375.1. NCBI lineage: Eukaryota > Metazoa > Chordata > Mammalia > Rodentia > Cricetidae > Microtus > Microtus ochrogaster. The sequence continues at coordinate 67,948,358 of NC_022015.1, read as the reverse complement.
AGTGAGATCAAATCTCAAAAAGACAAGAGGAGCCGGGCGATGGTGGCGCACGCCTTTAATCCCAGCACTCGGGAGGCAGAGGCAGGTGGATCTCTGTGAGTTCGAGACCAGCCAGGTCTACAGAGCTAGTTCCAGTACAGGCTACAAAGCCACAGAGAAACCCTGTCTCGAAAAACAAAAACAAACAAACAAACAAACAAAAAAGACAAGAGGAGGAGAGAGAACTAGGCATCTGAGTGGAGGGGGGGACTTATCATGGACTGTTTGGTGCCTTTTCAAGCATATGATTGGAGTCTATTAAAAATACTTTAAGAAGTGTATCCTGAGAAGAGACCCCATCTGTGACTGGATGGTGAGGGAGCGGTACTGGGTTTTGTGAGCTGCACACTGTCCTACTTTTGCTGCTGGAAGAGATTGTGTTACCTGCACTGTGGGCTCTGATGGACCTTGCCACACTGTGAGTCTGTGGATTTGGGGAAGTTGAGACTGAATCCCAGCCCATTCTTGCTCAGTTGGCTTTGTGTTTGGCCCACAGGCTGGACTCTCAGGATCATCTGAATCTTGACTCTGTTACCTAAAGCACGAGCTCCTCTGCCCTTTTTTGTGCCACCTGAGGTCTTGATAAGTCTACCTCCTGTGTCTTTAGCCAAGTCATTGTTAAAGAGACACTGGATAGGGTGTGGCTAAGAATCAAATCCCGTGTCATGCTGCCAGCAGCCTTTTTTCTTGCTGGTCATCTGGCGGACAGTGATGCCTGTGATCACCTAATCATTCCCTAGATGTTTACAGTGTGCCAGGAACCGTGGCAGTGCCGAGGACCAGCAAAGGAAGTAAGACCACCTTCTTGCCTGAATCATGAGGATCAGCTCCTCACAGAGGTGGTCAAGCTTACTCTTGAAGTTCAGTTCCTTGTTTTCTGTTGTAAGTAGTCAGTTCTTCCACCATTGTACCCAAGTAGCCAGAGACAACACGTCACAGAATCAAACTTGACAAAAAACAGGGGAGGGGCTGGGGCTGGACTTTGGCCATCGTGTTCAGTCTCCTGGTCGTAGGAAAACAGATGGGTAGCCCAGCCAAACTTAAGTTCATGAGGGGTCTGTATAAGTGTGATTTACCCAAAGGAGGGACAATTAGTGGAAGTGGTGATCCCCTATCTTGTTTTTCTAGCTTGTAAAAATGAGTTCTGGGTGAAGTATGTGTGTTGTGTGTATATGCATGTTTGTGTATGTGATTGTGTTTGTGTGTGTGTGTGTGTGTGTGTGTGTATGTGGTGTTCTTCAGGAACAATCCACTTTGTTTCCTGGGAGAGGGTCTCTCTCTGGTACCTGGGGCTTGTGGGTTAGTTTATGTTGGCGGGTGAGTAAACTCCATGGCTCTGGCTATTTCTGCCTCCCCAGTGCTGGGACTTCAAGCATGAGCTAATCATGCCTGGCTTCTATGTGAGTTCTAGTGTTTGAACCCGGGTCCCTATGTGTGCGTGGCAAGTCCTTTTACCAAGTAGCCACCATTCTAGCTCCTTATGGTAGAATATTTTAGATTCTGCTGAAATATAAATCTCTGACACCTCACCTGCTCTATCACCGTGATAACCACTATATGAAAAAGTGAGTTTTTTTTAGTAGTTTTGTCTTTGTGTACTCATCCTGGATTCCCCCAGTATCATTTGTTCTGTAATTGTGTCGAGAATCATCATTGGCTTATAGCTGTCAGGGCTTATTTATTTGTAGAATTCAAGAGCATTCACTTTCCTGTTTTAAAATAGTGCATTGATCCATGTCGCAGGTCCTCAGAGTTCTTTCTGGCTTATGTGACTTTACAGTTGGTCGATAGTAGTTCTAAGAAACTTTGATTACAATCAGTTAAATATGCATGAGAGAAATTATATTTTGTCTACAGTACAACTGAAACCACATTTTTAAAAAAAATGGAAGAATGACTAAAACAAATTAGCCGGAGCTCTGTTGCTCCACCTTGACCCGTGTTGACTTATGTCTCGGTACTACCAGGGAAATAACCCACGCTTACAGTCAGGCTGTGCTTCAGAGCCTGCTGACTTGCCTAATCAGTAGTATGTTAGGTGTGTTCAGAGGGGGTGGCAACAAAGATGAGGAAGGGGTCTGTTTCATCTGGGCAGGGGGTGGCTGGCAGGTGAGGTGCTATGGGACCTATACATCTTGATTTTTTTTTTTTAAGCCACAATAGAAGTTAGAAGAAAGATAAATAAAATTATGTATAAGCTGTGGTCACAACCATGTGCCAAATATTTATGAATAACTATAAAGAGATGTCCCAAAATAAAACTGTGGCAGGAACGTTGATAAGTGCGGTTTTATTTTCTCTTGTTCTAAATGAGAGTCAATTGCCTCTTGTAACTGTTTTTCCAAATCTCATGCATGCGCACTCAGTTGTGGGGAGCTTAGGGTACAGAACTTAGCTATAATAGATTCCTGCTGGACCAGTGTGCTTGGAGCTGTATCTCCACCATGCTATTTTCATCCATGGTGGCTAGGATGAAATAGGGAAGCCAGCCCTGAGAGGAGCCTAGTGGTATTCACTTTGCAACCTCAAAATTCTAGTTAAATCTTAGGAGGGAACTTGACTAAAATGGTGCAGATTGTTTTCTTGTCCCTGAAGCCTGATCAGGCCACACTTTGCTCCTTTGTACTGAAGTCTTAGATAGCAGGAAGGGATTAACTTTAAGAATGTTCAAGAGCAGCAATGTGAAGTAACCGTGTAGGAGGTGAGCCACCGTATCAGAGCCATGGAGAAGCTGTTCACGTGTTATTTCTGGCATGCAGGTTTCCTACCCCAGGATTCATTTCCACTTGCCATATCCACATGCAGAAGATAGGGCGTCCAGATATTCTGAGGTCTTGTCTCCTTCCTCTCCATTACCAGGAGGTGAAGTGTGCTTGTTCAATAGTCCTGGATTTATATTCTTCGTGTTGTCCTTTAATTTATTTTGTGACTTGGGGTGAAATTTCCCCCTCCCCATCTTTAAGTTGGGCTGATAAAACTGGCCTCAAATTTGTTGTAAAAATTGATTTAACCTTGCACGTCTTTAAGCACCAGATGCCTGATCTATAAACATGTGCACAATACAGTAGTGCCGACTTTGTAAATTGGCTCCTGTGTGTCTTCTAGGTGGTCATGCAGAGACAACTCTGGCCCTGTTCCTCTAGCTTTTTGTATATGTCCCTTTTGCCTCCTGATCTCGAGTATTGACCTGAAGTCGTCGGAGTGTGGGGACTCGTGGGATTTGTTTGGAAGTGAGTGATGTCACTTCATTCTTTTTCCTACTCCTCTCAGCTCTTCTTTAATTTCAGAGTTTTGTTTTATTGGTGAAGAGAAGCAAGGTGACCTCAGGGAAAGATTTCTGCCTTCATCAGGAAGGCCTGAAGGCTGGGAATAGCCACTCAGAAGCCACTTGAGAGAGGATGATGGCGGTTTGCAGGTCTCCATGATGATGAGGTCGTAGCTAGATTGGGGTTGGTGTCACCTCTGCCTTCAGTTGTTCACTGTGTCTGAAGGATGGTGTGCTCTCCTGTCATTTTTCTCCATTCTTAACCCACACGGCTGTTAAGGACTGGGGAAACGGTGGGCCAAGTGAAGGGAATCTGGTGCACAGTTCATTGGTTATGGCACGTAGTAGGTGTGTACACTCTTATCTTTAATAGTTATCACCGAGGTAATTGAATTCAGGATGTTAATAGAACAGGAACCATCTATTGCAGACTAAGTGGGGACTCAATGTTGATGTTGGTTATATAAAGACACTGAGGTATCTTTTTGTAGAAGTGTCCATTTTAGCTACAGCAAGAATGCCTGTTGGATTTGTTTTAGCTGCTGTGACTACCCCTTTCCTCATTTGGAGATCTGTGGCTTTGGATCTGATAGATTAGATTTATTCTCAGTCTTGCTTTTTGTTTTTGTTTTTTCGAGATAGGGTTTCTCAGTGTAGCCCCGGCTGTCCTGGAATTCACTCTTATAGACTAAGCTAACCTCAAACTCAGTGATCTGCCTGCTTCTGCTACCAGGTGCTGGATTAAAGACATGTGCCACCACTGCCCAGCTCTGTTGTGTCTTTTCTACTTGATATTTAGGGTAGAATTTCAGGTCTCACGTTTGTTTTGCTTTTGTTTTTAAAGTCAGGGTTTCTCTGTGTAGCTTTGAAGCCTGTCCTGGAACTCACTCTGTAGACCAGGCTGGCCTTGAACTCAGAGATCCTTCTGCCTCTGCCTCCTGAGTGCTGGGATTAAAGGCGTGTGCCATCACCTCCTGGCTCAGGCCTCATTTTTGTAGCACCTTGATTAGGAGTAGGGGTCCAGAGCAATAGTATGGCAGCAACAGTATAAGATGGGGGACTTGAGCAGGGCCTTGCTCTTTACACTCCCTCTCTCTCTTTCCTTTTCCTTCTCTCCCTCCTTATTAGTCCCGATTCTCCCTACTTTCTTGCCCCGGGAATGTTGTGTGTGTTGCTAGGTTTGATGTTTAAAAATGAAGATGGATAGTCCTTTTCTTCCCCCCCCCCTTTTTTTTTTTGGATTTTTGAAACAGGGTTTCTCCATAGCTTTTTGGTTCCTGTCCTGGAACTAGCTCTTGTAGACCAGGCTGGCCTCGAACTCACAGATCCGCCTGCCTCTGCCTCCCGAGTGCTGGGATTAAAGGCGTGCGCCACCACTGCTCTGCTCCCTCCGTGTTTTTGATGATCCATTTTGCAGGATGTCTTTGGCTATTTCCCACATGCCTTGCTGTACCTATTAAAGTTGCCGTGGGCTTTGTGCAGTGCGAAGGCTCGGGTCATCCTCACATAACTGCCAGCTTTTTTCTGTCTCCTGTTACGGTGCTCGGGCAATAGGGCAGGGTGCTGGGGGTGGCTGTGCACATTCTTGGTGGGAACTGGGGGGCCATAGGAACCAGTACAGGAGTAGGCGTGTGTGCGGTTGAAGTCAGGCCAGCAGCAGGCTCAAAGGCTCCAGTGCTGCCCGTCCCATTGCTGACTCTAGGTTTTGGCTGTTGGGATTCTGTAGTGTCATTTGTATTGGCCATTTAGTCTGGACTGCTCCACAGGCTTTTCATCATAGGAATTACACAACATGAACGCTTTTGACCTTGTAAGGCTTTGTGAAAGGGACTGTAAATTCCAGCTCTGTAGAGCAGTGCAGGGGATGAAACTAGGGAGACCTAGTTGTCGGATGGCCCTGGCAGTGGAAGACTGCCCTTCAGTTGTGTAGATGTTGGGCATGACCCAGAGTGGGTTGTGCTGCAGAGGTAATTGCTGATCAGTGCCAGCTCAAGGAGGTTAGGGGCCAGATACATGTTCCTTTTACCGTGTTTACCTTCAACTTCCCAACGTAGAAGGAGGGTTTGGATTTATTTAGATGTATGTAATCAGTCTCCTTTTCCTTGTTGTTTATTGTTGACTCGTTCCAGGCTCCAGGCCAGTTTCAGGGGCTCCATAACAGTTTGTTGGCCTCTGTCATTTTGAAAAAGTTCAGAGCTTCTCATAACCTGCAGCTTGGGTGAGAGCTTAGCAACTGCGTGGCTGGGTCCCCGGCCAGGCGGATGTCATTTCCTGATAGGTTTTGACTGGTAAGCACTTCGTGGGCTCTGCAGTGCTGAGTCTCTTTCGGACTGGTTGTGTGCTGTGCTCTTACATCAGTGGGGAGGGGAGTGTCCCCAGAACCTGGTGTGGTGAGGCCACTTACCCTGGGTCACAGGGCAGTGGAAGAACCCAAACTGGAATTGTCCCCTTTCCCCAAAGGCTTAAATCCCACTGGGTGATCGGTGGCCGAGTGTGTCCCAGGTTCTTTGCATTCAGCTCCTTCGGATTCTAGTTCCTGACTGTGGTGCTTATTTACTTTGCTTGTAAACACCGGCTTAAGCTCCCCGAGTTTCAGTTTCCTTTTCTGTAGCATGGTGACCGCCCATCTCAACAGGTTTGGAAGGTCTCTTAGGACTGTTTCTGGTGCATGTCGGCACTCAGTAGTCAACATTTCGCAGCATTGTTTTCCATGGCTCGGTGCAGGCTTCTGGCTGTGGCAGGACTGATATAGGGAGGGCTGCAGTAATCTTAAAACTTTGATGGCACCCTGCACCATCTTCATTTCACTTAATGCAAACCTTGTGAGCAGACCAAGATCTGGGCTGGTGTGCACCCACTGGAGGAGGAGGCCTGTGGGTTTAATCACCATGCATTTCCTAATCAGCCATTTGGGCTCTGGTGTTGTTCCTCAAGTGTTATCCGCTTTGTGTGATAGGATCTCCCATTGGCCTGAAACTTACCAAGTAGACCAGACAGGCTGGTCAGTGAGCCTCAGGGATCCTACCTTTTTTATGTGGATTCTAGGGCTGAAACTCAGCTCTCGATACCTACACAGTAAACTCATCATGGACTGTGCTATCCTCCTAGCTCTAAACAGATTTTATTGGTACAGAAAAAGTTCTGTGTGCTCCAGGTAGCCCTGTGTCACAGACCTCTGACTTGTGAGCTGTGTGCACATATGACTTCCTCTTGCCTTTATTCTTCCTAGCGCAGCTGTTCTAGTGTGATTCAATCGACAAACACTTGAGTGTCTGCTGTGGTACAGGCATATAGGGCAAAGTGCCAGAGAGAAAACACATTACTCGTGTAATTCATGAGTCTTATGGCTTGTAGGAAAGACAGGCATTAAGTCAGTAAAAGTCAATTCAAAATCACTGTGAGTCTTGATGAGGGAGTAGTGGAGACCACTGAAGCACACACTGGAGATGTCTGACCCCGTTCCGGGGACTACAGAAAGTTCCCAAAGAAGTGACTGTTGAGCTCATAGCTGAAACAAGTCCAAAGCAGAGGGAGCAGGGGATGCTCGTACTACCACCTGGGAACTTATCACCTTCTTTTCCCTTAGTCTGTCTGGAACCAGTCATTTATTGAGTGTTGTTGGTAATCTAGACTATGTATGTTGTCATTTGATCCTCCCAACCATCCTTCAAGGTGAGTATTGTGACTATGGGTAAAGAAACTGAGGTTCAGGATGCTAATGTGGGCTTTGTTGTCGTGTTGTGTAACTGATAGGAAGCTGGTCCTCCTGCCTCTGCCTTTTGTGGACAGGATTTTGTGGCTTGACTTGGGGTTTTTAGTCACTGTCTTCACACCAAGTCCTAGGAAGACACAGTATGCGTTCCAACCTTTCACCTGTAAGCAAACTTCTTGCACTCAGCCTGTTTTATAATTTGAGGCAGTTGTCTGTGTCTGGGCAGCTTTGAGACTAAGTATGACTCATAGTGATTTTAAAATCTCCCTTTTTGGTTTATCACCTCAGTTTGTGGTGGTCTTAGAAGTAGTCACTTGGAGGTGAGTACCAATGGACTCCATACAAAGAACGTGAGTTTCACTCCTGTCAGCAGTGTCTCTCTGGGTTGTGGAGAAAAGAAAATAGTGTGGGCTGGTAATGTTTAATTACTTGGAATTAAGTTTCTGATTGCATGAGGTTGTCAGTGAGTGGACTCCAGGTCCCTGGGTAGGGTTAATTTGTACCAGTCCTGCCCCGACTTGAATCTCCTTATTTATAGGCAGGATAGTGAAGGCAGAAGTTCCTGTCCCTCAGGCTGCTTCCAAGTAATCACACGGAGGCTAAATATTAATTATAAATGCTTGGCCAATAGTTCAGGCTTGTTACTAGCTAACTCTTACATTTAAATTAACCCATATTTTTAAAACTATGTTTTGCCATGTGACTTGGTACCTTTTCTCAGCATGGCATGCTCATCTTGCTTCTCTCTGCATCTTCTTGAGACTCCTGATTCTGTCCTTCTTCCTCCCAGCATTCTCAGTTTGACTTTTTTGCCTAACCTTATCCTGCTCAGCTATTGGCCAGTCAGGTTGTTTATTAAACCTATAACAGCATAATATATACAGTCTATAGAAGGATTATTCTACAGCAAGATAGTACTGAAGCTCTTCTTCTTCTTCTTTTTTTTTTTTTTTTTTTTTAAATCTCAGCACTGCTCTGAGGTACAAAGTGAATCATAGAGCCCTAGGATCCAGGGCTGTATCTCTAAGATAATATATTAGGGATTGTTTGTAAGCCTGTGCATCTGGATGCTATATTTGTTGATCAACTATTGTGGATCATACTATCAATAGCATAACCCCACTGGTCCTAGACTCAGCCGTGTCAAAAATCACACGGAAGGCTTGTGAAGACTTGGGTTGCTGACCTCTTTCCAGAATTTCTAACTCAGTGTGTCTAGGGTGGAATCAGAGGATTTGTGTTCAGTGTGGACACAGTTTTAAAATGTGATCTTTTTGGTTAGCATACAAAGTAATGGATTTCATTATGATTTTTTTTTTCAAATGTATCATTATTCTTCTAATTGCCCTCACTGCCACCATCCTTCTCATGTCCCACCCATCTTTGCTTGGTTCCTTTTCTTCCTTAGACAGCTTCCCCACCCCCTCCCCTGTAGCACATGTATTCCATTATCTCCCCCCTCCCTCCTCCAAGAGCTCTTAGGCCATGCGTTTTAAACACGTGCTCAGGTGCTGGTGGGCTGGTAATCAGCTTTCATTTTGTTTATTGAGGGAAGACTGCGTCCCTGTATGCCCAGAGTGGCCCCAAATCTGAGTGCCTATGTGGTGATGGGATTATAGGTGTGGGCCATCATTACTGGCTAAGTGGCTTCAGCTATAGAAGTCCCGCTCACGTCGCTTAGTCCAGCACAGCCGTACACCTCAGAAGTGACAGGTGGAATCCATGTTTTCTTCTTGTTGGGTGAGTGTAGATATCAGCTCAGGCGTTTAGATTGGCTAGAGCAGCGGTTCTCAACCTGTGGGTCCGGATAGTCCCACAAAGATCGCTTTAGACCATCGGAAAACACAGATATTAACATTACAGTTCATAACAGTAGCAAAATTACAGTTATGAAGTAGTAACAATAATTTTATTTTTAAACCCATTTCAGAATTGAAAAACTACTGGCAGTGGTTCTTACTCTTTGGGAATTATGTTGATTGGCTGGCTAAAGGCGCAGGTCCTCTTGTCATGTTCAACTATTTTGATTTCTCAGGCCTAGAGAGATCTTAGGGATTCTAATGCCAGGTTCTGAGATTCACACTCAGGGAGGTAACCGAAGAGAATTTGACTCACTTTTAGTCTGCCTACATGTTGTAGGTACCACAGTTGCCACAGCTGTCCACAGTGGCTAGCCAGCCTCAGGGTTTCCATTATTACTTTGAAGAAGGTCTGTTAAAAGCTGGAGTGTCTACTATCAATACATTGCTATCCAACTCTACTTCTGCCTCTGGGCCTACTGTGCATCTGAAGTCTGGTGGCCTTTGTAGTCCACGCTTAATCCATTCTCACAGCTTTTTGGTATATCAGTAGGGTTTGGGGTTTTGTTTTGATTTGTGTGATTGATAGTTTAGCTTCCTCTGGGCTGATTTCATTTCTGAAATTATGTATTGTAAGCATGGTAGATGTGATAGAGTCCACAGAGTGCTGGATCTACTCATATTTCATCGATGATGATGGATAGATTGGTTCACCATGATGCTTCTAACATAGAGTAATTTCCATTTGATCTGTATACACGTCTCAAATCCATGATCAAAACTGAGTTGATCCCTTTAGTTATGATCTTTGATAGAGTAACAGTGTTCCTAGTAGTTCTTCTAAGGAAGACCCCAGGCAGGTTTGGGTCATGACCAGAGTAGGGTATTAGCCAAAACAGCAGCATCAGGGTGGGATCAAACCAGACAACTCCCCCACCGCATCAGTGTATTGCAGAGGCTGCTGGCTATGACAAAACATGCTGGCCTTAAACCATGGCAACGGATTGCTCATAAGCCTAGCTAAGTGAACGTAAGAGAGACGCAGAAAGGAGTCTTAACTTTAAAAAGCATTTTTCCTGGATCTCCCAAGTGTAAGGTGTTTTTCTCTTTTGAATCTCTCTCTCTCTCTTACAAAATAGTCAATATTCAAGATTGTGTAAAACACACAAACAATCAAAAACCACCAGAAAAGAATCAAGAACCCTTATTCAAAAGGGCCTGGGCAGACTCGGCATGCTTTTGTTAGTGGTTCTTTCCAGCCTAGGGGGCTTCTGTCATAGTATCCAGGCCAAAGTCGGCAAGATTTCTCCTTGCTTTGTCTAGTCTTTGCCCATAGTCCAAAGCAACCTCCCAGTTCGTGCTATTCCTTGTTAATTTTCATGGCCTATCGCATTTAAGTGGCTTCTCTTAAAAGTGGTGAGCAGTAAACACAACCTCAGGCTCAAAGACAGAGCTGTGAGACTCTCCAGCAGCTCGTATCTGGCCTTAGGTCCTACGCCGTGGTGTTGCGCATCTTCTCCCTGCCCTGCACGGCCATGGCAGGAATCCCGGCTTCCCTTTGGTTCTCCTCTTGGCTGCCTGGCGGTGTGGTCGGCAGAGAGAAAAGGGCTTCTGTGCCTCCGGTCGATGGAACCGTTGAAGGACAGGTAGACTGATGAGGAACGGTGCATTTCTCAGATTGCATTTTGAAATGGGCTGGGAATAACACTGCCTGTGAAAACATTATCAAAAATCTGCAAAATCAACACTCTTCCTTCCTGGTAAACACGAAAAAGCTTGGCAGCTGCACCTCCCCTCACACGTGTGCGGCCAACTGCTGTTCAGGACATCGCGCCTCCCTCTCTGGCTTACGGGTGCTGATTTAAGCCAGGATTGGCGTTCCAGCCCTTTGCTGGATAGAGCAGTGTGCCTCAATGCTCTTTAAAGCTGTGCCAGTCATGGCGCAGTTAAACTTCACTATAGTACTCACCCTCCACCCAGGTTCATGTGGATTCCAACATACCTGGTCAAGACCTGGTGCAGGCAAAGGCCCTGGACCATTGTACAGGAAAAAAGTGGATCGTGGGTAATCTCTTTCCTTTAGAATCCTCACTCACCCCATAGCCTCTGTAATTCAAGAAAATCTGTTTATCAAAACCATCCCTTAAGGTTTGAAACAAATCCAAAAGGGACATTTGCTACCATAGGAAAACTCGTATTTCCTTGTGCTCTTTGAGAACAGGTCTTTCTGAGCTCTGGTCCTGTGGAAAACTTTGTTTGAAAAGGTGTTTCTTTCAACTAGAGCTATCTCTTGGCTTTCTTGGGGGAAACACTCTGGAATCATTGAACTGCCTGTTGTATGCCTTCATGTCTCTCCTTCTTTTTGTATATCTTCACCAGAAGATGGGCTGAGAGTCATTGCCAAGAAGAGTGCTCTATTGTAAATCCTTGGAGTATGAGCTTTGCCAAGTCCTGTCTTGTCTTGCTTAGCCTTCCCTCCCTCCCTCTTTCCTTCCTTTGTTCCTTCTTTCTTTCATTTTGCCCAGGGTGTCCTTGAACTTGCCACCCCCTAGCTTCAGGCTCTCGGGTGCTAGAGTTACAGACAGTACCACCATGCCTGTCTCATAGTCATTCTTGACATGGACTGTGAGTTGTATTGTAAGTACAACACAGTGTATTTATTGATACAGTGACAGCTGGCCAGAAGACCCTATTAGGAGCCTATGGGGTCTGGGTGCAAAGATTGCAGGTAGGTTCAGGACTAGCAGATTAGATTTGCATCTTCTAATGGAGGCTTCTTGTGGTGACTTGGGATCACTCCTGGACCTGCCATGGTCAACACTTTTTATGAGACACATTAGAGCTCTGAATAGCGACCATGTGAATTATACAGACTTCTTGAGATAGACTATGAGAAGGGGAGGAAGAGAGAGAGAGAGAGAGAGAGAGAGAGAGAGAGAGAGAGAGAGAGAGAGAGAGAGAGCGCTATAATCTCATACTGTCTGGAAAGTAAGTAGAGGCCTGAGGCTGAGGAATTCAAAGTCATTCTCTTCTCCATAGTGAGTTTGATGCCAGCATGGGTTATGTGAGACACAGTGTCAAAACAAAGCAAAGTAAAATAATTCTATGTGTAGGGTAAGGATGACCTGACTTTGAAAGAAGCTGGTGGGAGAAAAGAACCAGGCATTTGGAGCGCTCAGAAACAGTCGTGATCCTGAGTATCAGCACCACACCTTTCCCTCCCCAAACAACAAAGGCAAACCCTCTGTGCTTGGTTTACATTGCCTTCTGGACCGATTGATGCCTTCCCCACCTGGGGTGATGCTGCTGTGCTGGTGCCCCAGAAGCAGTGCAAGTTTGGCTGACACTAGTTAATCCCCTTCTTCTCTGGTTTCTCTTCTAGGAAAATGTTCCTTACATATGCAGAGATTTCCCCCAAGTCTGTGCTGGTGTCTCCAGACAGGGGTTAGGCCTTTCTAATTGCTTTTCTGAGGGTCCCCCCCACCAGCTCCAAGATGATCAAGTCCTACCAATAAACAGCAAAACCAAGTAGAGCCAAGCTGGCAGTGGTAGACCCAAGAAAATGGGTGCATGGACTACAGTGTATTCCAGTTTTAAACCTTGGGACATCCAACTCCATTCTGCAGTATAAAAAGCACCAAGAAATGCCCTCAGCTCCATAGTGTGCCAGGGTAGGATGGTAGGCCACAGGTCACCACAGGAGAGGAGAATAAAACAGGAAACCAGGGTGCAGTTGAGGGAAGGCTAGTGATGAATAGGGAGACTTCTGTAGGGAGAGACCAGAAAATCCACTAGAGGCTTCTTAGCAGAGACAGAAAGTAGAACAGCTGGAGATGAAGCCAGTTTGCAGGAAAGATCCCACCTCACTGCTGCAATTTATAGATGGAAATCCTCAAACAAAACAAGACAAAACCCAAAACCTCACACCGTCACTTTGAAGAAAGGGTTTTCTGGCTGTCGCTTGTTAGCTTTCATCTTGTGACTGTGCCATGTACCGCTCTCCATGCCTGTCCTTGTAGACTGAATGCTTGATATCGACTGGGGGCGTGTAAGAAGCAAAGGCCCAATTTATTTAATATACTGCCCAATAAAATAATTCCCCCTTTACCACAAAAAAGCAAAAGTCTTGTTGTTTTGGGGGCAAAAAACTTAAGACTATCGTGTGTTTCCGTACATGGATGTACATAATAAAAGTGGAAACCCCTCTGCATCATGTACTAGTGCCCCTCATTTCTTCCATTGAGGGGGGTTACTTTCTCGTTTTCTAAACAATGAAAATTATTACTTTAATCAGGAGGATAGTTAAAATATAGTGCTGTAGCTGAAAAATAGAGTCCAGCAGTCCTTAGATATCATTCACCCAGCGTGTTGCTTTGAAATGGCTGGAGCTAGAAAGCATCTGCATTAGTGGCATCTTAGCTCTTCTCCTTGTCTTCTCTCCAAAAGTTTTCCTTGGAGCTGGAGAGATGGTCCAGTGGTCAAGAGCCCTTGCTGTACGAGCGTAAGGACCCGAGTTCAGATGCTGGCCCCCACAAGAAAAGCTGGACGTGGCGACGTGCACGGGCCTGTAACCCCAGCACGTGTTATCCTTGGTTGGTAGAGACAAGAGAATTGCTGGGGTAACTGGCCAGCAGCCTAACCCCAAGTTCAAAGAAAAACCCAGTTTCAAGGAGAGAAGAAAGTGACAGGACAGATCAGACACTCTCTGCTGGCTCCATGAGGATGCCACTCACCCCACTCTCACAGTTTTTCTCGGAATTATATGTGCATATAGTTTTAGGGAATCAAATCCTTTCACAGTGTCATGGTGCCTTGCCTCTTCTCCTCTAACACCTTGGTTCCCTGAGTATATCTATTTTGTATTTTTGTTTCTGCATTTTAAAATAACTTTGATGCTTCCCTGCTTTGGGGACATTATGTTGTCTCCCACTGTGTAGCCTGAGGGTTTGGCCCCTTTCCTTCTCCTCCCTGTACACCACACCCCCTTTTGTTTTTGAAGGAAGAAAAACTCTGTCTTGCTTTTGTGAAAGTCATGAGTGTCACATCTGTTCCAAGGGGACAAGGGCGCCTTATGTGGAGCATGCATAGCCTTTGGCCTCTTGGAATTTAGTTTGTCAGAGTTTTAAAGTCTGCTTCAAAATTCTAAGTTGCAGGTTTGAATTGTACCATGTGTCGTTACTCGGCTGTCAACCAGAGAGAGACAAGAGCCTGTCTTGTTGGGATCGATGTTAAAACACCTTCAAGGGGGTTGTTTTCTAGACCAGATTATTATGAACACAAGCCTAGTTTATCAGTGTTGACTTTTATCTCAAAAGCAGGTAGAAGAAATATCCCACCCCAGTGAAGTGCTTGCTAACATGGTTAACCTCTGGAGGAGGGAAGGTGCCTTCCCTGAACTCTCAACTACATGATACTAGCAAAATGCTAGCTTCTGTTTGTGTTTGGCTGGCAAAGTCCAGGATTTCTGAGCAGTGGGAAGATGCCAGGGTTTTGGGGACCCAGCTAGAGTCCTCACGGAGTCCTTTGCCCCCAAGCTGGCCACAGTCCAGGTTTCAGCATAGAGCATCTGACATGGACAGTTTCACTTAGTTTCCACACCCCGCCCCCCAGCCATCTCGGAATTCTTTGTCCATTTCCAGAGGCCATTCTTCCAGGCTTATCCTGTTTCCTCCAGGCTCCTGAGTGGCTCCTACTTACTGCCTGTCCTTTGCTTGTCTATTTATGGCCCTTCTAGAGGTTCTAGAGGAGACGTCACTGGGGCTATGCCAGTGATCTTACCATCTTTTTCATTCTGAAGGCATGAGAGAAGCTAACAGGGGCAATGCCCTGTGGTTTCCACTGTAAAATACTTGGAGACTAGGAGTCTTAAAGTTGTAAGGATACCTGGAAGCCATGCCGTTGGAATAGCTCTGCTTTTAATACCTCTGATTGCAAGGAGCTCAAGATGGCTCTTCTAAACATCCTCCTCGTTAAGAAACTGTTGTTCTTGTCTGGCAGAAGTATAAGTTGGACAACAGGCACATTAGAAGATGTCACAGGCGTTACACTGTACCACGCAACATCAGTGGACTTGTATGACCTAGATAAGTCAGGCTTAAACCTTCTGCCTTGTGTACCTCACTAGTCTGATTGGAACTTACAGGACCTCCTGTCCCATTAGTCCAGAGCATTGCATTAACCTATTTTAAGGAAACCATTTCCTGGAGCTTCATTTTATTTTTGAAAAGTACCACATTCTGCCTTTATTCTGCAAAAGTATCAGATAGTGATACATAATAGCCTGGGCCACCAACTGCTTGGCTTAGGTTCCCTTTCATTTCTTTCTGTCTCACTTTATTTTCCCAGATCTCCCTGTATGTGACCCTCTATGTGTGTGTTTAATTTTAAATCTTTTTAGGAAAAACATTTTTAAAAAGGGACTAGAGAGAAGGCTCAGTAGTTAAGAGCACTCACTGCTCTTGCAGAGGTCCTTAGGTCAGTCCCCAGCACCCACATCTACAGCTCACAACTCCTTGTAACTCCAGCTTCACAGAGTCTGCCACCTCTGGCTTCTGAGGGTGCCTACTCCCTCATTAACTATGAGGCTGGCGTTGGGGGAACCAGATTTTGTAAATACTAGGAACAGGTATTTGTGTGTGTGTCTGAGTAGTGGTAAAGATGAACTGAGCCTGCGTGGTGGCACACACCTGTAACAGCACTTAGGAGATTGAGGCAGGAGGATCGTCTTAGCTGAACTCTAGAGCCTGTCCGTAAACAGATAAGCCTGATAGACAGCTGTTTCATGGTTTCCTGCTCGCCCTTGGATTTAGCTTTGCCTTTTTATCCTCTGGTACTTGGGACCTCTGGAAAACTCTCTAGGACACAGTTCATTGGAATGGTGAGAAAATTGTTCTTCCTATTGCCGTGGCATAAACTGTGTCGGGAATGGATTTATGAGGTACTCCCAGATGGAATCGTCCTAAGTTCCTGTTTTCTAAGCAACCGTGTGTTGCAGAAAGGCTCAGTTTTGTTTTTCTTCCTCACTGGGATTTTGATTTACGGGAGTCTGATAGGACGGTATCAGTGACATTAGGAATAATTAAGGTAGCGTTTGGAATTCCGTCTTAGAACTGACCAGGACCTGACCCAGCTCTGTGCCAATGTACACAGGAGAGGTTTTAGAGTTTAAAAAATATTTTCCAGAATGTTCCTTTGAAATGGTAGACACTTTGATACTGAAAGAGCATTGTTTTAGTGGGTGGGGTTCTTTTCTTGATGTCCAGAGTTAAACTTCTTAAATAAAGAGTGCCCATCACATATTCTGAGGGTTTCCAAGGGTCTGAGAGGCAACACCTGACACACGTGTGCGTGCTCGCATTCACGCTCTGGGTGTGAGTAGACACTTGTATTGTCTTCATCCTCCAGCCAGTCCTAGACTGTTCCCAGTGTTCATTGCTTTTATTGAACCTTCAGAACTGCTTGCCATCTTAGGAAACACAGTGTGACATTCAGTCTTTCAGTAAAAATGACCTTAAAGCCAGGGCTGGAGGGGCAGGGGCAGCAATAAATTAACGTGTTAGTGTGGATGGGTGGATCTGGGCATTTATTCCGACAAGCCATTGTTTTTCTGGCTTTTTCTAATGAACATGCATTAATTTTATATTGGGGGGGATGTTTTGTTTTGAGAAAAGCATGAATGCTTTTGAATCCATTTTCAATCTGTCCAAGGGGTAGCAAGGTGGAGAATATGGGAGGGATAACAGATGGAGACAGGGACATAGGGAGCCAGGGCTGCCATGGGAACTGTGTCTCCAGCTTTCTGTCATCAAAAATGTCCTTTTGTTGTTATTTCATGTTTATTTACTTCAAAATACCCTTTGCTTTAAAGAGTATTTATTAATAACATATCTCCCTTTGCTCGTCAAAGATAGATATAACTGCCTGTTTGAGTCACCTGACTTGATTTAGTGACATTGATGCTGATTTAGCTGGAGCAGATGTATAATGTTTGAGCTGGCCTTTCTGTTAGACACTCATGTGTCTTCATTGCTACCTCTGAGGAACTTTCTAGGTCAAGGATCCAAGTTTACAGTTCTGTAGTTAAAGCAGTTTTGAAACCTGGGTCTCTATATTTTGGTATGCTGTTGTTTTCTCTCATAAACCTGCCTTTATTTTATTTTTTTAAATGCAGCAACATCTGACAACCTAAAACCCAGTAGCATAGTCTTTTGGTCCTGCTAACCTTTGCCCACCTCATTTCTCGTCCTTACAGTCAACTTCACTGTAATGTTAGCTGGCATTAGTCAAATGAGCCCTTCCCATGTGTCAGATACATACTCAGTGTCTGTACAGATGATCTATCTCGTGTGAGCCTTATAACTTCTCTGCGAGGCGATAACAGTTCATTTCTTCACCTCAGTTTTATTGATAGAGATTTTTTTTTCTTTTTTTAAGATAGGGTTTCTCTGCTGTCTTTCTGGCTGTCCTGAAACTCATTCTGTAGCCTAGACTGGCCTCGAACTGAGATCTGTCTGCCTCTGCTTCCCAAGTGCTGGGTTTAAAGGTGTTCCACCACCGCCTGACTCGAGAGGGAAATTGAGGCTTAAAAACATTGCATGATCTGTTCAAGGTCTCGGGGTCTGAAAGCACTGATCTGAGATTTAAATTTCTTCCCACTTCTTACTGCTTCTGTACATTTAATCCTTTCCCCATGTTATCAGGTTGTGGAGAACAGGACCTCAGCTTTGGATCATTGGAACTTCCTAGTCCATCATGTCACCTTCCTGTGTGTCTTCTGTTACTCTGCTATGTTGTCTGTGTTGGCACATGTCCCTAGCAGATGAGGTGACTGGGCCCCAGTGTGCCAGGAGCTTTTTCTCTCACACTCTGCCAGACTAGGTGGGAACTGTGTGTATGTGAACTGAAGCTGGATTTGGATTCCTCCTTCGCTGTTTTTTTCTTAGGAACTGAGGCCGTAAGCAGTCCAGGGAGGCATTTCCCAACCATAGCAGTGACCCCACTTTGCCTCCGTGCAGTTCATCAGAATGCTTTCTCTTCTGCCCTGCAGATTCAGGGAGCACAGAGAGCCCTAATTCCTGTCTCCTGGATAGATAAGATGTGGGGAGCTACCCCAGGGAGGGAAGAAAGGTGACTTTTGGCTTCCTATGTCAGATTCTTCTCTCCTCTTAGGACAGTTAGGTGAGTTTGTATGTCAGTTTCTAAGTATCCATGTCTGCCAGGGATCCTACATAGTGACCTAATTGGCATTCTGCATTTGATGGGGAGTCTGGCACCGTGGACTTCTCTCTGTTCTGGCACCACTAAGGCCAGAGAGAATGGGCTCTGGCCTTGTTAGGATGAGGGCATTCTCACCAAAGTGAGTGGAAGTCCCTGCCCTTCAGTGTGCCTTCAGTGTGACCCATAAGCAAAAACTATAGTGTGTCTGTAGTTCCATTAGGATTAAGGGCCCAAAAAGTGACTTGTGTTCACTGACTGTGCCTGGCCTTTGGTGTGAAACCACAGTGGATATTTTCTTAGAGCTGTGATCAGTGTCAGTAAACAGATTTTGTCATACTTTGTATTCCCTTTTCTGTCTTCACTTCTCCCTACCTGTCCATAATTCCCACAGCAAGTATTCTTATTGTTGTAGTATTGTGGAATATCATCTGCAAAAGAACTCAAATGCCTCTGGTCTGCCCTCCCATTTTGGAGAAAGAAACAAACAGGGAGGCAGAAGCTTGCTCAAGGCTCCACAGCCAATCCACAGCAGGGCCAGAACACAGATTGTCACCTCTCTCCAGTGCGCCTGCCTGCCCATTATCTCTTTACTCCCTTTAGGAGGAGCTGCAGCTGGGAGTCGCTTTTACCTTATATGGATCTCATCCCCTCTGCCTCTTCCTTGACAGCAGAGGCTGAGTCAGTGCACAGTTTCTCCTTCCTCCTCTGTCTCCCACTGTCTAAGTGTGTGTAACGACCAGACTTTTGTAAGTAGACCCATCTCCAAAGTCGCGATTGGTGTTGGGCTCACAGTTCTTCATGCTGTGATCATTGCCAACTTCTCAGACACACGGGTAGATCTCTGCTGCAGACTGAGACCCAGAATTACCTCTCACCATATACTGCGTTCTCCCATTTAGTATGGTGGTGGATACAGCCAAGCAGGAAGCTATTGGAAGCCAAAGTGCTGTGGTTGATTAGTGGCTGCTCTGAGGGCCTCTGTTCAGCAGAAATCTATTCTGGATAGGAAGGACATCTTTCTTGAACTTGGACCTGAGCTGGTCTGAGTAGGTCCGATATTTAACATGCCTAGACTGTAGCTCACTACTCCTCGTGCCTTACCTCCGTGAACGTTCTTGAACTTCTCTCTGCTGAGGAGAATTCCATTGCCTATTACTCAGCTTTCCCGGTTACTCTGCCTTCTAAGGACAACTTTGTCTTGGTTAGCTGTATCTGGGCTTCCTCATACAGGGTGAGAGCAATGAGTAGAAGCTGAACGTGGAGGACCAGGGGCTGGAGAGGGTCACAGTTGCATGTGA
>NC_022015.1:67917013-67928929 GCF_000317375.1 Microtus ochrogaster | reverse complement strand
TGTGCGTTAAAGAATGGCTGGACTTATATCTGAAAGTCTCAGTCCTGTGTGTGAGAAGAACGAAGCGAAGCCAAAGGAAGGAGGAGGGAGAGAAGGCTTTAAATGGAACAGGGTGGGGTGGGGGTGGAGAGCAGAGGACAGGACTAGGAGGAGCACTGGCCACCAACAGGTAGAGACGCATGAAGGACTTTAAAGATGCCTTCCTGTGAATCAAGAATTTAGACTCTGCTGCATGGAAGCCTGGTTGTACGTGGTTTCTCCAGCACGCCCAGTCTGGAAGGCAGAGGCTGACAGGGAGGGGCGGGCCTGAGGTCGCAGTGCCGACTGCTGGAGTCAGCTTGTGTCACTGACACCTTGAAGAACCGCAGGTCACTTTCCTGAATCTGAAGCGCAGAAATACGGCTGAGGGTAGAATGTCTTCCTAGTGTTTCTGAAGAGACTGGTTCCATCCCTGGTCTGTCATAAACTGTGCTTGGTGGTGCACACTTCATATCCTAGTCCTGAGGTAGTTGGAGGGAGGAAGATCAGAAGTCCAGGGTTATCCTTGGCAACATAAGGAGTGGGATGCCAGCCTGAGCTACACAAGTCTAGCTCAAATATGAAACAAAATCCAACAGAAATGGCATTTTCAGACTTAGTTGCTTCTTCACTTTATATCCTATCTTCAAAAGCAGTTTGATGTGGTTTGGGTTTCGTTGGAGGATTGTGCTCATTCATTCAGAGTGTGTGATTCCCATCAATAGAAAAGACATTTGCTTTCAGGAAGAAAAGTGTGTGTTTCTAGGTCACATTTTAGTCACAAAAATATTCTTGGGGAAGGATACTTTAATTTTTTTTTCTCCAAAAGTAATTGCTCTTTTGTACTGGTTTGATGAGGTGGGGCGCTTTTAGGGCAAGAGAAGGAGCAGGAACTGTTTGGCTTAGATAAAGAGTGCTTTCTTCTGGCAGCCAGCCTCCTGGGGTCCATTTGATTTGTGCATGCTGCCTGTCCAACATTCATGTTCCATGATGATTCTTCTCTGAGAGGCTAAAGACCTAGAATCCGGATGCTACTGAGACTTGCAGGTCTGTGCCTTAAACCCTTTGTATTGGTTTGGGGATAGCAGGAACTTCTTCTGCAGAAGAGTGGCCTTTATGGAGGTTTATCAAGGCCTGGTGCCACTGGGTCACAGGCAAGGGCAGCAAGAACATGTACTCTGAGCCTCCTGGTGTGCTGCTGGTGGAGGGCCACACTGCATAGTATTATTAACCTGCTTGCCAAAGCCTTAAGGTGCCATGACATTGTCTGTAGTATGTGTGTGTGTGTTTATATATATATGTGTATATATACACATTACATATATGTGAAGAATGTGTGTGTGTGTGTGTGTGTGTGTGTGTGTGTGTATTTTTGCCGTGCCAGTGATTGGACCCAGGGATTTGTACATGAGAGGCAAGCACTCTGCCACTTTGCAAGACACTCAGCCCTGTGTCCGTACTGTTTGATCACCTTGTCTGCTCGTGTGTAGACAGGAAGTACAAGCTCCTTTCTTACATTTGCAACAATATCCAGAGCAGATAGGTGTTTCCGACCTAGGTTTAAAAGATCCTGACAAACAGTCTTCTTCCCTCTCCACAGGCCACACTTCCCTTGTTCAGACCGGCCTGCCTGCCTATTGGCCAGAGAAGCCCAAGGCGCTTCTAAAAGTACTGGTCCCAATTCCTTAGCTGTGAGTGACTCCTGGATGAAAGCATCAGGATGCTCTGATCTTCTGTGTGTGGTGCAGATGATATCTGTGTGCCTTGTCTTTCGAGAACCACTGGGCCATCTGCTGCTGCCGTGTAGAGCTGGGTGATGACTAAGAGATCAAATTCTGTCTCCCTAAGAAAGTAGGGAAGAAAGGGTGGATGTGTGAGAAGGTACGCGGCGAGTGCCTTCAGTTAGCTTCTCTTGCTCTACCTCAAACCCAAGCCCTGGGTTCAGGATGTTACATAATACCCACTTAGGGAGAAAGTTAACTACACAGGAGATGAATACCTTGCTTAGACTCACATAGTTGGGGTTGGGAGGTGGTGGCTCACACCTTTAATCCCAGTGATAGGCAGAGTCAGGTGGATCTCTGTGAGTTTGAGGCCAGCCTGGTCTACAGAATGAGTTCTAGTATAGCCAGAGCTATACAGAGAAATCTTGTCTCAAAAAGCAAAAACAAAAAAACGAAACGAAACAAAAGAATCAGTGAGCTACATTTCGTGTTCAGCGTATGCATTAGCTAGGCTTGCCTCAAGTCACATACTAGCCGTGTTTGCCCTCTGCAGCCATGCGAGCTAGTTTGACTCTAGCATCTCTAGATTAGAGAGATGTGTCTTACCTGGCTACCCAGGTGACGGGGTCAGTTTTCCAGATGACTGGTTGGAGCCCCAAGTGCTCCTCTCTGCAGCCTAGTTGGGATGGCTGTATCGTAGACATTCACTGGTCAGTTTCCATGGCTTGTCTGTGACTGTGCCCTACCCCCTTTCCAGGGTTCTTGAATTCCACCGCCGTCTTTGAGGGGAATGGTGGTGTGGTGGAAGGGCAGGGCATAATCACCCCAAGCGCCCTTTCCCTCCCCTGCTTAACACAGCTGCAGTTTCTTATTTATCTAGTTGTGATCACATATTAATGGCAGAGGAGCCTGCCAGGAAAGAAAAGACCAAGAAACTAGCATATTTAGGGAGAACAGGATACTGTGTACTTAAGATGTGTTCTTCTTTGGTGGTTTGTTTAAAAAATGTGTTGACAGTCTAAGGAAGTTGGTCCCAAAGAGCAACAACTCAAGGGTTTGAAATCTCAGATACCTCAGAGACCAGGCAGGTAACTTGGGTGGAAGATTAAGATCAAAATGGATGGAATGTTCTTCGTTTTCACAGGAATGTTGTGCTTGCCTTCTTTTGGTGGGTGGTGGTGGACTTGAGACACTCTTGGTCTTTCTTTCTTTAGTTGGTAGAAAAATAGTTCTCTTTAAGGGGAAATCAGTGCATGCATCCATGATAAACAGCCATCGACACGGGGCCTTGGTGTTGGGCAGATAACTGGTGTTTACTTTCACTATCTAGAAATGGTTTCTACTGAGCTCCATACAGTTGTGGTCCTTGAGACTCCACTTCACCACATCTTTCTATTTTTAAGGAGAAGCTACCCTATAAAATTGTAAAATCTTTGGTTTCATAATGAAAAAAGAAATAATTACAGATTGGTAAGAAGTGACAAAGTGCACCACTTGTTCAGGTGATAACATTTTGGGTAACTATAGCAGAGTGTCTAGTACAGGAAATTGACATTGTTACAATGTATACACATTGTTATGTAGACTTTGTTATAGACCTCTGTCCACTGGGGTTTATTTGTGCTTATGTGTGTGTGTATTGTCTCATGCAGTTTTATTGTGTGTACCATTTGTATAATAACAACTACAATTAAAATATTTGGGATCCAGACATAGTAGCATATGCTTGTAATCCCAGCACATGGATGTTAGAAGCTTGGGGATAAAAAGTTCAAATATAGCTTGGGCTGCATAGTGAGTGCTAACTAGCTTGGTGGAACTATGTTAGGTTCTACTAGGAAAGTGTGTACACACACACCCACACACACTCAGTGCACACATGTACACGTTTGACTTTTAAGTTGTTTGTGCAAATAAGCTGAAAATCCTTGTGTTCCACAGAACATGCTGTAGGCCTGATGAGTCTCTAATTTTCAACCTCTATTCTAGTCTGTCTGTTTTTTTTTCTTTTTTAGTCAGATAAAATTCAGTCTCCATAAAATTCACTATTTAACCATTTTCAAGTAAGCAGTTCAGCTCTTCTAACGTATTTGTCAAGTGTGCAATAGTTGGCACATTTCTTCAGCACCCCCTAATGAAGCCCCTTGTCCATCAGCATTCACCTCCAATCCCCTCCTCCCCGTCCGCTTGCATCCGGTAATCTACTTTGTGTCTCTGTGGGCTTGTCTACTCTAAACAGTTTATGTAAATGGAATCATATAATATATGCTCTTTTGTTTCTGACTGGATGTTTTCATCTTACCAAGGGAGAGATTTGAGGGCAGAGAGGGAAAATCACATTTCTACGATTGAATGGTGGGGGAAAGGCTCTCGGTTCTCACCCCTTTGTGCCGATCCCTCTGCCTCTCCCCACTCAGTGTTCAGTATGATGATCATGTCATGACCTCTTTTGGGAGGTTTGAGCAAATGTGCTTAGCAATAGGGCAACTGCTGTTAGTCGTGTTGAGGTTCTTCAAGGAGTCACGGTGGATATGGGAACTATAAAGCAGTGTGTGGTTCAGGTCACCTACTGTGCACCAGTCTCAGAGTGCACAGGGATCTGCTAAGTTGGGTACTGACCATTAAGGGACACCCAGTTAGGAAAACAGACATATGAATGATGATTTTGGGGTGCTGACACAATAGTGTAGTGAGGAAGGACACTGGGCCCAGACCATGTCTAGGAAGCTTGAGGTTGGAAGGGAGCTAGTGGACAATGAGCTGGCAGAGGGAGCCCTAGACTTCGAGAATGGGAGTCCATAGCCACACTCTGTAACTTCATTGGTGGTGATAGAGGGTGATGTGGGCTGTGAAGGTGTGGCTCCAGGTGTGAGTTTGGGCCAGGTCAGCTACTGTAGTGGAGTCTGAAGTTCTCAAATTGTGTATGGCTGAGTGGGGGCAGAGGAGGAAGAGCCCCGTTTGGTAACTGAGTCTTGATGGGAACTCCAATCTGAGCAGTTAGGGTATATATACCGTAGAGGTATACATTGAAGTCAGCATCTAAGTAGTGGCAGAATTGAAGAATCACAGGTAGAGGCTTTGGGAGACTCATCTCAGAGACTATAATGAGTCATGCCCTGGAGTGTCTTCAGAGAGCCCTCAGCCCTCTTCCACCCACCTGCTCAGTAATGTGCCTCTTATCGAGCACATGCTATGTGCCAGGAACTGTCGTGGTCCTGAGGTTATAGAAATGAACATGTCAGACAAGATCCCTGCTCCTTTGAAGGAGATAAATATGATAGTGGACCATGGCAGATTCTGCTAGGAAAGGGGCCTTTGCCGGTGAAAGAGAGGTTTCAGAATCAGAAGTGGCCTTGGTCAAGAGGTACTGTTTCCTCTGAGCTCTCAATGCTAAAAATGCCTCATCCTTGGCAAGATAGAAGGAAAGAGTTTTTGTTATTTGATTATTTTATGCACTAGAAATAGTATATGCAAATAGCATTGCTGTGTATTGAGGGGGTAGCCTCTGGCCATTTATAGAGTATGCTCGGTTTTGCTGAGATGTTCTCAAGTGCCCCAGATCAGACAGAATATGCATCTGTGGAAGCCTGGTCCTACACACACTGTCCCAGGATGCGGAGCAGAGAGGGGACCATCAGCTTGCGGGAAACAAATGTGTATTTAAGAAGAAGAAACAGTATAGAGTCCCTCTGAATCATTTAAAGTAGGCATGCTTTTATACTTTTCTAAAGGGAAGCTAAAATTATTTTTTTGCTAGTTTCCAGCTAATTCTGTTGTATTTTATGAGTGTTGTGTCATTCAGAGAACTTGGAAACATTCATTCTTCCTCCTACCAAATTTGTGGAGTAGGCGGGAGAGCTTAGAAAAGCTCCTGAAAACCTACTTTCTCGGCTTAATGGGTGCAGGAGGAGGAAGAGGATCTCCGCGCTGGCATTGGGACCAGGGCGGAGAGAGCCACACTAGTGTGGAGCCTCTGAAAGCTTCATTGGAGTCCAGTCCCTTAGGGTGTTGGCACTGGTGATAGCCTCTGTGATTCCAGGACATCCCTTTCAATGTTAAAAAGGGGTTAGTTTTTTAAGTTATAAAGTGATCTTAAATAGAGTAGTTCAGTGTGATGTGAAAACAAATGGGGAGGGCGAAGTCCTCTGATTTCAAGTTGGCCAGCTTCAAGGCTGATTGCAGATTGTCTCTAGATTTGTTGCTGGTAGGAGAGAGACGTCCGCCATGAGCTGGAGAAGCAACTTGGGCTTGTATTAAGAACAAAGAGAGAACAGCCAAGTCTGGCTGGGTGGTGTGAAGTTTGGGGTCTGTCTTGACAAAAACCAGAGTTTTGAGGTACTGCATTGGGATACGTGACTTGCAGTCAAACTTGAAAACAATAAATAGCACCAATGAGAAGGCAAAGCAGGATAGTATGGATCCTTGTTCATCTAGGGGTTGGGGAAAATGCTTTGTAAAAATAGACGTAATCCGTGCCGTGAAGGAGAAGTGCATAGGCTTCTGAGGACTCTGGGCATGAGGGCTCCTGTCAGCTGGAATGGGTTGATGCTCGGTAGCAATGAGGATGTCTGAGGTGGTACCGTGGTCTTGGCATAGAGTAGAAGAGAAGAGGGTACAGATGAAGGAGGTGAGGCCCCAAGGTGTCTGGCAGGGCCTGAAACAAAAGCTGTCGTGTCTTTTGAAGCACTGGACTAGAGAAGTGTCTTATTTTAGGCCAGGGTATGTTAGAACTTCAAGGAAATGAGTGAGTTGTTTAAATTGAGAGTTACCAGAAGGGGAGGGGGTCCTTTTGCTTTCCACAAACTCCCCACTACTCCACACCCTTCTAAACTTGATTTTGGACTCATATGGAGGATACTTAAGTTGAAGTGGGGTTCTGGGAGTGTCTCCGTGTTTTGTTGGAGGATAGTGAGGCTTGTTGCTTGGCCTCTTGTTCAAGAAGGCTGACCTTGGCTAGCTGTGGATTTCTTGGGATTCTGGGAGTGTCTCCTTGTTTTGTTGGAGGATAGTGAGGTTCCTTGCTTGGCCTTTTGTTCAAGAGGGTTGACCTTGACTCTCTGTGAATTTCTCTGATGTTGGCTTTCTGAAGGTCACCTGCCAGCACCTGGTGATGTCAGGAAGAGCTCTCTCCAGGCTGGTCCATTCAGGGAAGCAGCTTGCTCCAATCTGTCATCTTTGTGGCACATACATTTACTTTGCCATTTTTGGCTTGGGATGACTGAAGCCAATACATGACCACAGAGTGGAAATCTGCACCGAGAAGTGCTCAGCTGGCTTGGCAGCCTTCCACATGCCACACTCATCTGCAGTGCTTGTCCTTTGATGGGCAGGAGGACCAGGTCAGAATGCTTATGTCCTGAATCTGTTCCTCGAAGGCCATTTGATGGCTGGGGAGTGCAGATCCTTTGTCTTGCTGGAAGGGGTATGCATGGGTATGTGGAGATGCAGGTGGACTGCTGGGACAAGGCAGCCCGAGTTCCATCTGGGAACACGCAGACTGGGGGTATGCAGCTAAAAGGAGGGAGGCCTGCTTCACACTCAGTTGCCATTTTCGCTGCCGGCAGGCATTCTGTCATCTACTTAATGGAGTTAAGCAACGGGTGTGGTGATGGAATAGAAATTAGATGGACAAACCGAGAATGAGTAAATCTCCAAGCAGACACTTGGTGCTTTCCTGGAGGATGCTGAATTAATGACCTTGAGGAGACTGTTTTGGAGTTTCTGCACTCCTGGTAAAGTACACCCATCTCCAGCTGCCTGCCAGAACCGCCCATGGGAGTGTTTTGTGTTGCCAAACCAAAAATAAGATTATTTTTATTACAGTCTTTTTAGTTTTCCAGGTGATTTTCATTTTCAGCCAGATAGAGAAAGCTGCCAAACCTTTGTGGCTCTAGTGAAATTCTGTCCACCATTCAGGGGGACTGTGCCTGGTGTTCTCATACTGCTGTCCACCACATCTGTTCCCACCCCAACCCAAGCCTTCACCTCACATTTGGCCTTTCGTCTAACTCTTTAAACCTTTTTCCATGCCTGTCCCCCACCGTGTGTGTGTGTGTGTGTGTGTGTGTGTGTGTGTACATATGTGTGTCAACATTGGCTGTCCTTTTTAATCACTCTCCCCCTACCCCTTAGTTCCTGATACGGAATCTCTCACTGACCCCGGAGCTCACCAATTCAGATAACCTTCCTGGCCAATGAGTCCCAGGGATCTTCCTGTCCCCCTGACCCTTCCTCCAGTGCTAGGATTATAGAAGCTGGCTGCCAGGCTGGTTTTTTTACATGTGGGTTCCGGGAATCTGAATTCAGGTAATCAGAGCTGTGCAACAGATACTTTGCTGATGTAGCCTATCTCCCCAGCCCCGATGCTGGTGTTCGAACTGCTCTTGGCGCCTCAGCGCAGGCTGCTACTCATCTCTTTCTGACAAATGAGAAAGTTCCACTTGGAGATTTGGATGGACAGGTATTCTGAGATTTTTTTTTTTTTTGCATATGAACATTCCTTCTAAAGGCCAGTAGTTTCTGGTTATTTGGGGCCTCGGGTTGGGGATAGGTTTCTCAATCCTAAAACTGATGTGAAGAAAAATGCTAATTTTGTCTTCTTCTTCCCCCAAATCCAAGGTTTCTGCCACAGTGTTTCTGTGGCTTCCAGACTCTGAGAAATCGAGTTGTCCCTTAGGAAGTCATGAATAGGCATTCCCGGGGACAGGGCTGAGTTGGTGGTACTCTAGATGTGGACATTTGTGAGGTGCACAGAAGAGAGGGCACATGTGGCACTATGCATCAAGTCCTTAAAATGTTGAGTTACATAATGGAAGACAAGGGTTGAGTTTTTGTTTTTCTTTGTGTGTGTTGTTGTTGTTTAAAATCTACAAGGTATTAAGAGAACTGGACAGAGCTAAAAGAGATGGCTCTTTCAACGCTTTTGCTTTTGCCTTCATTGTTCCATGGGCTGGGATCTGCACTGTCTTTTTTCTGCCCCTCTCCCACCCAGGCTTTGGGATTTGCTCAGTCCTCTGTTCCTGCTAGGAAGAAGTCTCTGTTTCTGCCACTCTGTGTTTCTGGATCACCTGAGCATGCCCGTTTAGAGTGTCCAGTCCTGCCTTTTCCCCAGAACAACGTAAGGGCTGTGCTGACTTTGTATCTCTCTCTAGCACCTCATGCTGTGCGGTATGTAATAGAGCTCAGTGAGCAAATCAATAAATTCTCCGAGAGAATGATGCGAACAACTCACATCTTAAGCTGAGTGCAGCCAATATGTTGCAGTGCTGATGTCTTTGTACGTAAGTGTGCATATAGTCTCCTTTCTTGTGGATCCACTGGAGCTAGAACCCAAGGGCCTGCATCCCCAGCCCTTGGGTGTCTCCCTTTAAAATTGTCTTTCATATTTATGAGTGTTTGCCTGCATGTGTATATGTGTACCACGTGCATACAGCGCTCCTCGAGTCCAGATGAGGGCCTGTGATCCCCTAGAGCTAGAGTTTCAGATGGTCCTAAGTCATGTGGGTGCTGGGAATTGATCCAGGTTCTCTACAAAAGCAGAGACAAATGAGGGTGTTGGGGACTGAAAGCGGCAGTTTGCTGTGCAGAGAAAGCACAGACTGCTAGGGTTGGTATTCAGAGCAGGCAAGTCTGCTTGTGAAGGGTGGCTACTGTTTACTACCCGATCGTCACTGCCTGACAGGAGTGTTGGCTGTGTTTACAGATCTTCTGATTTGTTTGGCTTTCGAAGAGAAGCCAAAAAATGTGAGGTTCACCAGAGTCATCGTCATCATCATCTTAACATTACTATTGTGAGCGTGCACGTGTGCCTGAGTGTGCACACATGGACCACCTTGCAGGCCTAAGATGTCTGAGCTTTTATGTGACTTTCCCGAGTTTTAACTTGAGGCTCGCAGAGTTCCAGCACATATGAAGCAGGTGCAGTGTTGTGCCTCTGCAGGATAAACGACCCTTTGCTTTCAGTTGGCAACCCTGTTGCAGATGATCATCCTTGTGTCTGAGATCCTGTCACTATTGTGGGAGCCATTTCCATGTGTGAACTGAAGATTATTGCTCTATTATGGGAAACAAAACCAAGCCAGAGATTTAGACTGGATGAGAAACAACAATCTTTGGGTCTGAGCGGGATGCCTGTCAGTTAGGTTGAGGTGAGCCTCTTGGGGTAAGTCCAGTCTGTTTGTAGTTTACTCATGGTATTTTATGTGTTGTTTCAGGAATTGATATCCACTGGAAGAACCTGCAACCCTCTCTCTGCCCAGAGCTCCAGGACCAATGTGTCTTCCCACCGCCTTAAACCACTGGTGAGTTAAGTGTTTTCCTGTTTTCCTTCTGTTGCAGTGAAGACATATTGACCTTGCACTGTGATCTCCAGATAATGATGTGTGTCTCTTGTTAGTTACTTTTCTGTTGCTGTGATAAAACACCATGACCACAGCACCTTCTAGAAGGGAGGGATTATTGGGGTACATAATAAGGGTACATCATGGCAGAGAATTGTGGCAGCAGGCGGCAGACATGGTAGCAGGAATAGCTGAGAACGCCTGTCTCCAACCCATAGGTAGCAGGAAACAGGGAGTGAACTGGGAATGGCTTGTGGCTTTGAAACTTCAAAGCCTGCCCACAATGACATCCTTCCTGTAGCAAGGGCACACTTCTTAAACCTACACAATGCCACCAACTGGGCACACTACTTAAACCTGTTCACACGATGTCACCAACTGGGGATCAAGTATTCAGACATTGGAGCCTATGAGGGATAGTCTCATTTAAACCACCACAGCTGAGTTTAGGCATGTCTAGGTTCTGCCACTTTTACAGTAGGATCTAGAATAATTGTGTGGTTTCTAGGGTTCCAAACAGCAAAATAGATCCTGTTTTGTTTATCTTGAAGGGTTGCTTGCTTTGAAGATTGGATGTTTGTGAAAACACTTCAGAGAGAGTGAGACGTTGGGCTGAGACAGCTTACTGCCGTGGGTTCTGAGATAGATACACTGGGCAGAGACAGCTTACTGCCGTGGGTTCTGAGATAGATACACTGGGCAGAGACAGAGTACTGCCGTGGGTTCTGAGATACACTGGGCAGAGACAGCTTACTGCCGTGGGTTCTGAGATACATTGCAGCTCTTCTCTCTCACACACAATTTGCTACTTTAAGTAGCTTTTCCAGGCTTCCCAGATGTTGAAAGAAATAGCTGCTAGGCCCAGATCACTGCAGCCCAGGGCCTTTCCTGTGATGCTCATGTCCGCCTTCACCTGCTAGAGGACACTAAAACCTGTCGCATCTGAGTTCATTAGTACATTAAACTGAAATAACAGACATTACCCTCACATGTGTACAGGCGGGTAATGTGGGTTTGAAATACTTGTTTTCTAAGACCTCTAGGATAGTTCTTTAAGATATTTGCATTTTTTCTTTCTAAATTTGTCACTGCCGCTCTAGTTCTGTTTTATATTTACTATATATTTTCTTTCCATTCTTAGTTTTTTGAGACAGGGTTTCTCTGTAATATCTCCATCTGTTCAGGAACTCTTCTGTAGACCAGGCTGGTCTCAAACTCACAGAGATCCGCCTGCCTCTGCCTTCCCAGTGCTGGGATTAAAGCCACCCTGTCTGGCTATATTTAAAGTTCTTTCCTTTGTTTAGTTGAAAATATTTCTTTCGTACAATATATTCTGAATATAGTTTTCCCTCCTTCAACTTCTTCCAGGTCCTCCTGACCCACCCAAATTCATACTCCTCTTCGATTAGAAAATAGTCAGGCATCTAAAAAATAAGAAAATAAGATGAAACAATAAAAAAATCCAAACCAGAATAGGAACAAACAAAAAAGAGCCAAAGGAAAGGTACAAGACAGACATACAGATACAGAGACAAACACATTCACACACACGGAAATCCTAGAAAGGCTCAATGTTGGAAACTATACTGTATAAACAAGAGACATATAAGGTTTAAAAAAAAAAAGCTCAGATAAAGCATTATGAGACAAAAACCTTCCAAAAATACCATTGAGTTCACTTTGTATTGGCCATCTACTGCTGGCCTGGGGCCTGCCCTTGAGTGAAGCAATTAATTTTTCTTGTACATCTGTGCTTTTCCCTTCCTTCTTTCCTTCCTTCCTTCCTTCCTTCCTTCCTTCCTTCCTTCCTTCCTTCCTTCCTTCCTTCCTTCCTT
>NC_022015.1:67861715-67916913 GCF_000317375.1 Microtus ochrogaster | reverse complement strand
TTCCTTCCTTCCTTCCTTCCTTCCTTCCTTCCTTCCTTCCTTCCTTCCTTCCTTCCTTCCTTCCTTAAGTGAATGGATTGTATTTCACAATTACCTTCGTGTTTGTTATTTGTGATCAAATCATTTTATGCTCCAAATGTTCTTTGGGAGAAACTTGTTCACCACAGCAGGCAAATGTCTTGCCTCCATAGCAGCTGTAAGAATTAAAACCACACCCTTAGCAACCTTGTATTCACTGCTCAAATAGGGATGGTCACATGGGTGATAGCTAGTTCAAGTTGACAGTGTCCTATAATCTCCTGAGGGCAAGGACCCCAGGAGCCAGGGAAACTGTGTGATCCTGGCCAGTTTGTAGAGAAAATCTGAGCTGTTTAATGTTGCTGCCTGGCCAGCGTCCATCAGATGGATCTAGTCCTCTTGTGATCCAGTGAGATAAATCCTAATGACACAACCACTGGATGAGCTTGCTGGGTGCTACAGTTGGAAGTTGGGACAATCCAGCCTAGGGTTAGGGGCTGGATTTTTTTAGACTGCTCTCAGGGTCCCACCTTGAATTTTGTCAGGTAGAAGAGTTTATAGTGGAGTCTTCAGGGAAGCAGATGGCTGTTCTGTTCAGTCAGTTGATGTGTGTGTATGCTTCCTCTGTGTCACGGCATTGTTCGGAGCACTGATGATTTGCTGTTCACAAAGTAGACTGTGTGTCTTCTCTCTGGAGTTTAGACTGGAGTAAGGATACAGGAACTTTAAGAGGGCTGAGCTCTTCGCTTACCTCACTTACTGCTGTGTCTCTACTCCTTAGAATCCTGGATCCTGATGGGTACTTACTATGTATGTGGTTATGAATAGAGCAAGCAGATAAGCCAAGTAGAAAATGTAATTTCAGGTTATCATAAATACTATGAAAAAATAAGAACAGGAGAAAGAACTGGGGAGAGAAAACGAGGGAAGGTGGGAAAGGGAGAGAGAGTGACTGATTTTCTATAGCGACCTGAATGGAGTAGGAATCTGGGGATGGGGTGGGTGGGATGGGATATTCACAGAGGGAACAACAAGGGAAAGGCAAAGCCTTTGGTGTAGGCTGTGCTTGGCATGGTAGTGGAGCAGGAGGGACTCCAATTTGGCTGAACTTGGGCTGCAGGTGGTTTAGGGAGGGAGTGGTGTGAAATGGGATGATTGTGTAGGTGGGAAGCAGATTGTATAGGCCAGGATAGAGTTGGGGCTTTCCTGAAGAAGTCTGAGTGTAATAGTTGATGTGATCTTGGACTTTAAAGTCATCCTTTTGGATCCTGAGGTCGGGTTCAGATTGTGCTTAGAAGATAGAGTCTGTAGTTCAGTGTGGGATATGAGCAAAGAGAAGAGGCAAAGCTAAAGGGATTTTTGGTAAATGATGCCACCACTTATTGCGACAGGGAACAAAGAAGGACCCTAAAAATTTGGTTTCGAGGCTGGCTGTGTAGTTCTGTTGACAGAGTGCTCAGCTGACATGCATAACACTGGGTTTGATTCCTCAGCATTGCATAAACTTAATCCAGCCCTCAGGAGGTGGAGGCAAAAGGCTATAAATTCTAGGTCAGTCTGAGCTGCATGGTGGATTTGACTATATGATCTGGACTATATGATCCTCAGAAAAAAAATTGTTTGAGCTTTGTTAATTTTGAGATGCCCATCAGCATTCTCATAGAGATAGAAAGTTCTCCGAGAACTTTTGGAAATAGTATCTGTGAGGGTCATCAAATCTAGATGGTATTTAAAGCTAAGACTGGATGAGGCCATTTAGGGAGAGAAAGATGTTAGGATTTTGACAGAGAAAGGAAAGACAAAGGGTGGATTTTCTGGATAAAAACTTAAGAAGTAAATCAAGGGCTGGTTGGATAACTCAGAGTGTGAAGGCACTTGGTGCCAAGCTTGACAGCCGGAGATCAGTTCTCGGGACCCACATGGTAGGAGAGAACCAGCTCTCCTCAGGCTGTTCTCTGTCTTCTTACACTGTGAGAAGTGCACACACATATGCATGTGTACACTAAGTAAATGTAATGAAAAATTTTAAAAGAAGTAAATGAAGGATACACGCAAGAGAATATGGTATGATTTCACTGTTCGTAACTAGGAACTGTGCAAATCAGATGAAAGCCTTAACAAAGCCTCACCTTAGTTAAAAAGTTAAAACACTGTGATTTCTCCAAATCGAAAATTCAGTCTAGATTTGCTCAATATAAAATCTGGTCTGCCGAGAGAATTTATAAGTTGCATTTGTGCCCTTGGCACATGCTTGGCTGACAAGCAGAAAGACCAGGGTCCCTTGCCAACAACCTGTAAACTATGTTGTTCTGTATGTGGGCTGGAGCTCTGACAAGCTGGATTTGTGGCTGACTTTAATTCACTGCTCATACACTTAAGATTTCTTTCATCCCTTAATTATGTTATGCAAGAGTCTTAAGCTGAAGGCCCACTGAGTGCAAACTGTGTCTGAAAAGCAGTTTAGTTGTCAGAGAGAGATGTGACAAAATTCCATGAAGAGGAGCTGGAGAGGTGGCGCAGCAGTTAAGAAAACATACCATTCTTGCAGAGGATCAGAGTTCAGTTCCCAGAACTTACATTAGGAGGTTCAAAACTGCTCATAAATCCAGTGCCAGGGGGACTTGATACCTCTGACCTTTTAATACACCCATGCATGTGCACATATCCACACACAGACACACATCTGTGTGCGGATTTTTCTGTCCCACCTGCTAGCTATACGAAGACTTCTTATTAATTATGAAAGCTTGGCCGATAGATTAGGCTTGTTACTAACTAGCTCTTAAATTAATTCGTTTTTATCAGTCTACTTTTTGTCTTCTGGCTTTAGTACCTTTACTCTGTACTGCCCACGCTGCTCCCTTTGAGTCCTGGTGTCTCCTTAAGACTCTGCCTTTCTTCCTCCCAGCATTTTCTCTGCCCCCCAAATCTTGCCTAGCTATTGGTCATTTAGCTTTTTATTAAACCAATCACAGTGAAATATCTTCACACATTATAAAGGAATATTCCACAACATACCTGCACACATGATTAAAAATAAATCATCTAAAGTCGGGCAGTGGTGGTGCATGCCTTTAATCCCAGCACTCGGGAGGCAGAGGCAGGCCTGGTCTACAAAGCAGGTTCCAGGACTGGCTCCATAGCTACAGAAAAACCCTGTTTTGAAAAAAAAAAACTAATCATCTAAAAAATTACATGAAGAAGGGTAAAAGACAGCATGCTTCATAGGACCACAGTGACATTTAGGGCATCCTCAAAATACCAAACAATGTTCTAACATAAAAAGCATGTTCTTTCCATTGCTTATTACCTTTAAACAG
The DNA here is from genome assembly GCF_000317375.1 of Microtus ochrogaster. NCBI lineage: Eukaryota > Metazoa > Chordata > Mammalia > Rodentia > Cricetidae > Microtus > Microtus ochrogaster. The sequence goes on along the minus strand of NC_022015.1, from coordinate 67,913,575 downwards.
GGCCACAGAAGTATCCCTTTTGATTTTAATTATTTAAAGGAGTTTAATTTCATTTATATCTTGGTCTGTAACTGTTGTTACTTGATTTATCTTAATTTAAGTCATTGCCTGTTCACTGTGCCCTGTGCCTTTTTTGGGGGGAGGGTCTTCAGGTTCATTTCTGATAAGAACAAAGGTTCATTAACTTGAGTTTCAAAGTTTTGCATGCGTGGGGATAGGTCAGTCAGGCCAGGGTCTTCCCTTCTTCTGTTCTGATTTCTGAAAAGATAGAAGGGTATTTCTAGTCAACATTTTATTTTGCTGCTTTAGGCAAATAAGCACCTTAGGTGTGGTTTAGTCACCATGATCTGGCTCACAGATGAGGCCATCTCAGGTGAACTTTGCCACAACCTTTAGAATGAAACCTTTAAATACATTTCAAAATAGATTCACTTATTTTGTATGTGTAAGCGTTTTTCCTGCACGTCTGTGCACCATGTGGCTGCGTAGGTCAGAAGAGGGCATGGGATCCCTGGAGCTGGAGTTACAGATGGTCATGAGGTACTGTGTTGGTGCTGGGAACTGAACCTAAGACTTCCACAAGGGCAGCAAGTGTGGAGTGAAATCTTCCTGCCACTGTAAAATAGAACTTGAGATCTGGAATCCATCGTAGTTGGTGGTTTCTAATCCCAGAATTCAGGTAAATTAAGACACAACCCAAACTCCTTCTTTGTATTTTAAGTCTGTCCAGGCTGGAAGGGTGACTTGGAGGTAGTTAAGAGCACTTGCTGCACGACCATCAGAACCTCAGTTCAGATCCAAGTTGGCTGTGTGTCACTTGTACATGTAACTACACTGTTGAGATCACAGACAGGAGGACCACTGGGGCTTGATGACCACCACAGTAGCTGGGAAAACACAAGTTTCAGATTCAGGGAGAGATCCCATCTCAAAAGGTGGAGAGTGATAGAGGATGACACTTGACAGTGTCCTCTGACCTTCATGTACCCGTATGTGCACACGTCTATATACACGTGTGTGCTTAACACGCCCACAGTCGCCTCGGTCACAAGAAAGTGTTCAGAATTTAGTTTGCATGAGTCAAAATGCAAAGACATAAGAGCTGCGTGAGAGTGGAGGTAGACTTTGGTGTCTGGAACCGATGGTGCCGATCCCCCTCCTGCCGTTCCGTTGGCAGCATGTGCTGTTTCTGTAGCTTCATTGTCTAGAAGTATTTCTTAGGGCTGCAACTTTATTCTGTTACTAGAGATTTGTAAGTCTATTTTCTGGCCAAAACTCGGTTTGTGCAGCATTGATGTTCTTAGATATTGATGTTTTCCCAAGAGATTTACACATTTGATTTTACACTTTTTAAACAAGCGGGAAATTATGTCACGTTTGCTGGCCATGTGTAGAAACAAGATATTTTCTCCTCTCTCCCATCTCGTGACTATTGAAACTACAGATAAGAGAAACTACTTCTTGACTTTCTTTTTCTTCCCTGGTTTGGGGACATAAACATTAGGTTGTACTTGAAGTTGTCATTAGAACAAGTAGCTTGACATTGTGTTCAGTGATTACTGCCCATCATAGTACAGAATCATCCTGATTGTTCTGGGGACTGATAAAGCATCGTCTGATGCTGACGGCACAGTATGCCCTCATCCTATGGTCCCCTTGTCAACAGAGATGACTCACTCAGTGTTTCCCTCAAACACAAGTGTCTCTGCTCTGCTCATGAGAGCTTGTCTAAATAAAAAGTAGTTTCTGCAGAGGTGTGATTAAAATATAAAAGCATCTTTGTGCTTGTTGATTAACTAAATCCAACTTCCACTGCTGTGATTGATTAGGTGTTGTTGGTTCTTGGACCTTTGGGGGAGCAGTCAAGAACTCCTTTAAGGTATATATGTATGTATATGATGTGCATATAGAACCCTTGAACATTTCCAGGAGGTGACAACTCCAGCTGAGTTATGCTTAGTCACACACAGTTCTAAATGTGGCCAGATCTGGATGGCTCTGAGTGGAAGGCACCCACTCTACGATTGCTTTTCTGATTAGATGAAGCTGTGCTGAAGGCGGCCTAGTTTCAGTGCAATTTGTAGCTTCCAGAGCTATTCCAATATGGACTCAAAGCCGGAAATGCTCTCTTATGTAAGTTGCTGTTGCAGAGACACCTTCTACATTTTTATTTTCTGCCTGCCAAATTTTCACCCTAAGTTCATTTATTCCCTCTTCAGCCCCTTCTTTGGCCAAGAAAAAGAAAGCTTTAAAAAAATGCATATATTTTACAGTACATGGAGAGACAGTCAACAAAAGCCATGGCTGTAGATACTGTGTTGTTCCTGAGATTGTCATTTTTACAACATGTTGTCCTCTGTGGCAAATGCAAGATAAATGGCCACATGTAGCAGTGTCTTAAAAGGTTTTGAAATGGAGGACAGAATGTTGCCAGTCAGAAGTTTTTAAATTTTTAATTTATTTGGCTTTTAGTTGATTTGGAAAAACAAGAGCATCTATCAGTATGGGCCGAATCTTGCATGAGCATCAGTGTTTGTTGCTCATTTGCTTTGCATTTCCTTGCTTGGCTTTTGTAACCTCAAACTTAATGTTTTATCTCAAATCCTGTTGTAACAAATCAAAGGATCTTTAGGGTCAATGAAACATTTTGTTTCCTCTGCTTTTAAAATTGGGAAAGTCGGTTTAAAACAATAGGAGCAAATCAGTTGGAATAGTTAGGAAAATTGTATGCTTTTTTTCTTCAAGGAAATCTAACTAACAGGAAAGGAAAAAGAAAGTAATAATGTAATACTTTTTAGTATTCTCTACAAATATGAAGCCATTATATTTGTCTTGAGATGTAATGAACTCTGTATAATTTTATTTGTTCATATAGTTACCATGTTGGAAACATTTGTACAAATTTTCTAATTATATTGTTTGCTGTTAAGTATTCTTAGCATTCTCTTTTATATAATAAACTGCCGAACTTGAAACAGCTGACCACATCCTAAGGCATTTTTCTCTTTTTATAAGATACAGACAAACTTAAGACCGAACTGTAGACGTGATCATCTTTTTAAAGATGTAGTTTTGTTTGTATTTAAAGTATCTTTGTGTTTATGGGACATGTAAAGAGTGACATGTGCTAATCAGGATCCAGATGATTGGCTTCTCTGTTACTTTGGATATTTATGTTTCTTTACAGTGGGAACATTAAAAATCTCGGTGCTTTTAATTGTTGTCAACTGTGGTTATTCTGCTGTTAGAGAACATTAAAACTTACCCTTCTATCCAACTGTGTTCTTGCTGCTACCAACATTTTAATTTGTCTGTCTGTCTGTCTGTCTGTCTGTCTGTCTGTCTTTCTGTCTGTCATCCATCTGTGTATTTCATGAACATGTATGCTGTGCAAACACCATACCTCTGAGCTAAGTCCCAGGCCCTGCTCACATTTTAACAAGACGCAGGGTTGTCTGGCATTTGGCTACCGTTTACTTCCACAATGTTTTGTAGATAACATAAAAAGAAGTTTACAACCATAAGAAAAGACAGCAGACCTAGCCTAAAACTTGAATGACCATGTAGACAATCCAAACCATTCTCATTTTATGAGTTGTCCTGGTTTAGAGTTTTTGTTTCTCCTGTCTTTCCCCTCCCAATGGGCTTTACAAACCTCTGAACACTAACTAGTAGCCAGGATGAAAGCAACATTTCAGCCCTTACCATGTTTAGCTCCTAGTTTGGGATTTAGAGCTTGTCAGACTCTTGGTATGCTGGGCAGGACCTGGAGAAGCTGGAACCTTCACTTTGGCCAGGTGGAAACCCTGATTTCCACCTGCCCTTAGACCACCAGCCCTCCCTTGCATGTGCTCTACTTCTGATAGAAAAATAGGACTCTTGGAGTTCAAAATGCCTGTTTGTTCATGCGGAGCACACTTAGGGGTGGGGGTAAGTTCTGGAAAGCCCGAGGCTCTAATTGTCTGACAGCGTTTGCAGGTTTACAAGAGCAGAGTCTTGGGGAAGGCCCCTAATTCCTCATGTGTTCTGCATGGCTACCTGTAGTACTCACGAGGAAAAACCAAGCAGTGAGTTCCTATCTGTCAACTCATGATGCAGACCTTTAATAGCTCCCCAGGGAGAAAATTCTGTGGCAGAATTCTGAAAGTCTGGTGCGGGAGTGAGCTTTTAGCTCTCTGGAATTATGGCTAGATCTACAAAGCTACATGCTCACCCCATTCGTTCATGGTTCTTATAAGATTTGGATCACCTAGTTCTTGAATGTAGGATGATTCTTTTATTTCTTTATGACAGGTTCAAAGTCAGTTGTCTACTTTCATAAGACAAAAGGGTTGGTCAGATAAAAAATGGTAAAGATGCTTTAGCAGAGCAAATTTAAATGTAATAGAACCTGTTCAACACAGGGTAGTGAATGTGGCTGCTAAGGGTGTTGTGTAGTGGGCCTGTGTTACCAGTCATGAGCTGAGTACTAAAAATATTGGAAAATGTACACATGCACACCCATACTACACACACACACACACACACACACACACACACACACACACACACACAGTATGGCTTGGGCGATAGCTCAGTTAGTAAAGTGCATACCTTATGAGCATGAGAAATCTATAGAAAAATTGAGCTGTTGCCTAACTAGAAGCTTCACCTCTACTGACTAACATTCGCGGTACTCTGCACGAGCTTGGAGGAGAAAGGTGATTACCAGTATCACCAGTGACAAATCCTGTGACCTTTGACTGTGGCTGTCCTGCGAGATATACTGAGGGGGTAGTGGCACAAATACTATGGCAGTAGCCAACTATGTTTTGATTGGAGTTAAGGTTCACTCCATGAAATGGAACCCACACTTGTTAGTGTTACAGTGGCCAGGAACCAGTCTAGATAGGTCATGGGAAGCCTGTTACTGTTATTACTAGGGGGAAACCTACTATTATTATTAGAGTATATGTAGTATGAAGACCATTATGCTAAAAGAACACAGCAATAAAATGACTCCTACTGACATACTGATAAACCCACAGATTTGTGCCTTGCTCAGCTCACATGGGAGACGCTTCTTCTTGAAGCTGATGGGAATTTACACAGAGATCCACAACTGGACAGTGTGCAGAGAGCGAGTTTTTGGAGCCCTCAGTCCTAAACGGGATGTCTTTATCAAGGATGTATGTGGAAGGGAGGTGGGAAGATCGTGAGAGCCAAAGGTAATGGAGGACTCTAGGGAAATGCCACCTTCCAGACACAACAGAACTAATGCATATGTGAATTCACAAGGACTGGTAGCTCGCACAGGGCCTGCACAGGTCCAGGCCGGATGGCTCCCGTACTGAGAGGAGGAAGGAGACACAGATAACCAAGAGGCTATCTAAAATTGATAGCCACTGCCAAAGGAAAAATCCATTTTTGCCAGTGGAGTCTTATTAGGTATATCAGCCACACTTTAGGGCGTACCCCATGCCCAGGAATAGTTGCTTAACGCAAAATGAACTTAGTAGTATTTTTGTGGATTGCTTTTTTAAATTTCATTATCTTTGTTTTGATATTTTTTGCTTTGTTGGACTTTTGTTTGTTTTGATTTTCTTTTTAGTGGAATTTTTTGGTGTGTTTGTATTTCTTGGTTTTTGTTTTTGTTGTTTTCTTTTTTTTTGAAAGATAGAGAAAAAAACATAAAATTGGGTGGGTCAGGAGGTGAAGGGTCTGAGAAAAATTAGGGGAGGGTAAAACATGATAATAAAAGATTGCAAATTTTACCTCCCCAAACCTGTATAACAATGTTGGCTCTGATGTCATGTGCTTGTAACCCTTGGAAAAGAGAGAGAGGTGGCTCACTGGGGCCTAATGGCCAGCCAGCCTAGTCTACTTGTCAAGTTCTGGAGTGAGAACCTAACTCAAAAAACAAGGTAGACAACTGAGGTTGTCTGATCTCCACATGCATACACTTCACACAAAACTTAGAATATCACATATAAAATGTATCATGGTGGGTATGTTTTGTACTAAATATATTGTGTTAATTTTAGAAAATCATTTGCAAAGTAATAGACACTGAAATAACTCAATCATGTTTGGGTTAATTAAGTGGAGCAAATGAGAAGCCGAAAGTCAAGGCTTGCAAAGGCCCTGCCATTGTGTGTTAGAAAGGATCTGCGTGGCAGAATTCTAGGCTACATTCTTGGTTCACTACCCAGTGATACTGTGTGTCAACTTTATAGATGGCTTTTTAACATCAAAGTGTTGGTTTCTTTACTTGTTTATTGAAACAACATTTACAGATCAGCAAGAAGTATTTGCATCACACTTAAGTGTGCTGGTCTTAGAGCCTAGTTACTGTATGAGAAACAGCATTTGTTGACTAAAGTTTCTGTATTTATTAGTTTGGTTTTGTCTGTACTTTTTGAGTCTTTTGTATGCTAAGCTGATCGCCAGCCTACTATGTAGCCACGGAAGCCCTTCAACTCCTGGTCCTCCACCTAGGCAAGAACCCCCAAGTCTGGTATTCCTGTTTTAGAATAGCTACCCCTACTTTTTTCAGTAGTTGTAAACAGAGACATCAGTGGCTTTGTCTGGGGGGGGCAGAGCAATAATATTGCTGTGAGAGTTTTGATGGTCAGTCATTCCCGAGAATGGAGGAGCGGGGGCTGTCTTCTGAGTGTGGAAGTGGGTAGGTGGGATGTAGTTGTGGCTTTAGGAAGAAGGAAACTATTTGGAACAGCTGACATGGTTAGGCACCACGAGCTGCATAAGAGTGAAAGCGGGCCTTCTGCAGGCGCCAGAGGAAGCCGCCACCTTAGCAGGTGCGGGGTGAGTGTTCAGGAAGTCAACTGAGACTTGGGAATTTGGAAAGCCCTGGTGTGGGGGCAGGGACTGGGAATTTGCTGTGTTGTTGGTGTAAGTAGATCTGGTGTGGAGCTATTTCTGACCCCGAGAGGTGGCTGTCTAGGGAGGTGAACAGCAGGAGAGGTGAGGCTGATGAGGGAATGATGAGCTACAGATCTCTCCAGCATGGCACGTAGGCCCTTTCTCTCTCCCGTCATGCTTTGCTGGCCATTCTTGAGTTCTTTTGGTCATGCTGTTCCTTTTTTGCCTTTCTTTAGCTTGATGCTCTCCCACATGAGCTATTCTTGGCCCCCCTTTCTTCTTTTCCTTTGGCCTGCTTAATTCCTACTCCAAGTCTTGACTTAGGCTTCATTCCTAGGAAATTGTTGACAATTGTTTCTTTCTCTGTTCCCTGCTAGCAACCTTTCACCCTGTGCACACATATGTGCATTGTCTAGGCTTGCTTCGGCCTCTTAATTTGTGGGTTGGAAGTTTCCTTGAGTGTAAGAATGTCCCTGTACCTAGCAGAGCCGGGCACATGGTGTTTGACATGTGCTTGCTGGGTGGATGTGTGCTTCACTGAAGTTTGGTAGTAAACCGAATGTTAGAGCCACAAGGAAGCTATGAGATTAGAATCTACTCAGTCATTCTGTTAATTATGTGTGCTCATGTGCATCTCTGTGTGAGAATGTGTGCATGAGCTCAAGTATCCCTGGAGGCTAGAAGAGGGGTGAATTACCTAGAGCTGGACCTGGATGCTGGCAATCCAAATGACGTCCTCTGCAAGAGCAGTGCGACCTCTCAGCCTCTGAGCCATCTTTCCAGCCCCGTGGCTCATTCATTTTATAGTTTGCAGAGCCCTACATCTCCTAGCTTGTTCTAGGCAGAGCAAGGATTCAGCTTTCCCTCCTCTTGTTCCTAATGCACCACGCCGTGATGATTGCAATGTTGGTGTGTGACGATGGTACCTTTCTGCCTCTGCTTAGTGCCTGGTCACAGGGACCGCTGAATGTGTGATGGAGTCTGAGTGTTCTCCTGGGGAGGGAAACGGTGTCCTGACAACGCTAAGAGCTTTTCCTCTGCCGTGTGCCAGGTTTACAACAGCCTTACCTCACTGTTTCCCCCTCCTTTTCCGGGTTTGTCCTGGTTTATCTTTGGATGGGGTAAGTGTCAGCAACCGTTGCTAAGTAAATAGAGGAATTGCTCATTCAGGGTTCATGGTGTCAGTTACTCAGTGCCTGTGCTTTCACCTGTCCTGGCTGTTCTCACTGCCACTTCAAAATGCCCAGACCTAACGTGTGTCAAACAACAGCAACAATGTATGTTTCACCGGACAGCCCATAGGATCAGGGAAGCCGTAAGCGATTAGGTAGCAGGACGTTTTTTGTTAGTGAAAACGTGAATCTGTTTGTTTCCAGACCCACCCTTGGAAATGGGATGTGAGGTGGGGTGTCTAGAAATGCCCGCTTGTGTATTTTTAACTCAAAGCTTATTGTGAAGCTTCAGGACAAAGTGACTTTACCATGTCCATCTCGGGTGAATCTTCAGCCTGACTCAGGACAGGGCGTGTCTCCTTCATTTACTGCCTGGCCACAGAGGACGCAGTTTTGTGTGGTTGATTCCAAATCACCATGGCTCCCGTGAGCCCCTCACCACCATTGATCCCAAATGCCGAGGATCACTGTTGGGAGTGACATGACTTTGAACTTTTGGGCTTCTTTGGTAACTAACCAAATACTAGATGGCTAAAATTGCCTATTCTTTTGGGGAAAGTACTCCAGAGAGCAGAGATCTTCGGCCTTTGGCTTCTTTTGCTTTTTTGTTTTGTTTTGGTTTGTTGAGATAGGGTCTCAGACTGTAGCCCAGGCGGGCTGGGACTCCAGTCCTCTGGCCTCAGCTTCACGAGTGCAGGGATGGTGGCCATGAGCCACGGAGCCTGGCCACCTTTCACTTACAGAGCTCTGCAGTCTCCCCTCCCCACCCCCAGGCACTTCGGTATGCATTTCCTTTTTGCCTCTTTTCTTTTTTTTCAAGTAAGAACTACACAATGTACAACGACCTTTTAGCTCACAGGATTTAGAAATCCCGTGTCTTGGAAGAAGTCCAGTGTCTTTGGTCTTAGGGATTTCTGAAGCCACTTTGGACCTTATTGGCTTCCAGCCACATGGGAGCGTCTGATCCTCCCTGGGCTGGTCTTGAGTTCCAGGCATTGAACTGGAAGTGCATCAGCCGAGGATTTGGGCTGCGTCAAGAAGGATTTTGATTTGCTATATTCTCTGCTTGGCATCTGCTTATTTCCTCTGGGGACACCCCCTTCCTTGGAAAAAATAGCTCCGAAGATGCCTGTCTGACGGGCTAAGAAGTTCAGCCAGGCATTTCCATTCAGGGATCGTAACTTGTCAGTCACAGGTCACTGTGTGAGCAATGGGACGTTCCCTTCCCTCTCCTGCCCACGGGTGCCCCTATACTGGCTAGTGTCGAGAATGACTATCTGAAATCTTGAGACAGATGAGCCAGCATTGGTTCTAAAAGGGCTCAACCCCACAGGAACTTCCTGGGCTGTGACCTGAAGGACGTGGCAGCTGTTCTTGGGCCCAGGCTCTAGTCAATTATTCCATATGGTAATAGGGAACCGTGGTTATGGATGGGGCAGTTGGTGAGGGGTTGTGGTGGAGGGCAAGACTATCCTGAGAACTGTGTACTGTCGTGACTGTCTCTGAGGGCCATGGTAAGGATCTCAGTGTATCTGAGACAGTACCGTTCCCTCCGGTAATCCAGTGGTCCATGAAAGTGCTTCCCCTCCCAGATTCTTCTGCTACAGGTAGACTTTACATTTATTCATCTTTGATTTTTAGTGTTTTAAATTGTACCATTTTACAATCTAAGAGTAACAGGGTAGTTAAGACCCTCACTTGATCATCTCTAGACACATGTTATTCATTAAAATGTATAGGACAGGGCCAAATTCAGGTGCCCGCAGTAAAATGGTGACATTTAGGGGATGGTGGCTTAGTTATCTGTGTGTAAGTTTGCTGGATGGCAGATACTTTCATCATGTTCTCAGGGAGATTGTGGAGCTCTGTTAAAAGACAGGTTCAAGCCAGGGCGGTGGTGACGCATGCCTTTAAATCCCAGCACTCGGGAGGCAGAGGCAGGCGGATCTCTGTGAGTTCGAGGCCAGCCTGGTCTACAAGAGCTAGTTCCAGGACAGGCTCCAAAAAGCTACAGAGAAACCCTGTCTCGAAAAATCAAAAAAAAAAAAAAAAAAAAAAGACAGGTTCAAGTGACATTATACTCATCTGAACGAATAAGTCTAATTAATCTTTTTTGTTTGTTGTTTGTTTTTGGGTTCTTTCAAGACAGGGTTTCTCTATTTTACAGCCCTGGCTATCCTAGAACTTGCTTTGTAGACCAGCCTGGCCTCAGTCTCGCTAAGATTCACCTACTTCTACATCCCAAGTGCTGGGATTTAAGGCGTGCTCCACCACTGCCTGCCCCAAATAAATCTAGTCTTAAAAGGCAACTGACTAGCTCTGTACTTGTTCATTTTGAGCGTGTGTCAGCTCATGGGAAACTGTTAGCTTTTCTTAGCTATTGATTTATTTAACTTCCTAGGTCAGAACTCCTCTGGATACTGATGTGAGCCTTCTTGGTATGCTTCTAGGACCTTCTTTCAACACTCTCCTCCATCCTCCCGTCCTTGAGGTTTTTGAAGGATTATTGACAATTCATCATTTCCAGTTTTGTCTCTCCTAAGGCAACTGTAGCTGTCCTAGCTCCACACCCGTCTTCTTCCTCAGTTGTTCTCACCGGTTTTCCCTTTCAGAACAACCCTGTAGCTGGAACGGGTAGTTCTGGCACGACAGATTTCTCTTGTCATATTACAGTGGCCACTTCAACAGATGTGTTACTATTTTGCATTTTTTCTTGCCAAGAGAACAACTTTAAAATTGTGAATGGTGGGGGGGGGCAGGGAGATAGCTCAGCTGGCACAGTGCTTCCGAGAACCTGAGCTACAGCTCCAGAACCCACATAAAAAGTCAAGCAGTGGCTCATTCTTATAATCCTAGGGCTAGAGACGCAGAGACGGAATTCGGGGGCTTGTTGACCAGCCAGCCTCACCTGTTGGGTGAGATCCAACACAAACCGTGGGCGGCGCCTGGGGAACAACATCCCGAGCTGTCCTCTAGGGCCCGCATGGAGTCCCCATCTCCTGAAGGGTTTTCATACTTCACTGTTTTAAGTCATCCAAGGCTTTATCTTTTGAACATGCTCTGTTCTCTTCATTGTGTCCCAGGCACAAATAGAACATTCCAGGGCTAGGAGTGCTTTGTAGCCTTTTAAAGGACTCCAGAGTTCTGCTGCTATCAGCCTCCTAACCCTCACTGAACCGAAGGGCTTTCCTCTGAGCGCAGATAAACATGAGTTCCCTATTTCCCTTCCAAGAACTTAGCATCTTCTCTTCTCTGCCCTCCAGTTTTGTGGCTGGCTTTCTGGGCTACCTGGTTCAGCCATATAGGGCGGAGGCAATGACTTCTTACAGGATTCAACCCTGCTGACCACCCAGAACTTCTCATCACACCCTTACTCCCCAGATGACCCATCCCTTAGGACTCCCACCCAGGGCTGGGCTGAGCTGGTTCTGACTAGTTCACTGACAACTCCGCTGTTTTTGAATGTTCCTGGGGCATGTGGGCCTCTCCCTGAGCTGAGGCCAAGGCCCAGGGCTTCTGAATCCCCAGGTCAGAAGCCAAAGGAAAGAACAGACTAGGGATGGGCTGCTGGGGAGCTTGGTAGATTGAGTGGGAAGCAGAGTGTGGGAGGAAGGGAGGAAGGGGAGTTGGAAAAAATTGTAGTTACCCTGAAGACACTCATCCCCACAATCCAGGCACTAGTTCACTGTTCTGCAGCTTGGAGCCCATTTTATTTGAGAATGACCAAGTCCAAGGGGCAAGTCTGAGCTGGCCTAATAGAGAAAAGGAGTCAACTCTATTGTTAGAGATCTGGAATCATTAAGACTCCCAGCTCTATTGAAACTGATCTCTTTACTGTCTATGGAAAAAGGATTTAAAGAGGCAAATCACAGTGAGGGATGTTTGATTTAAGGAGCGCTTTTTACAGGAACCCACTTTCGGAATGTGCATTTGCATACAAACAATGAGAGTGCTGATTAAAATGATTCTCACATAGTCATTTCAGCGGTGCTGAGACTGCTGCCTGGCAACACTTGCGCAGCGGCAGGGAGCGCTTTCAAAACCATCTCGTTCCATCAGTCTCATCAACCGAGACATATTGTGGGCCTTTTCCGTGCAAGGCACTATGCTAGAACCACTGTGTGTGTCTGTGTGTGTGGAGGGGCGAGGGGGCCGTCAAGGGTATCAAACCTAATAGCCTTCTAGGGTGGGGTATGACACTACAGGGAAGTCCCAAGTGGAACCTGGGAGTTGAAGGGTTAGGGAATAAAGCAAGAGAAGTGTCCCACCTGCTAAGATAGGCCATACCTGTTGACCGTGCTGTAGAAATTGCTAGCATTCTGCCCCTCCAAACTGACTTGTGTAGTTCCCCTTGGAAGCCATAGGCCAGTATTTAAAGTATGTCTGTCATCATCATCATCCATGCTGGCACCTGCTGTTTGCGGCTAGTTTGGCCTTTGCCTCCGGGAGTGTGGGAAGGGCTGATCTAGCCTAGGGAGGTGGAAACCCTTTCACCTCCTGGAGTAAACGGCTGCCTTTATCTTTTTAAAGAGTGTTTTCAAGCGTCAAGTCTGGAGCTTAGCTGGGGCAAAGTAGAATTTGTGGACTGAAGCTTGTTCCCTTGTCGAGAGCCCATGGTAGTCATGTGGAGTGAGTTTCATATCGTGACCACTTGCCAGCTCTGTGATCATCCTCATTTGTGAGATTGGGATTGATGGAAGGGTAATTATAGTTTAATGAAGACGACCGTAGGCTGCACAGTGTAGTGCACAGTAGCATATACCCCAGAGCTAGACTGCTGAAGTTCAAATCCCATTAGGTATATAGCCCAGAAAAGTTGCTAAACCTCTCTGGGCCTTAGTTTATCTGTGAAAAAAGAGTAAATACCAGGGGTACTCTTACCAGAGGGTTGTTAAAAGTCGGAATTATGAAGTGCTCCATGCTTATTATGATAAAATATTTAGTATTCATTAAACATACACATACATATATACATACGCACACACACATACACATGCTCTCACAGACACTATAGTTTTGGTTTTTAGAATTCCTGAGAAGTTTGGCCCTGGGCAAGTATTACTCCAACTCTTTTAGCCCCTATTTGTTGTTTTTGAATAGGTGAGACAGCCAATGTTCTGATGGGTTAAAGCAGTTTCCTGAAGGGATGGTGGCCAGTAGATACCCAGAACCCATGAACTTGCTTTACAAGTGGCTATAGGCACACTTGTAAGCGTTCATGCAGGCGGGTGGCCGTCCATGAAAATGCTAAGCCTTTCTTACCATTAATGTATTGAATAAAGACCCTGCCCTCTCTTCCACTCACCTCTACTACCTCCCTCCTGCCCAACTTGCCTGAGCTGTTATCTATGGTACTGTTGCTATCTGATGTCCCCTGTCAGCTGTGACTTTGAGCCTGTGCCCTCTAATGGGGTCTCTGGGGTCATACCAAGGTAACCAGCTGTTCAGCCATAGTGCCTCCCTCTCTGGCTGGACTTCTTTGAAGACCAAAGAAGGCTATTGTATTGTGAGACCTGACTTCAGGTATCACATCCTTTAGGGAAAAGGCTAATTGGAAGGGTTCTTCACCTCCTGCCTTTATGCTTGGGGTTGAAGCTCTGAGAGACTTAGGAAATCAGTGTGTTGAGGAATAAAAAACTAAAACCAAAACCACCACAACAAGACAGCTTTAACACATTAGTTCATTTCCTGTCACTTAGACATCTTTAAAAACTGATCATGTTTGCTGACAAAATGGGCACTTTTTAAAAATGCTCTAACATCATGTATGAAAACACAAACACTATCCTATATGAGCGCTGAAAGGTGCTTTAGCACACAAGTCCTATTTTGGGCCTCTGGAATTCAATTCCTTCCTGTTGCCAGCTGAACCTGATGTATTAGATGAAAATATATTCCTATCTTCAAACGTGGACAGCAGGACATTCTGTCCTCCGAATTTCAGTGTTTGACTTGGGTGTTGCAGGAAACTTGGCACCCTCCCTCTTCAAAATAATAAACAGACATGATGTGGCCTCGTGTTTCATCTGATGGGCTTAGATGCTATTGCCTCATAAAGGCTGATTCATAGACAAATGGGAACTAATTATAGTAGCTTAAAAATAATACCCCTGTTTAAATTTGGCAAGGCAAGATGCCGTGCGTGTTTTTCAGGACATGAGAGACTGTTCCTTTGGTGTCATGAAGGTGACATACACTTTTCTATTTTAGCTGCTCAGTGGTTGTGCTGGTTCATTAACTGCTGTCTTCATTTAAATATTTAGGGCTCTCCGGCACCCCTTATATGCACAAATAATGATGTACTTCTCGCTTGAACAAATCGACACAGGGCTTTTTTTTTTCTAACTGCCCTCCTTATTTATTTATTTATTTATTTATTTATTTATTATCTATTTATTTACTTATGTTTGTGCTGGGGATCTAGCTCACGACTGGGCTATATTCTTTTCCCTGTTGATGACATCATAATGAAATAGTGTCATGTTTGAAGAAAGCAAGCATTTGTTTGTTTTTGGTTTTTTTTTTCAGCTCAATATTCAGACTCTATGAAATTGCAGGAAATTGTTTTCTTCTTGATGGAAAGCTTAAAGGATGATTTAGAGCATGCTTTAAAAATGGGATTTGTTATTATTTTATGTGCATGCGTGTGGGCTTAAGTGTATGTATGTGCACCATATGTGTGCAGGTGCCCTCAGAAGTCTGAAGAGGTCATCCGATCCCTTGGAACTGGAGTTATAGGCAGTTGTGAGCCACTGAGCCTGGGCATCTGCAAGAGCAGCATGTCTTTTAACTGCTGACCCAACCTCTTCAAAGGATTTTGTCGTACGTTCCTCTCATTACTTTGACTTGACTTTATCCACCTCACTGTAAATTAATTCATTTTGGATTTAGTTTTCTTTAAGTAAATAGATGCTATTGTGATCATGTACAGAATTTAAAAATTAAAAAAATACCTGCAGTAGAAAGTAGATCTTCCGCCCTTACTGTATTTGGACAACTCTCCTCAAGCACTCCGGGGTACCACTTTCTTGTGTTCTCTCCTGGAGATATCTTCCATGTTCAGAAGTACTCGTGTGATTCCCTGCACAAATGCCTTCATACCCTCTACTGTATTTTTAACCTTGATGGGTTTTTGCTTTTGATCCATGATCTTGGAGAGCCTTCTGTTTGACAAATTGAGTTGCATAGTCTCTGGAAACTAGCTGTTTTTGAAAAGTAGATGTGGGGTGTGTGATACTATACAAGCAATTGTTGGTTATTTCAATTTTTTACCTATGAAGCCATGCATGGCATAGTGTGACTATTGGTGTCCATCCACTAAAGAATGCTCTGTTTGGGTATTATAAGCAGAACTCTAGAACCGGAGGCAAGAGTTGAAATATTACTTTCTCCCATTACTGTTGCACTATGTTGTTTTAGCCAGTTAATCTTTTGGTACCTCAGTTTCCCATTGACAAAGGGATATTTATCTTAGTGTCAGGATGTGAAGATTAAAAACACTAGTCTCTATTGAGTGCTCAGTCCTAAATGATACTTCTATATTAACCTTGCCCCTCCAAAGCTCGAGAAGATTGATAAAGAGGAGGTAGAAAAAATGTGAGCCAAACTGAGGCTGGGGCCAGTGTTGTGAAATGTGTTCTCTTGATGTGTCTTACCTATCGTGCTCATAAATATCTGTGGTTACCTCCTTAAGATCAAGCCAACAACACCAATCATTCAAGTAGGCAACATTAATTGTACTTGTGGATAAAACAAAACAAAATCCCAAAAAGCAACAATAACAACAACAGTAGCAGCAACAACAAAAAACCCAAACCAACTAAATAAACACCCAAAGAAAAAGAGCAGAGGGCATGAAGCGAGGAGGGGGATGTATTTGGGGTGCTTGGAAAGAACTAAGAGGGGGGAGTTAGGATGTATATGATGAAGATGCATTGTTTACATGTATGAAATTGTCAAAGAATAAATGAAAGATATTCTATTACAAAAACCCAAATCCTATTAGTCTATATAAAGGTGATAGACCAGTGCTGGGCAGACTGACAGATGTAGGAACACAAGTATCCTAATTTGGACTTAACCTCTGTATGTTTCTGAAACGACCTCAGTGACTTTTAGAAGCTGTAACACAGTATTGCGTGTGTGGAGTCTATGTGTCTTAGGTGAACTCAGATCCCATGTTTACCCTTTCCCGTTTCCTGTTGCTTTTCTTTAACATCCTAGAAGAAAAAGGTGAATATGGTGTTTCAATTTAAGTCATCATACTCGTGGGTTCACACTCCTCAAATGCATTTCTAATAAATGATTTCCCCACTTATGACTAAATCACAGCCTTAGAATAATCAGACGTTTATATTTAGGCAGCTGTATAGGTCATGTGTGCATATATGAGTAAGCATTTATTGAATGATTTCAGCATGTTTTAGATTATAAAAATCTATCGAATCTTTAGAAATGTCTAGAAAGTGCTCTTGCTCTGATTTAGTTGTCTTTGGCAGTGGGAATTCAGGAGTCTTTTGTCTTAGAACAACAAAGATCATCCCTTTTTGGATTCACAGTGGGCTGGAGCTCCAATCCCCTTGCTGAGGTTTGTTAGGTATTTGACCTAGGAGACTCACTTCAGCTTCAGGGGTTTAGTTTTTCTTTACAGATGGGATGACAGTGGCAAGAAAAAACAGATAGAGGACCCGACAATGTGTGGCACGGAGCAGGTGCTCGTGGGTTATCTGTTCTTCCCTTCCATCTCCTCTTCTTCATATCCCTGCCTCAGTGTCCTGGAGTAACCCCCTCAACCGTAGCCTCTTCTGTTGTGTTCAGCTCCGTGCTCCTCCTGCCTCACTGCCTTAATCTGGGAGGGTGGTGACAATAGCTGCAACAGTTTCGCTTGCATTGTACCAGTTGCCTCTCCACTAGTGAATCCACCAAAGTTTAATGAGTGCCTGTTAGTGAGTGAGGAGCGGGAGGTGTCGCATCTCCTACGCCATTCAAGTCAGCATTCGTTCTTTGACAGCAGTGGCTAGCAGCAGCACTGTAGCAGTGGAGTGGGGCCTGGTGCCTTGTGTAGCCTACGGAATTCTTTAGATAGAACGTTCAACCCTGGCTGTGCCTCTGAGGAATTTGGCCATGCCACGTCCGTGGAAACCCCTTTGCCAGTATTGTGCTGTTGGAGGAGAGCGGTACCAGGGAAGTAACTGTTTCATCAGAGCTCCGTTAGGACTTGTGTAGGCCACTCTGACTCTCTGATCTTGCTCTGCTTTTCTCCTGAAAAGCACACGTTGTTTGTCTTTGAGATCTTGTGGCCAGCAAAGCTTGGTTCAGAGATGGGGTCTGAGGCCTAAGGGGTGAGTAGAGAAACGGAAGGCAGAGATGGAAAAGGAGCAGAAGGGCCTTTGCCGGGGCCTCAGCATCATTTATTTGGACAGCAGCTACTCTACGTAACAAGTGCTTTGCTGTGAATTTTTGAAACAGTGGTCACACCCTTATGCAAATGTAAGAACCAGGGAGTTCTCCAAAGACAAACAGTTCAGGCCCTTCCCACTCTGAAGTCTTGGGCATCCTAGAAATATTGTTGTTACTTGGAGGCTTCTCTTTCTTGCCTGGGTCTCTCTGTCCTTTAAGATCTAACTTACCTTAAAGCGCCCACTGTCCAGCTGTTGGAGTGCTTTGATGTGGACTAGGACTACTCATTTGGCAATTAGATATAATGTTTTCAGTAGAATGGTGAGTTGTTGAAGCCTTTGTCATTTTCACATGTTTTACATTTATACCTCACTAATTCTCTTAGGGCAGTTGCTATCCATCCTGACTCACTGCTGCAGAGGATGTTGCATCAGCAGCAATGCACTAGCTAGAAGTGCACACCATAGTCACTACATTAGAACGTATGCTGTGCTTTCCACTGCCTGCTGTGCAACAAGCTTGGGTGGCTTATTGTAGGTCAAAGTTTGAGAGCCTCTATTTAGGGAAGAACAGGTGCAGGGCCCCAGAAATCTGGTGGTACATCCAGCTCCCCCATTACTGTCTTAAGTAAAGGTTTTACTTAAGAACTTAAGAAAAGGTTTTTTTTTTGTTTGTTTGTTTTTCTTCTCTCTCCTTGAAGTTCTTTGTTGTATAGGGTGCTAATGGATGCTCTATTTGTAGGGATGCATGTGGAATTCTGGGGAAAATAAATGGAATGCTCCTTTAGTTAATTTAAACAGTTTTGAAGATTAAGAGTGAAGAATGGCCCCCTTATGTTGCTCAAACTAGTTTTGAAATCCTGGGCTCAAATGCTGTTCCTGCTATCTACCTCTCTAGGAAGGAGGATGTAGATGGGTGCCACTGAGCCCACCTTAGACAGGATTTTGATGGAAGGGGCTTTTCAGACATCTAGATGTGTCATTGATGGTCTTTGAAGGTTTCTTAGGTGGGATGGTGTGACCTTGCCATGGTTTCTATGCTGTGCTCCCTCAGACTTCTCTGGGAGCAGGACATTGTAGGACATACTTTTGGGAAATATTCGCTTAGCAAAGGATGACTTAAGAATGCTTTTACGAAAGCAGGCAGATCTCTGTGAGTTTGAGGCCAACCTGGTCTACAAAGTGAGTTCCAGGACAGCCAGGGCTGTTATACAGAGAAGCCCTGTCTCGAAAAATAAAAAAAAAGTTTTGAACCTTGAGGTTTTATGACCTTTTAAATCATTGAGAATGAGATTTCCAGTGCAGATTAAGTCAGACACGATGTTAGCATTTATAATTTGCATGCGTGTGACTTATAGAGAAGTTGACGTTGAGATGGTACGTGAATGAAAAGAGAAGAAAGGAGGACAAGACTGCCCCTGGGTGTAGTGAAGGAGAAGATTTATTGTAGGTATGAGGGAGAGCATAGCCAGATGTGGGGATATCTGGTAGAGTCCAGAGTGAACCTGACCCTGAGCTGGACCATGTGAGAAGTGGGGAGCAGGAGACCATGAGGCCAGGAAGGTAAAGCATAGACGAAAGGACTGGTAAGCAAAGTAGCTGGATTATATAGGCAAGGGCAGCCCAGTCCCTAGACTGGAGAAGTTTAGGGTAGTGGGTAGAGTATGCCAGGTAAAGACTGAGGGATTCTGGGAGAACCTGGCTGCCAGATCTGCCGTAAGTGATCATATGGATACTGAGACGCAAACTCCTGGTCCTCAACAAGAGTGACTGGTACTCTCCAGCCCCATGACGAGCCATCTCTCCAGCCCCATGATGAAGCCATCTCTCCAGCCCCGAGCCATTGTTGAAGGAGCTGCGGGTTGCATTCCTGCCGCCCTGCTCCCAGCCGCCTGCATGGCTATCTTATGCCCCGAAATAATTACACAGAAACTGTATTCTTTTAAACACTGCTTGGCCCATTAGTTCCAGCCTCTTATTGGCTAGCTCTTACATATTGATCTAACCCATTTCTAATATTCTGTGTAGCACCACGAGCTGGCTTACCAGGAAAGATCTTAACCTGCGTCTGTCTGGAGTGAGAGAATCATGGCAACTCACTGACTTGGCTTCTTTCTCCCAGAATTCTGCTCTGTCTACTCCGCCTACTTAATTTTCTGTCCTATTAGGGCCAAGCAGTTTTCTTTATTAGTTAACCAGTGAAAGCAACAGATAAGATACAAGACCCAGCTCCATCAAGCCATCTCTCCAGCCCCATGATGAAGCCATCTCTCCAGCCCCATGGTTTTATTTTTTCAAAAAGAAGCAAAATTATTACATTTTTTAAAGGAAGAAAATGGAACATTTGGATGAGGTGGGGGAAAACGAGGAAAGGAAAATGTCACTTAACTGAGCTTATCTGAGGCCTGGCAGGAAACATATGGTATATTCAAGTCAGGTAATTTAAGGAGATTTTAATAAGGGAGCTATTTTTAAAGGGTGTAGGCAGGAGTTGGGGGAAAGGCAGCAGCGGTAATGGTGACGCAGAATTTCTCTCTGTACCCAAGGCTTTCTCTGTGCCACACTCAATCATAACACCACCCAGGGTAGGTGTGATGACGTCACACTTTGCAGATGAGGAAAGGAAACCTGAAGTAGGAGGGTCAGGCTTGCACTCTGCCCGGCTGGGCCTGCAGGTAGACCCGGGCTCTCTCTCCTGAGGTACCCAACCTTTTGTCATCACAAAATGGGCTTAGTGAACTGCAGTCATAGCTGGGATGCATGTGGCCGGTACATCCTTTCTTCCTCTGTCTTCCCCTGAACATGGCTTCATGTTCTGAGCTGGATGCCTGACAAGGGGGTGTTAGCAGATGAGAGCAGTGGTACCTTAGACAGGTATGTACATGAGCAATGAAAGCATGCAGGTTACATGCGGGAGAGAGTTATAAATATACAGTTGCATGGCCAGGTGGGCTGGGGCTGTGACAGCTGTCACTCATCCTAGAACTCTTTGGAGCAGACGGAAACAGTTAAAGGGTGTGAGTGAGACGCTTAGCTTGCAGAGGGGCTAGGAGGAGGAGAGGGAAGATAGTTAAGACCTGGGACCCATCCTGGGAGGGCATGGCAGCTGGAGGAGAATGAACGTGTTTACTGTTCATCTGGTTCCTTCGCCAACTGGAGAGAGGGTGGGCAGAGCGTTGGTAGAGGGGGTTTATGGGATGTGTTTTCGAACTGGTTTATTTAGTCCAAGCAGGCCTTTGCTAGAAGTTGAATAAAGATTAAATTTTTTAAAAATAAAACTTACTTTTTATGTTAAATTATTTATTGTGTGAGTGTGTGCTTTTATGTGGAGGTTGGAGGGCAACTTGGGGGAGTCAGTTCTCTCCTTCCCACGTGCTCTCTGGAGATCAAACTGCAGCAATCAGGCCTTGCGGCAAGCACTCTTGCCTCTTAGCCATCATTTGGCCACAGAGGTTTTTCTTTTCTTCTTTTTTTTTTTTTTTTAAACTTCCTCCAGGAAGTTCCAGAGTATATGAATACTTCATTTCGCTTAACCACTAAGACAATTTCAATAGTTCTTCTGTGGGGTTCCCACATCAGTCTGGATTTGGGGTGGTCTTTAGCACTCAATTACAGTACTGCTCACAGTGAAATACCATCCATACCAAAACTAAAATGTAAGAAGATAAAATAACCCTCAGATGCGGTGCACAAGACCTGCCTTTGAAAACATCTGGGAGAAATAACAAGTTGTTTGGAAGACTGTGATTGTCAGATGGACCCCCACCTCACCATCCACAGGGAATCTCTGGAGTAAACCTTTATTTCCTGTTGCTTCTACACAGCGGGACCTTCATGGAAATATTTCACATGTTTTCTCAGGCGGCAGGAAACTTTGAAGGGCAGGCAGGGCTGAGGTCCCACAGGAGCAGAGCCGGTCTTTGCCCTGTACCAATACAGGGTGCATGGGGAGCCAGCCTAGCCTTGCTGCTTTGAAGCTGGGCCAGTTCCTTGCCCCAAAGTGCTGAAGACTCCAGCTCTCCACGGGTGCCATCAAGGCTAGGACTTGCCACACATTCAGCTCTTTCGAAAGACAGGCATAATTTTAAATGGTCTTAAATGTCAAACAGCCCCTATGCCCACCAACCTGCTCAACATCTCATAAATCACAGAATACATCTAATAGGAATTTTTAGAAATCAAGAATTCTAGTCAGTGAAATTCTTTCATCTTAAATCTCTTAAAAAAAAAACAGAACAAAGCAAAGTAGTCATTGTTACAAAGGGCTTTTTAAAAGTTTATTTTAAATTCATTGAAAGAAACAAAATTATATTAAAAAAATTAAAGGAGGGGCTGGAGAGATGGCTCAGCCATTGAGAGCACTAACTAGTCCTGCCAAAGACCCAGGTTCTATAACTAGCACCCACATGGCAATTCTCAATCATGTGTAACTTCATTTTCGGGGAATCCAACACCCACTTGTGGTTTCTGTGGGCACCAGGCATGTACGTGATACATAGACATACATGCACCCAAGAAACTCATAGACATAAAATGTAACAATAAAACAGTTAAAATAAAAATAATCTCTCAAATTAAAAGCCAAGAACAAAAAGAACAACCTGGTAGTGTTTCCAGAGAGCCAAATCTAATTAGCTGTAGAGCACAGTCTTTCCTAGCTTCTCAAACGAACAAGAACTCACCTTACCTATTTCTAAGACATGAACATCACTAAATGAGTTAACTGTTTAGGCAGCAAAGCTTCAGCCCTCTAGTGGGAGTTGAGTAACATCAGAAGCTACTGCAGTTTATTATAACAAATTATAATGTTTCCCCCTTCCTTCTCCTCTGTCTCTATACTCCTTGCTCGCTTTCAGATTTATGGCCTCTTTTTTCATAAGCTGTTGTTACATACTTGCATGTATGTATTTCTAAATATATATGCATGTTTTCAGGGCTAACCGCTTGGTATGGGGTAACCAATTGTGCTCTTTCCTTGGGAAGATTATTCTTCCTGCTCTTGGCATTTCTTTACATACACTAAACATCATATAAAATGGTTGAAATCATGGATCTGAATTTCAGAAATCTGGTCAATATTTTAGTAAAGTCTTACTATGCCTTATTAAGAATCCCAAAGGGTCTGTGATTGAAAGGGGCTGGTTGCAGTAAGTGCTCTCTGCTCGTGCCATCTTCAGCCACTCTTGTCTTGAAGCACCCTTGCAGGAGGCTTGGGTACAGCTAGAACTGTGCACTGCAGCTTCACTCCTGAGCCCCGGACTGTCCACAAAGCACATCCCCTTTCTTCCTTTCCACTGTGGAACACATCGAGAAGCATCCTTATAAAACAGACGATTTTCCAGGACCATGCCTGCAGCTTTCTTTGAAAATTGAGGTCTTGGCTTGGCATGGTGGCACATGTCTTTCATCCCAGCACTGGGGAGGCAGAAGTGGATGAGTCTCTGAATTCATGGCCATCCTGATCTGTAGAGTGAGTTCCAGAGTTACTTAAAAGCTGTTATAAAGAAGGAGGAGGAGAAGAAAAATGGAGCTCCTAAGTTCCTTTATCATGAGCTGTGTTGCTCTGAAGAGTGTGACATTTTAACATTTGACTTCCTGGCTGTGAAAAGATTGAACTACTAAATATAGAATGTGAAGGAGTTTGAGTTCAGTGTTTTCTGACCTCAGCTTACACCTAGAAGACGGTTTGTTTTGTATTGGTTTGTTTGTTTTTAAAAGAGAAATCTGTGGTATGTGCTTTCTTGCAATTATTTCTCATGGATAAGGCTAATTTATTGATGGTTGAATTTACATTGTCATGCTGTGGCTCCTGGGAATTGGCTGCACAGTGGGGAGATCTAGTGTGTCACGTGTGTGGCTGTATACACAATCCATTTTGTGTCCATAGGCTTCTGCAGATAAGCCACTGGGGCTGCCTTTTGTGGCTTGTCAGTTGGTTCAAACTTGTCTCTATCTATATATGTAAGGCTTATTGGCTTGATTCATTCAGATAACAAGTTCTGAAAAATTAGAATTTAGGGGAAAATTAATTACTGATACTAGAAGATGGAAACTGAACCCAAGATAGTGCTAACATGTCTGAGATATATAAGGTAGCATGGGAAGCGGTCATTAATGTCCACAGTGATTCTATCATACCTCACTATAAAAGTTGGGTTTCCCAGTTAACCAGAGGGTCTTTTTCTTATCCAGAATATTCTGTTAGTTCTTTGTGGATAGCAGGTGTTTGTATGTAGAAGAAATTTACACATAGTATTTTCTGGTATCACTTCCTTTTTGTGTAAAATCAAATCAACTTCATATTTTATTATCCTTTACTACACCCAAGGATCCGTGTTAAATTTAGAAAGAATATTTGCAGTGAATAAAGAATTTCGGTTCTTTTTAAGCAAAGCATTTTCCCTATCACCTGTTCTGTAAACACAGAGGTAGAGCTTTTGGAAAAGCTCTTTCTCTGCATCTGACCGTGTCCTCAATGGTGAGAGCTTGAGAGAGGTGAAGAGAAGCTTTGCTTCAGTCCTGGTTGGGCCCTACACTTAATGATTTTGTGGGCAGTTTCCCCTTTCTTACTCCGACTGCTTTTTCATTAACATAGTGAAAATGCCCAGAGGAGCCGTTTCTAATGTGTTCTAACGCGGACAGCTGTTAGTGATGGGCTTTTACAGTAGGATCTGGGAATCGAACTCAGGTCAAAAGTGTGCGACAAATGCTATCTTGCTATAAAAGTAATATGCCTTCCCAAAAGGTCTTCAGTGTGCTTGTCCAGCTCGCGCTAATGCTCTAAGAGGAGCCATCTTGAATAGATTTCACCAACTTATATGTACCTTAGGCTCATGCATTTTACATAAACTATCACCCTTAAGTCTCTTCCAGGTTCCAGTTTGAACAATTTGAACAGAGACCTGAGACTGCAAACCTGGCCACTTGGGCAGATGGGATGTTTACATAGCATAGATATTGCCAGGGTTGTTTCTTAAGTACAACAGTGCTGTTCTGTTTGAGTAGTTGTTACCTGGGGTCGCCTTGCCCATCTGGCAGAATTATGCTTTTCTCAAGAAGAGAACCAGGTGCTGTTTGGCAGGTCATGACTTAGCATTGATTGTAACCCTGTTCTGTCCCCCGAGTTGCCTGTTAAGAGCCATGCTCTTTGGAGATGGGTCAAATGTCTAATCCTGTCCAACAAGCATTTACATCCAAGCTTTGCTTATCTCTATCAGGCCTGGTTAGCACACTAATCTTTGCAGTGCTTTGGAGGCAGCTAAGTTCTACTTTGTGTGGTTTAATGTCTCCTAAGCAAACCTATTAATAAATCCTTTATAACATTGATTCTATTACTTTCAGTTTCTACCTCACTACCTGATAAAGCCATAGCCTCTATTCTTTTTTTGGGGGGGTGGGTAGGTGAGTGAGTGTTGAGACAGGGTTTCACTATGTAGCCTGGCCTGGAGCTCACTGTGTAGATCAAGCTGGCTTCAAACTCACAGAGATCCCTCTGCCTGCTTCTTCCTCCCCAGTTCTGGGGTTAAAGACACGTCATGATGTCATGATAACCAGCATAGCCTATAGCCTATGTTCTCCTTCTTTTCTTTTCTTTTTTGGCGAGACAAGATTTCTCTGTGTAGCCCTGGC
Source organism: Microtus ochrogaster (assembly GCF_000317375.1). Lineage (NCBI taxonomy): Eukaryota > Metazoa > Chordata > Mammalia > Rodentia > Cricetidae > Microtus > Microtus ochrogaster. Next base: position 67,888,515 of record NC_022015.1, on the reverse strand, counting down.
TGTCCTGGAACTCGCTCTCCCTTTGTCTCCTGGGTATTGGGATTAAAGGCGTACACCTCTATTCTGCCTATATTCTGAATCTCTGTGTGTGCCTCTAAGGGAAGAAGACAGCATGACAAGCAGCAGCCTTGTCTTTTTAAAGGAAAGAGCCATATTATTAAAGGCCATGTCTCCTAAAAAGGGGACGTTTCTTATGGCACTGTTCTGGGCCGATCTACTTAGGGGTCCTCCATCTTGATTAACCCTGATGTCCTGCTAGTACCTCAAGAAAATTGCCTCTCTTAAGACTTTGGCCCAAGATGGCCAAACCCCACTGCCAGCCCCACTCGCACCGCTGCCAGAGCTAAAAGAGCCCTGTGCTTACTGGAACTGGGAACATCTCTGCCACAAGAGTTGACAGAGTCAAGTTAAAGGAGGAAGCTGCTGGATTCACAGGGTACTTGGGGTTGGAAGGTGATGCCCGTGGTATAACTGAACAGAATTTTAGAACACTTTCTGTTTTCCCCAAACCTTGATTTTTTTTTAACCCCCACATTCTTTCTTTATTATTTATTTATTTATTTATTTATTTATTTATTTATTTATTTATTGAAACAAGGTTATTCTGTGTAGTCCTGACTGTCCTAGAACTCACTTTGTAGACCAAGTTGGCCTAAAACTCAGAGATCCTGAGTTCTGGGATTGAAGGTATGTACTACCACATCTGGCCTGTTTATTTATTTGTTTTTAAATTTTTTGCTTTTAACTGAAGCCTTCATTTAGAGCCCCCAGATTTCCAGTGTTAGAATCTGTGCTGCATAGGGTCTCAGAGGCGACCAGTTGGAAGAGGTCTCCACTGGTTCTCATTTCCTTTCCAGGATGACAGGGCCACTCAGAGCTACTCAGGCCACATTGGAAGCTTCTGTTTACTGTCACTCTCCGAGGGTATCACATGGCTTTAAAAATAAAAAGCAACAGCTTGCCATTAAGCGACCTCTGAGCCTTAGATGGCAGGCCTGTCAAGGACAGCGAGTGATCCCTGGAGTGCAGGGTGTGGTGCCACTCTGAGACTTGTAGGAACTGTGGAAATGTGTTGAGTAGTTCGTTTAGAACATTCTCCAGGTCACCATTAAAACATGAATTTAAAAACAAGCAGGATGTGGAAGGACCCAAAATACAGTGTAAGTTTCAGCTTTGGAGTTCAAGGCAGGCTTTCATAGCAAGGAGAAAATACTATACATACATTATTGTCATAACTAGATAATATAACAAATTATAGCAAAAATCACATGAGATGGTTTTATGTTTTAACTGTCTTTGCCTAAAGAAACTATTGTTTTTGAGTAATGGGACTGTGTTTAGTGAAAATTGGAGATGTTGGGAATTTTAAGAGTTGATGCAATGAACAAGGAAGGTAGGCACAAAATCCTACTCCTAGTTGTTGGTACTTGGTAGCTGATGGGGAAGGAAGAGTAGGTTTTGAGAATGTGAGTGGGTTTACATGCTCCAGTGGATGGCTACGCATTCAAGAGTATCTGGGCAGCACAAATTGGAATCAGTGGTTTTAAAAAAGAAAATGAGAATACGAAGTTGGGCTAGTAGGAAAGTAGGCTGGATCTGTGAGGAGTTAGGGGAGACGGGATGAATGTGATCAAAATGCATTGAGGAATGTCTGAAGGAGTTGATTTAGGAGAGAATTTGCTGCCTTGTGAATTTAGCCCTCACACTATTACATGATTATATGGCAGGATGTAAACGGAAAGTTAGAAATAAGCAAAACATTTGCCCTTTTATTTTTATTTTTTGGTTTTTTGACACAGGATTTCTGTGTCCTGGAACTCACTCTATATCAGGCTGACATCATAGAGATCTGTTTCTCTCTGCCTCCCGAGTACTGGGATTAAAGACTTGCACCACCACTGCCCAACTAAAAAGCACTGCTTTTTATGTTGTATCAACATTTTAACGGTTTTGGTCATTATGGATTATGATGTGAAATGGCCTCACGATAAGGTCCCATTTGAATTCTTTGCTTTCCCAAACATCTAGCTGAGACATGTCGAGATAAAACATGTGTGTGCTTTTACTAATTTCTCATTTGCAGCCAGTGCCAGGATGCATGCAGATAGGATGGCAGTCGTGACTGGCAGGCCCTAGGAGTGGAGCTGAACTCACACACTGTTTTATTCGGTGTAAACATTTTGCAGAAGAAGGGAAAAACTGTTTCCTTGCTTAAATGAAAGCCCGACACAGTCAGTCAGTGCAGTTTATAAATACTATTTAAATCTGTGGGACCAATTCCTAGACATCCCCAGCTCTGTGTGATGGCTCAGGTTTGGGCATGGACATTGAATGTGTGTTGTATATATACTTGGTTATATTGATCAGTGTTTCTCAAACTGCAGCCTATAAAGTGTGTCTTCCAGGAATGGAGATTGCAGGGCTTTGCAGGGCTCTGCAGCCGGCTGTCTGGGAGCAGACCCTACAAGTGTTTCAGAGCAGCTTCCCAAGCCTGCAGTGTGAGCATTTTCCCGACAGACACATCAGCAAAAAAATTCAGATTGAGTTGTTTTCTAGTTGGAAATGTTTCTTAAATCTACAGAGTTCAAATTTATGCCGAAAAATTGAGAGCAAAACTGACTGATTTTGAGCCCATAATTTTACTAATATATGAATGAGATTTGAAACTTCAAGGCATTGTATATATACTGTGTCCTCAATTTGAGCAATTAAGTTGATTTTTTAAAAGAACAAGTTAAACATTTAGTGGAAGGACACAATTAGAGTACTTTTAAAAATCACTGTGGTTTTTCTGACTTCTGTAATTTATCAAGTAGCAATTTAAAATACATTTTACTGTCTACTAGAAACCTTATATTTGAGAAATCATTTACTATTAAGCTACCTGTGAATTTATAAAGCAGGGGACTGCTAACTTTAGAGAGGAGGGATGAAGACCTGTGTTTTGGCAAAGCTCATTACCACTGCTGAACTCAGTAACAATGCGATATAATTTATATCGCATAAAGTTAAGCTGCTGTCCATTTCTGGGGGAGGGATGACTTTATGAGTGTCTTCCAACCCTATACTTAACGTAAAGCATCCCTTTGGCATCACTTCTGTACTGAAATCCAAACCAAAAAGGAAAGTTTGAGTCTGGTCATATTTTATGTTAAGATATTACTGGTTTTTTTTTTTTTTTTGCTACTTATTTGTTTTTTATTTTTTAATTGGTTTTTTTGAGAAAGGGTCTTTCTGCATAGCTCTGGCTGTCCTGGAATTCACTCTATAGACCAGGCTGGCCTGAAACTCACAGAGTTCAGCCTGTCTTTGCCTCCTGAGTGCTGGGATTAAAGGCCTGTGTCACCGTGCCTGGCTAAGATGTTATAGTTATATAATTTATCTTTAAGAAACAGAAACATCAGGATGTATATATGAAGAAAAACAGTCACTCTGATTATCTTTGACTCAAAAAAACAAAAAAATAAAAAAGGGTTTCACATCACATATCTGTGTGTGAGTGAAACTTCTCCATTAAAGCCAGGATCTCATTATGTAGCTCAGACTGGCTTGTCTTCCTGTCTCTTGTCCCATTATATGTGAGCCATCATGCCCAGCTTGAATGGGAGGTGTTTGTTGGTTGGTTTTGGGATGGAGCCAGGACTTTGTGCATGCTAGGCAAGCACTCTACTGTTAAACTGCACCCCCGGCCCTATAACTTGATAGTGTCACTTGCGTAGATTTTACTAGCAGAGAATAAATAAAATAAGGCGTAGGTTAAATTTAGAACATCAGTTCGTGAATAATTTGATATGTATTTAAATCTCTATAAGTGTACCCAAAATATATGGTACAGTTGAGATAAATTATCTTTATGTAACTCATCAGTATGAAAATACATATCAGTAAAAAGCAGTAAATACATGTCAGTAATAATCTCCAACTTTAATAATTTAATAATTGGTCTTCACCACGGCCTCCGTAAGGATTATCGGAGCCAGAGTAAACGTTGATCCACGTCTTATTCTTTGTTTCATGTGTTGTTGCCCCTCTCCCACCGTCCTGTCTTCCTCGTTATCTATTTAATCCTCTCTAATGGCAGTGGGGGGAGGGGTGCAGTCGGAACCCCCTGTGTCTTGCCTGGTGACATTTCTGCTTCTCAGCTCCTTAGCTGGAAGGGCCGCACTCCAGGATGACATCCTTATCTTTCGGCCGGTTGCCTTCCCGCCCCGAGATCTGGGTTCCCATGATCCAGGCACTCTATTTATTTTCTTAGCTAGGAATTTCCAGAGCCCCAGCTGGGGTGCCCTTTGCCTTCCCCAGCAGCTGGCTTCGATTTAATGAGCTTGCTGAGTTGAGTGGCCAAGGAAGGGTTTCCCTCGCTGGAAGGACTGACGGTGTTTCCTGTAAAGTAAGTAAATGCCTGTGTCTGGGTGGCTCCAGGAAAGGGCCTTCCCAGAGGCCTCCCTTGTGATCGGGGTCTAGGGCACAATCCTCAGCCTTCCTGCTCTGTTCTTCTTTAGTTTGGGGATAACCAGCAGTGAAGAAGGAATGTATTTCAAATCACACACATGCACCTTTTCAGTCCCTGGAATTTTTTAGTTCCTTGTCCACTGGGGACAGTTGAGCAAGCCTGTTGGTGAACCTGCATTGTCCTTCTGGATTTCCAGTTACCCAGGGCCCCATTGTGTCTGATTCTCCACTTTTCAGTTTGCTGGTTGGACGGCAGAGCTGTGGTTTTAGCAGATGGGAGAGAGCTTCAAGGGCTTCAGTACCACTTTGAGAGTTCAGATGGTTTTCATTTCTGTGTTTAGCAAGGGCTTTAGGCACATTTTAGGTTCCCCCTAAATATTTATATTTATTACATATTTGTAGAATTTGTATAAATATTTATTACATATTTATAGAAGAACTCGGTTTTGCACTGTTTTGATTGAACAGAAGAAGGTCCACAATTTCAGGCTTCTGGAACTGGGTTTCCTTAAGCAATGTCATATAGTGACCAAAGCCCATACACCCTGCGGCTCCCTGTGAGCAGGAGAGAACCAGCCCCAGAGATGTCAAGTGACATTCTTCTGAAGGAATTTCACTGCCTGCTTACAGAGGGAATGAGGGCTCTCATATAGGACCTTTACCCTTTCCCACATCGCTAAGACTTTACAAAAACACTGTTAACATTTTTCTATGGTTTGTTTCAGATAAACAAGATATACTATAAATTCTATAAATTTAACAGTGACATATAGTGGGATTTTTATTTTATCTTATTTTTTATCCAGGATTTTATGTAGCCCAGGCTGGCTTCAGTGTAGCTGAGGAAGATGTTGACCCCCCCCCCCGCCCCACCCAATTTTTCTGCCTCCAGTTCTGTAGAACTGGGATTATAGGCAGCAAAATGTGATTTGAATGATTTGAAAATCAGAAGCACCAATGGTTACGGATTCGTCTTAGTTAATGTTTACTTTTTTATAAACAGGAAAAAGGTAATTTATTCCTTTAGTACTTATGTATCAGATTTTATGTTCAGATACATGTTGGTGGTTTTTTTATTTTATTTATTTTGGGTTTATTTAGTTTTATTAGGGAAGAAGAAATGCCACAGTGAAACTTAGGAAACAATTCAGGAACGACTTTAGTGCTCTTGTGATTTCAGAACAGCCAGTGATACAATCAGACACAGGCGCCCGTCTTCAGGTCCGTTGTCTAGAAAGTACAGCCTGGCCCCAGACGTGGCATCACCTCTAGTCTATGTTGTTGACTTGGCTCCCCCTTGCTGTATGGAAAGTGCTTGTCAGGGAGGGAGGTTCCACAGTTCAGGGGAGTGTGTATTTGGATGTTTTGTTTTCTTTCAGGGAGTGGTGTCTGTATGATAATGTGTATGTGTAGTATGTACATGTATGCAAAACACATGTGTCATGGCTCATGTGAAGATGAGAGAGCAGCTCTCACCCCTTTTGAGTTAAGGACCTTCCTTGTTCACTTCTGTATTCTCCTGTCTCTGTCTTCCTGTAGGAGTGCTGGTATTACAGACGTGTACTATCCTATCTGGTGTTATATGGGTTCTAGGCATCCAAATTCACCTAGGTTTGAGCGGCAAACACTTTACAAACTGAACCATCTTCCCAGACCCTAACAGTGCATTTTTTTTTTAAATCTCAGCACATGGCTCAGAACTTAATAGCTCATTGCATTCCTAAATCTCAAAATTTTTTGTTAAAAGAAATCAGTTGATTGATTGATTGATTAATTAATTGTATGTTAATTGGAAGAGGTATCACATTTTGTTGTACATATGGAGATCAGAGGACAACTTTTGGGAACCTAAAATTCTAAGATGCTCAGAGTTCTACCTAAAAGACAGATAACGTTGGCTGGATGTTTCTCCCAGCCCCCATTGTAACCAGTGATTAACCTTTGGCACAGAAGGCCAAGGACTTTGCTGTCTTTAACCTGCAAACTCCTGTACAAATGTGGCTTCTGGCTGGAGTTACCACAACGCCTGAGTTAAATATTCTCTGCCTAAGGCAAAAAAGCCTTCGTTCCTGGCAGTGACTTTTCCTCTTCATGCTGGACCCAGTGGGTTGCTTTACGGTTAAACAGTGACTAAAGAAGCATTTCATTAACCAGAATTTCCACTCATCTCCAGCTCTCTTCTGCTTTTGGAGGTCGAGGGAGACAAGAAGAAAACAAACCAATCATGTTAACATGCAGTCATTTATGAAGTGCTTCCTGTGTGCCTAGCAGTGTGTTGCACAGATAAGTGGACCCAAATCCTTGCCACCCAGGCCTTAATGCTTGCTGTTTTACTCGTTTGGCTTGTGGGGACAGAGTTTACAGTGGTAGCAGAGCCAATGTGAAGCATCTTCTCTGCCGGGTACAGCTGATGTGGAGTTTACTGTTCTCTTCGTGAAGATCTCGCACTCCTGCCTCTGCTCTCTTCTAAAGCTAATGGCGGAAGGGAGGGCTCTTCTCCTGCAGTGTCTTTTGAGTGTGTAGTTTCTCTGTGTGTGTATGCGCTTGCGTGTGTGTGTGTGTGTGTGTGTGTGTGTGTGTGTGTGCGCACACGCGTGCGCGTGGACTAGATAGAGGCTGGTGTCTTCATTCTCTCTCCACATTATTTCTTTATGATTTTTTTACTATTTTTAAATTATATGTAGATGCGTTTCTCTGCTTGTGGATGTGTGCACATGAGCACACGTGCCCTTGGAGATCAGAGGTGTGCAATGTTCTGGAGCTGGAGTTACAGAGGGTTGTGAGGTTGCCTGACATGGTGTTGGAACTGAACTCATCCTCTGGAAGAGCAGCAAGTGCTCTTAGTCACTGAGGCTTCTCTGGCCAGTTCTGCCTTATTTTTGAGAAAGGATCTCTCTCCTACCTTATTATTTGAGAAAATATCATTCATTATTTGCATACTTTAGATGGCAAACCTCAGGGTTCCTCGTGTCTGCCCCATAGCCTCGAGGTTATAGGCATGTGCCTGCACACCTGACTTTTATGTGAGTGCTGGGGATCTGAGCTCAAGTCCTCATGTTTGTATACTGATAGGGTCACATGTGGCCCAGGCAGGCCTGCTACTTAGTATGCAGCTAGGAATGCCCTTGTGCTTCTGATTTTCCTACTTCTACCCCCCCCCCCAATACTGGGATTACAGATGCATGCCACCACACCCAGCTTTGTCCAATTTCTTATGCTCACTTAAGGTGTGAGTTGTGGAGACTTGGTAATTTGGGGTTGAGAACCATTCTCTTGAATATTTTATTAGCTTAAAATGGATCCTGCGAACATCTCTAACTCGGTTAGCCTTGTGTTCTGTTTTGGTGAGTTTGTTCTGTTTTCAGTTTTTCTACTTAGCGTCTTTGAGTTCTACAGGATTGTCAACACCTTTTATTTCTTGGTGATTTTCTTGTCAGTCATCAAAGCAATTGTGTGGCGGGGGGGCGGGGAAGCCTTCCTAGGGCAGCAATAGCAGAATGAGATTTAGGGAGCATGTCCAGATGATGAAATTCTTTCTGAATGGCAGCTTTTGCTACAAATAAGCAAAAGAAGACAAATGTAGAAATTGTCACTTGTGGTTGCTGTAATCAAGGCTTCTATGCAGCTTTTCAAAACCAAATTGCAGGAAGCTTCCCTCCCGGGCAGAGGATGCTTGTGCCCTTGGGAATTTTCATATGCACCTCATAAAAAGCACCAGGCATCGATGTGACTGCCTGTGACTGCCTCGTACCCTCCTGTCCCCACAGTCCCCACTGCTGGAGTGCATTCTGCATGCTTCTCAGCAACACTGAATCTTGGATTAGGAACCTTTCATGGAACTCATCTTGAACTTAGTGGCCTGATAGAATGGCACTGCCTAGTGTTCAAGGCCATTTTGTGATGTCTCCCTGACATAATTTCTGTGTACTATTCTGTACTGCTTCCTTGTGTTCTGCTCTGTGAGCTGTATTAGAAGCCTCTGTGGGAACTCTGGTTCAGGTACCACGAGAACAGCTTGTTAGGACCAGAAGGTGTAGGAGACAAGTTTACCTGCAAATCGGGCAACACTTGCTAGTAACATCTGTGAGGGGGAGCAGGCGCCTCACTTGTTATGTAAGTTAATTCACAGAGAGAATCATATTAGGAAAAGGCAGAGCATGTTACCTTATAAGGGAGGGAGAAGAGAGCAAGTTGTGACTGAGCTTTTGTGTGTGCGTGCGTGTGTGTGTGTGTGTGTGTGCGCGTGTGTGTGTGCAGGGGAAGAGGGTAGTGGGAATGGAAGCCTCTGAGTTATATCTAGGCTAGTAGTCTTTTCTTTCTTCATATGTAGAATATCTCCTCTCTGAGGCCAGGCCCTATGTGTAATCTTAGTTGACAAAAGTGACTGTTCGCTGCTGAAAACCCCTGGCGAAAGCCATCTGTATGTGCTCTGAGCAGTCTTTGTGTAGGAGGGACATCTTGCTTTAGGTAGATACTGTTTTACAACTTTACATTTACTTATTTTATATTTTTAAATTGTTATGCACATAAATATTTTCCTTGTGTGAAGGTATATGTATCATGTGCATGCTCGGTGCCCACAGAAGTTAGAGGAGGGCTTTGGATCCCCTAGAACTGTGGCTGTGGATGGTTGTGAGCCACCATGTGGGTGTTGGGGATTGTACCCAGTTCCTCTGCAAGTGCTCTTAACAGCTGAACCATCTCTCTATCCCCAACAGTTTGACTCTTCAACAGGTATTGCAGTTGTTACTGAGACTCAGTTTTTTTCCATTGTAAAGAGGTGTTTTCAGATCAGAAATGACATGTAAAGTGGGCGGTTCCCAACCAGCTTTGGGGAAACAGATAGTTCGTCGTTTGTCCAGTAGTGAGCATGCAGCACTTCACATGCACGTACTATGTATCTATCCATAGTGATGGCTTGGTTTCTTTCCTTCTTTTTTACGGGGGTGGGCATCTTATTTATTTATTTATTTATTTATTTATTTATTTATTTATTTATTTATTTAATTTATTGGTTTTTTTTGAGACAGGATTTCTTTGTAGCTTTGGTGCCTGTGGGGTATTTTATTGATTGATTGATTGATTTTTCGAGACAGGGTTTCTCTGTAGCTTTGGTGCTTGTCCTGAAACTAGCTCTTGTAGACCAGGCTAGCTCGAACTCACAGAGGTCTGCCTGTCTCTGCCTCCTGAGTGCTGGGATTAAAGGCGTGCACCACCACCACCCGGCCATTGGTTTGGTTTCCTGAGACTTGTCCTTTCGAGAGGACAGTTACATGGGGCTCTTTCATTGCCCAGTTTGGGAGGGTAAGAGCTGGGAAGCTCCTGTAATTGGTAAAGCCTGGTTTTGGGTGTGGATAGTAGTACTAACATCCACCTCAGCTGTTGTCCAGACAGTAACAGAGGATTGGAAGGGCCAGCCTAGTGCCTTCTCTGTTAGAACACTTCTCCTGTTACCCCACAGTTAGCACACAAATACACATTTTTGAATTTAACCTTGAGAACAATTTATTAAATTAGGTATTATTAATCTCTTTATAAATCAGTAAAATGAAGCAGACAAATTAAACGCTTTCCTAATTTAAACAGCCCTGGCTAAGTTTGGTCCAAATCTGTTTCTTCTGGCTCTGGCCAGCTTCCAGCAGCTGCCAAGCACTGCCTGAAGCTCAAGTCAGAATGGGTCCCAGATACCAAATAAGCCAGAGTCACGCTGCCCGGAACCTAGATGTTGCTTTTGTTGTACATAAACACATGTGTATTAATTATGCATATTAAAGAACTAATGATGTTATATGCCCTACTATTTCAGGTAATCTTGTTTGATAGATGACATAAATTTAAAATAAATACGTTGGTTGGTTATTTGTTTTCAGCTTTGTACTATCTTGAGTCTTTTGGAGGTTTTATTCTTAAAGAAAATCTACCTCAGGAATTGACATTATATTATCAGATGTTTGGATACAGATTTGATATCTGATTTTTATTTTAAAAGGGAGGAGGGATTAGAGAAAAGGAGGTAATATTATCCTTTGTGCGCAGTAGGAGTGGGGCAGCTTCATGGTTAAAGCAGTTAGACACTAACGATCCTTGGCTTCATAGTGTGAACTCGGGGGCTATTGATTTTGGGCCTGTGTGTATAAGTTCCACTTCAGTTATTAAACATTTAGAAGGGAGGTCTTCACAGAAAAGATAATGTTTTCAGTGTTTCGTATTGACTTTGGGGTAAGTCTGTATACTTGCAGTGAAATTTGAAAATTTAAGGAAAACAAGCAATTTTTGAATAAGCCAGTCTTATGAATTGAGGCATTTAGGTTATTATGTATTTGCAAAAGACACAAAGTCTTTTTTAGTGAATGGAGTCTGTGTTCTCTCATTCCTGAACATGGTGTTGCCTACACTGTAAAGGTCTGTGTAACGTAGGCTGTGGTGAACAAGTTGCCTCAGGGATTTCCTAGCTTGGGAGCTGGAGCTGTGTGGGACTGTCTGTGAGAGTGGACAGCTCTGCTACATGGGGACCCACCCTGCTGCCATTCATGAACTGCGGCGGCCCCTGTTCAAAGACTTTCCTAGGCTTGTTTTTCTGCCTCACACAGTACTTACTGTTTAGTCTCATTTACCTGCGTGTGGCCCAGCCCTGACCCTCCAGGGAACAGATGATGCTTCCATGGTGATTTCTCAGTGGGTTCACACTGTACAGTGACCCCTTCAGAAAGAGTGGGGTGGCTCTGTCCCGGGCTCGCCCTTCTTTCAAGGTTCTGTATTTATAAATCTTTGTAATGACACTTTGCTTTTATCTAATGAGTTTGGGAATCTGCCCTGTTTTGAATTCTCTAGATTGTCTAAGGGAAGAGCTCCAAATTCACTGGATGCCACAGTCAGGCAGCTTTGTTTGGGTTCTGTAGACGTGACCATATTTGGGAAACACAAATGAGCCAGTTTTCACTTTTAGGGCTTGTCTTGGTTAACAATGCATGGCTAAGAATCCCTGTATGCCCCGAGTGGCACATACAAAGAGGTTTCGAAGTTGCTCAGGGCTCTGGAATGCTCCAAGCAGAGGAGCAGGGAATTGGCAGAGGGCAAGGTTAGGGTCTAAGGGAGGGACTGTGTGTATTGTCACCTGGCAATTCCTGTAACTCTCTTAAAATGAAATATTTGGTGCAGTTGCTTCTTTAGGAAGTCTGGCAGAACCTTCAAGTCATTCTGTGGCCCCCGAGTCCTCATAAGGGCTACACTGGAGGAGCCTGGCCTCACAAGCAAAGGCAGTTGATCTGATTAATGTTAGAATTGTGAACTTGAGATCGCTGCTGTTAATCCACTGGAAGAAGGTATTGAGACAAGATTATAAGCAACACTTTTCAGTGTATCTGCTAGAATATTTTCTCTTGAAAGTTCTAAAAGTTACACAGTTATATATCAGATATCAAATATGAGCTAAGAAAATGAATTTTGATGAAGAAAATTGTCTTTCAGGTTGAACACCCCTGATCTTGAAGCCCTAGCTGAAATGCTCTAGAACCTAAAACTCCTTGACTGCTAACATGACAAAAGACCTCATGTGATGGGTTGCAGTTAAATGTAAACATGTTGAAAATATCTACAGTTGGCTTAGGCATTAGGTGCAATGCAACACCAGTGAATTTCATGTAGCTCTTAGATCCCTCATTTATCCTATTTGCAAACACTCAAAAATGTAAAAATCCAGAGTACTTTAGTTTTCACACATTTCAAGTGAACAGTTTTGATGGTGGTTTTGTTTGCTTGTTTTTGGTTTATTTTGTCAACTTAACACAAACTAGAGTCACCTGGCCAGAGGGCCCCTCAGATTGGCTTATGAGCATTTTCTTGATTTCTGATAGGTGTAGGAAGGCCTATCCCGCTGTGGGTAGTGCTATCCGAACCCTAGGCAGGGGCCCTGAAAGCTTGGGAATGGACAACCTTGTCAAAGTTGTCCAAAGTATGCTGCACATAGTTAGGGTGGCGGAAACACATACAAGGAGGCAGAACTGGAAGAGTCATTCGACTGTGCTCTTCTGGGTCCTGTGGCACGTTAAGGTCATTGTTTTCTACAGTGGGACCTTTGGGATAAGTTTAGAAATTATGCAATTGGTCAATCCAAATTTTTTTATATTTATCCATTCTTTCGTTCTTCCTAATTGCACTTTGTCCAGATTGTCAAAAGAAGAACTGTCTGGCTTTGTCACATCTTCTGGGCACACCTCTCATCCTACATCTGGTGATAGTCTTAGAGACAACAGTAGAGCCAGACATTGTCCTCGTGCATAGGAGGTGCTCAAGGAACACCGTCTTACACCAGTAGACTTTGCTGATAATTTTTTTTCTTTTCTGTGGTGCCTAACTAACTTATGGGCTTAGAGGGACTCTTGTTGGGATCAGATACAGGAGCTCTTTCTTGCTCAAGTCAGGACATGGCAGTTGTGGGCTGGGCTGGATCTGAGGCTTTTTGTTTGCTTGCTTGCTTTTGTTTTTCTGTGTAGCTTTGGAGCCCGTCCTGGAACTCGTTCTGTAGACCAGGCTGGCCTTGAGATCTGTCTCTGCCTCGTGAATGCTGGGATTAATCTGAGGCTTATTAGGGTAAGATCATGGTCTAGAACTTCTAGGGTGAGCAGACTGGTGGGCATGAGGCTACACTGGCAATGAAAATGAAGAATTAGGAAGAATATCTCTTCCAGGTATGGGGGATACCAAGGAGGAAGAGAGAATGGTACTCTTAGTCACTCTCAAGGGACAGATCTTCCCTTACCAGCATTATTGGATGTTTGTGCTGCCTCAGCTTCATAGTAGATATCAGGGACCAGAGATGAACACTGGCCATCCTATCAGCCCGGTAAGTGCTGTCTGGTGGGCTTCCTGTGAGGTAGCTGAGACAGGAAGCAAGGAGGGATGACAAATGGACTCAGCCAGGCCTCAAAGCTCATTACCTGGACTTTGAATTGTGCAGTGAGGGTGGGTACCATTGGAAGCTTCTAAAGTGATGCAGTTTGTTAGGTAACCGTGGAGGGCTGGAATTCGGCACGCTAGAGGCAGAGGCTGTCCTGAGGAAGTAGATGAGCAACAGGAGGCAAGTGTGGAGAAGGGCTGGAGAGATGGCGCAGTGGTCAAGACCTCTTGCTCCATTTCCAGAAGTCCTAAGCCACATTCTTTGCTGGGTGGCTCTCAACTGCCTGTAACTCCAGTTTCAGGGAATCCAACACCCTCTTCTATAAGTAAATAAAAATACGAAATAAATCTCTAAAACAAAGACGTTGGTAGAAGGGAGGCTTAAAACAAAACAAAATAAAACCACAACTCAGTTTTTGTCCCCGAGCAGTAAAGAGGTGGATAAAATTCCAGGCTTATGAACCCTTTAATTTGTAGCCACAGAACCTACTATCAAAGGGCAGCTCAGGAAGTGGAAGTTAATGAAACTTCTCAAGAGCACAGTTGCCCTGGCTGACATGACAGATGGGGAGTGGGTGGGCGAGTGTCTGCCCAGCGGCCTGAGGGGGCTCGTGAAGCCTCCTCCCAGCACAGTTGGGAAACCATGGAATTGGTCCAGAGGGCCTGTGAACCATCTTGTTCTGACTCTCCGGATGAACCCTGAAGGAAATGAGTGTGAAGTTGGAAAGGAGCAAGGCCCAGCTCATGACCCTGAGGCCATGAACTCCTAGAAGATCTACAGAAGCCCCGTTCTACCAGGAGGATCCTTGTTGCCCAATATAAGACAGCGTTTGGTGATACTCAGAGTCAGACCGTGTTTGTGGGAAGGAAGAAGGGGTTGGCTGTCTTAACTGTGGTCGGTAGACCTCAGAGGTCCCGACTAGTACAGAAGCTGTTGGACTTGGCTGAGTGTGTTCACGGGAGACATTTCTGAAAGCCATTTCAGATAATTGGTTAGAACGGAAACTGGGTTGGAGGAACTCCAGGAGGAAATGGGAGGACGTAGAGGGGTGGCCCCTTTGACATGTTTTCCTAGTGCTCCCTCCCCAGAAACCATCAGCCTGTTGTGTTCCAAGCCTCCAGCCGAGTCCTGGGACTCCAGATCGAAGCTAATGTCAAGGCCAACCCTCTCCTCATTTCTTCCCCTTGAAAGGAGGTGCCGGCAGCTTAGTGTTTGTCCTTTGCTCTTTCTGAAGAGCCTTCTGCCCTCCCTCCAATAATGCAGAGAGAGAATTTGAAGAGAAATGACATTAATAGCAATTGAGAAGGTACCGGTGAGAAATTGGAGAGATAGGCCGCTCAGGCTGGGGGATAAGCAAGTACAGGGAAACAGGGCTAGACATAATTTTGGGGCTTTGCGAGCTGTCTGCTCTTTTTTATTGGAAATAGCTGCCTGGACATGAAGCCAATCCCAGATTGGATTTCAAAGATTGAACATGGCAACCGCAGTAAAATAGAAGAGAGTCTTGTCTATTTGAAGGAAAGATCCTGCAGGTAGGTCCTCTTGTCTGAGCAGGGACAAGGACAAAGCCCATGATTGCATACTCAGCACTGGGAGGGGGGTGTATCCCTTCCCTTCCAGTTTATAGTCTTGTGGGTTAGGGACAGAGAAGAACCCTGCAGGCAAAGCACCAGGGTGCTAGAGTGTGGTGCGTGAGAGGCTACCCGAGGCTCCATCTCTCATAGTATCTGTGCCTGATCCATTTCTCCAGATTCAGTTGCCCTCACTGTGTGTCCCCAGACTGTTCACATATGGGCCTTTCCTTCGTAGTCAATAGCTCATGGTTGGTTATTTGGTCCCGTTTCAGCTGGAAGCGTGAGTGTGACTTTTGCCTTTTAGCGGATTATTCCTTCTTTGTCTTCAAAGCTTGTCTTAGAATGACAGGATTTAGAAGCAGAGAGGTCTCCAGGAGAACCGTTGATTCTCTGGATCATCATTCTGAGCTCTGGCTACCACACAGCTTGTTCCTTTGGTGGAATGTCCGTGTTGATGCGCAGGGTTTTGCCCAAGTATGGTTAGGCCTGCAGCTCCAGGTGTAGGATGGTGGCTTGACTCTCACTGGCCCTCCCAAGCTGGGACACTCTAGGTTCCTGCAACTACAAGGGTGTAAATGACCAGTTGGTTGGTTTTGCCACAACGTGTAATCATTTATTCTTTTTTGGCTTTTACCCAAATGTGCCTGGACTGGGAGAGGGCTTATTTAGAGATTTTGAAGCTGTGCCATTTGTTCAGCCAAATCATGTTTTAGAGCACGGTTTGAAAGTAAATTTTAACTATTAAGTATCAGAGGGTGTGTGTGTGTGTGTGTGTGTGTGTGTGTGTGTGTGTGTGTATTCACGAGCATATATGAGAAGGCCAGAGGTCAACACAAGGTACCTCTGTCAATCACTTTTCTACCCTATTTTTGAGACAGGATCTCTCACTGACCCTGGAGCTAGTCTAGTTGGCTAGCACACCTTGAGAATCCTCCTGCCTCCATCTCTCCAGCACTGGCATTATGGTACCATGCATTTTATGTTGTGATGGGGAGCCACTCTCCAGTCCCTGTGTTAGGTGGCAAGTACTTGACTGACTGAGCCATTTCCCCAGGGCTAGTATCAGAGGTTTATTATGTAAAAATAAACATTTGAGTTCTACATCTGATATACTACCTTTATTATTGTTTTAAAAGTCTTCACTTCATAGCAGAGAGGACTGATGGCCAGTGCGCAGCTGGCTTTCTCTGTTTTATACAGTCAGGGAAGATGCAGTCTAGGAATGCTGATATCCACAGTGCATAGGTCTCCTTACTCCAACCAGATAATTAACATAATATCTCACAGGTTTGCCCAGAGGCCTGCGGTCCTCAGTTCTGTCAAGCAGACAATTCCCACTTGTGACATTTTTGTGATATCATGTTCTTTGGTCTTGTTTCCTGCTACTCCCATTCTTTTTTGCCCTTTGTCCCTGTCTCCATAACTCCTTCCAGTTGTACTTTTACACTTTTTCTTCAAGTGAAACAAAACTACACTAAATTCTACCTATGAAACAAAACATTTTTTTTTGGGGGGGGGGAATCTGGTTTATTTAATTTATTATGTTCTCTAGTTTTGTTTTCCTGCAAAGGACATAATTCTTTGTAGCAAAATACTTCTTTATTTTTGGCTTACAACTCATTCTTTTTTATTTTTAATTTTTATTTAGCTCTACATTTTTATCTGCTCCCCTCCCTGCCTCTCCCCTATCCCCATCAACCCTCCCCCAAGGTTTCCATGTTCCCAATTTACTCAGGAGATCTTGTCTTTCTCCACTTCCCATGTAGATTAGATCTATGTCTGTCTGTCTTAGTGTCCTCATTGTTGTCTAAATTCTCTGAGATTGTGATTTGTGGGCTGGTTTTCTTGCTTTATGTTTAAAAACCACTTATGAGTGAGTACATGTGATAATTGTCTTCCTGGGTCTGGGTTACCTCACTCAATTACGATGTTTTCTAGTTCCATCCATTTTCCTGCAAAATTCAAGATGTTATTTTTTTTTCTGCTGTGTAGAACTCCATCGTGTAAATGTACCACATTTTCCTTATCCATTCTTCGATTGAGGAGCTTTTAGGTTGTTTCCAGGTTCTGGCTATGACAAACAATGCTGCTATGAACGATTGAGCATCCTTTGGATATATGCCCAAAAGTGGTATTACTGGGTCTTGAGGAAGGTTGTTTCCTAATTTTCTGAGAAATAGCCACACTGACATCCAAAGAGGTTGTACCAGCTTACACTCCCACCAGCAATGCAGAAGTGTTTCCTTTACCCCACAAACTCCCCAGCATAAATTGTCATTCATTCACGCATTGACACATGCCTAGGCTTCCATAAGCTGACTCTTGTGAAGAGTGGCCTGAGAACCGAGGCGGGAGGTGCCGTCATATAGGAGTTCTCTTGGGTTTTGGAAGAGCCTCTACCGTGGTTTCCACAGTGTCCTCACTAGTTTCCTTTCCCACCAGTGGTACGTTGAATTGTCACTAGCATTTGGGTTTTGATTCTTGATGGTAGCCTTTCTGTTGGAATATCGTTGTCCATCCTGTCAACTGTGTGTGTCTTTGCCAGTGGAGTGAGTTTCCAGCAGGAAGCAAACAGCTCAATCTTATTTTGGGAAACATCCAGTCAGTTCCTTGCGTCTTTAGATTTAGAAGACTCTTGAAAGGGTGACGTGGTTTCTTCTTTGTTGTATTCTTACTCAGATTTGATGTTTTTACCAAGTTAGCAATGTTTGGACATATCCTAATTTGTGTTTGTGAGTCTGTCCTTGTGAGGATGGATCTTCATAAGCTCTGATGCTTCTGTATTTATATCTTCTTGGTGTAATATTCCTTATGACACACATGAACTTAACAGTCATGAATTACTTTGGTTTTATTCTCAGTAAAAGCCCTCAATTTTTCAGCTGTAAAGGCTAACTATTTTGGATAAAGTAATCTTGGTTGGCAGTTACTTTGTTTGAGGGATTAAAAGCTACCAGTTCATACTCTGCTGGGCTTAGCGATTTTTGTGGAGAGGTTTGCTGTTGTTTGAATGGGCTTATGTTTGTAAGGGGCTTTCAATGTTCTTACTTTGTTCTGTTTTCTTGACATTTTAATTATATGATGTGGAGGAATCTTTCTGGTTTTATATTTTGGATATTCTAAAGGACTAATGTTTAGATGGCCATTTCTTTCCTCAGGTATACAGATGTTTCTGCTATAATTTTAAAAACATTTTTAAAAATTTATGTATATGTGTGTGTTTGAATGCTGTGTGTATGATGAGTGTGTGCATGTCCACCTACAAAGGCCAGAGAGGCCATTGGATCCCCTGGAGCTGCAATCATAGGTGGTTGTGATCTGCCTAACACAGATAGGTGCTGGGAGCCAAACTCTGGTCCTCTGGAAAAGTAGCGAGTGCTCTTATCCACAGGCCCATCTCTCTAGCCCCTCCTTGAACAGCTTTTCTATGTGTTTTGACTGTGTCTTCTTTCCTTTTTCTACACTATAGATTATAGATTTGGTCTGTTAATTGTATCCCAGAGGCCTTAGTTGTAATGGTCATAATTACATTTTAAATTGTTTCTGAATGTCATTGGTCTTCAATTTTATTTTCAATCCCTGATAGCCTTTCCACGTGTGGTCTGCTGATTGGGTGATGTTTTCCACTGTGTCTTTCTTTTTGCTTCCCATATCCACGATTTGCCTAACATTCACTTTCAGAATCTGTCTCTGCATTTGTAATTAAAGTTGTTTAATTTCTTACCCAAATCCTTGATTGATTTCTGCATTTCACCTGTCTATTTATTTGACTCCTCTTTGAGGTTCGATGATGTTGAAAACTATACTTGATTTTTTTTTTTTGTCTAGCGTTTCACATATTTCATTATACTTGAACTCAGTTACTGGGGTTACAAATGTTTGAAGGAGTCATGTGACCTTACTTTCTCACATTGTATTTCTGTGTTGCAGTTATACATCAATTAGAATGGATCTATCTTCTTTTTTTACATGGGAGTGTTCTTGTGAGTAGCCTTCTCTGGAGGGTTCAGTTGCCACTTCCTTCTGGGGAGGAGAAAGCATGAGGTGTCTGTGTGGAAGGAGCTCAAAGCCTTTACTCCAAAGCCCGTTAAGTCGTTGGTGAAAGAAATGAAAGAAGACCTGGCTGAAAGGAGAGGCCATGCTCAGTGGCCAGAGAAGCCAATATTGTAAAAACATTAATTTCCCCCAAAGTGAATATAGAGTCTACAAAATCCCAAGTAGAAATCCAACAGACCTTTTCTTTCTTTAATCGAGGCCAGACTGGTCTACAAGAGCTAGTTCCAGGACAGGCTCCAAAGTTACAGAAAACCCTGTCTCAAAAAACAAAACAACAAACAAACGAACAAATAAATAAAACAAAATGAAAAATGCAAAGGACCAAAAATGACCAAAAAGATTTTGAATAGGGATGAAGTAGGGAAACATATTAACTGATTTCAAGGTTATGTAAAAATAGTAATCAAGCAAGTGGGTTATTAGCTAGAGATAGCTCAGTGGCTAGAGTCCAGAAGAACACTTACACATATGTAGCCATTGTTTTCCAAAAGAGTCATACTAAACACGAGAAGGCAGGCACAAAAGGTTGCATATATGTGTGGTACAGTCTGTAGAAAATAGTGGGACCATAGTGATGGTAAGTAGTCAGTGGTTCCTAGGAGCTTGGGGTGACATGCCTGACTGTGAGGAGACACAGAGACCTTTTCTGGGGCCGACGGAAATGCTATATGTTGTGACTTTGGTAGTACTTATAGAGTGCATTTATTTGTCAAAGTGTTACAGGTTTGTTTGTGTGTGTGTGTGTGTGTGTGTATGTGTGTGTGCGTATGTTTACATATAGTCTCCCATCTAAGTACAAATCAGGTCCAGTCCTTCCTAGCTTCAGATGAGATTGGGTGCGCTTAAGGTGGTGTGGTTGTAGACAGCATACTGTCTCATACAGTGAAGACTAGCCTCAAACTTACTATATAATGAGGATGAACTCAAACTGGTGATCCTCCTGTATACACTTCCTTGGGATTATGGATCCACACCACTATACCCAATTTATTTGTCAAAACATGATGTTTGGTTTGAGCACCAATGTACATAGAAATTAGTCTTTGATTAAGGTACCCTTGATGCTCTGGGTTTGATCTTCACCATCAAAACAAATGGACACCTTTTGTTGGAGACACATGATAATAAAATGACAGCACATTGTAAGTTTCCTTTGGTTTGAGACCTTCTAATTCTGAGGGCTGTTCGCTTGGTCATTGGTGATAGCTTCTGCCTGTAAGTGAGGAGGGCAGGGCAGATTTAGGCCACCCCGTTTCCATGATCAACTTCAGCACAGTTGGGCGTGCTGCTTCGCCTCCCTGGGTCCCATCCGTGAGCTAACACTGCATCAGCGCTTGCTGTCATGAATCAAATAAATTATTTAAAGCACCCGGAACATCTCCTGGTGATTGTGAGCTATCTGTAAACATCCCTAATTACTTATTACCCTCTGATGATGATTGTTTGTTTGTTTTCTTTCTTTCTTTTTACATTTACAACATTGAAGTTTTTGGTTGACTTGTTGCTAACAGAGACCTGGGATTGTGTCTAAACATAGTTGGTGACAAAAGCGAAGCAAGGAAGCTGTGTGAGATGCCCAAATCCCCCAAATCTGTGACAGGCCATGAGCCGGAAGCCTGGCCACGTGGCTCCCGTTCAGCTCTGTTTGACCAAGGGTTACAGTGTTTGCATTTTAGCACTTACTGTGGGGATTTACCATGCAGCTGCCGTTCATTCACGCCACTGTGTGCTTTTCTGCAGAGCCATCCGAAGCTGCAGCTTTAGAAGACTTGGCCCACTACCAGCATGAGTTCTGGTAAGTCATTTCAAACCCTCTTTCTCTTGACAAAGCTACAAAACTGCGGTTTACTGAGATTTCCAGATACCTTAAGGTCCTCAACACTAACATCACTACTTACGGTGCAAACAATCTTCAGCACACGTGAAGAACTCTACCATACACTGTGTATGCCGTGTCTGTCTTGACAGGAGCCCACTTCACTCTTAGTGGCATATAATCTACATACAATAAGCTGCTGTTATTTTCAGTAGGCATTTGATAAAACTTGGCATATTTCTATACCTTAGCGGCATTTCTCAATCAAGATGATTGATGCAAAACACACAGTTTAATCATAATCTTCCCCGGATGGGGGCTAACCCAGCACTTCCTTTATCCTGCTTGCAGAACAGCTAACTTATGCTTTTAGGAACCAAGATCTAAATAAATTAGTGTTTCAGGTATTTTTAGTCTTGGACTGGGGTTGAAATCTTGGAGCAGGGATGAGAGAGCTGGGACAGATCCCTGGGCCCAATGCAGCTGAGGCTTGTCAGTGTCCAGCCTGGAGACATTTCCTTCCGGCAGTTGGTCCTACCTTGGCCTCCTGCACCTGCAGGTGGGGCTGGGAGGCAGGGGACTATGTGAGTATTTCATTCAGAGTTCTTCTAATCCTGCACCGTATTGAGGGTATTTTCAGGGACCCCTGTAGATTAAAAGGCCTTTCCCATTTCTTTACATATTCGCTGGTTTCGCCACGTCTGAGCTGTGTAGGACAGTGTGTGGTGAGGCCTGGAAGGGCTGTGGCGTGGAGTAGCCTATGGCTTCACCCTTCCAAATGTACTTCCTGTGCAGCTCGGGTCTGTGCTGGGTGTGCCTTTGCTTTTCCTCTGTGAAGTGCGCACTGCAATAGTGCTGATCCACTGGGAGTTTCCTTGCCCGAGTGTAGCAGACTCTTAATGTGCCATGCATGCCTTCCCTAGTGGATCTTACTCTTCTTAGCCCAGACTTCCTCCTTGCAGAGTGAGGTCTGTGGTTTGCCTTCAGTTCCTTTGATTTTTTTTTTCTGTGCCAAAGCAGACACGGGTACTGCTTACTGACTCAGTTTCTCTTCTTTTTTCTTATTCTTTCGAGGCAAGGCAGAGTTTCTCTGTAGCTTTGGAGCCTGTCCTGGAACTCACTCTGTAGACCAGGCTGGCCTCGAACTCACAGAGATCCGCCTCCCGAGTGCTGAGATTAAAGGCGTGCGCCACCACTGCCCATCCTGGCTCAGTTTCTATTGCTGATTTGCCTTTTGGTTAGTTCTTTTGTTTTTAGACAGTGTCATATAGCCCTGACTGGATTTAAATTTTCTATGCAGACAAGGATGACCTGGAACTCTTAATTGTCCTGCCTCTGTTACATGTGTGCACATGCTCCCACTCCACATGGATGGAAGGCAGGGCCTCACATGTGTTAACAGTGGTTTTGACAGATGAGCCATGCCCTTAGTCCTGTCTTTTGGCTGTTGTTGTCATTTATAACAGGCTGGGCCCTTTTTCCTGTTTCCTTTTAAAAACAAACAGAAACTTTGCTCTGCAGCCTGAAGTCTCTTGCTCTTCTATGCCAGCCTTGCTGCTCCTGGCAGTTTTAAAGTGAGGAAGAGGAGGCCAGGTGAGGGTGCATCAATGCTCAAGGCATAGCAGATGCCCTTCCTCCCCTGACTCGCTCTCAGGCAGGCGCTGGAAGGGAGCTTGGTCCAGGGATCTGAAATCCTAGGCCTTTTGACCTGATAATCCTGTCTTGGGAATTTCTGTATTAATTCCAAGGAAACAAAAATGCTACCCTGAAGGCGGGGCGTGAGCAGCAGTATACTGTGTTTACTTGCTATTGAAATTGATCATTGGGAAGAGAGCTACATGGAAAATATGTGGTTGTATCTTTAGTGGAAAGAATGGCAGTAAAACCGTGTATTGTTACTATTTCAGTTGGTCTTGAGCTGCCACTCTTTGAGGGGATCGTTGTCCTGGCAGGGTCCTGTTTCATTCTTCTGGAAAGCTATTACCCAGCACCCCCCAACCCCCGGGTGGGCCTGGCTTGCTGCCTCTGAGATGCAGATGGGGAACTGAGCTTCAAGGAATTAATCACCTGTGTGGAGTGGAGGCGAATGTGGGCTGCTGCATACACAGCAACGTACTTGCTGCAAAAGCTGAACTTGGAGTGTTCATTACTAAATACCAAATGCTTATTCCAGTTTGCTTGTTGTGTTTAATTGGAAAAAGAAAGGGGAGAAGAAAGAATGTGGGGCCAGGTGGTAGCTCACAGGCACACCCCACAATTCCCCAGCGGGCTCAAGGCAAGGCCAACAGTCAGAAAGATGTGATCAAGGGGACTCCATCAGGTGCGCGGGGACAGGGCAGCGAAAGAGCATGCAATGGGATGCTGGAGCTTGCTGCATTTCCTTTTAACAAGTCTCTTCTTCCACGCATCCTGAATTGAGGGTCCCAGAGAGAAAACCTTTGTCTACAGGTGAATGTGAACCACAACCCCAGGCACCCTGGGCAGTCCTGGGCCACTGTGGAGCAGGCTCTGTAGAGGCAGCAGCCTGGTTGTCCTGCGACTGGTGTATCAGATACCCAGCCTTTGGAGAGACTGGTTATTAAAAGTTATTAAGGTGACTTAGTTTTAGCCAGGTTTGCTGGTAGTGGTATGGGTTGTAGGCCCAGCATTTAAGGAAATATATAACAAGTCAGGAAACAAACATTCTTTTTTTAAAAAAAAAACAAAACTTTCTTTCTTTCTTTCTTTCCTTATTTATTTATTTATTTATTTATTTATTTATTTATTTATTTATTTATTATGTATACAACATTCTGCCTCCATGTATGCCCACATGCCAGAAGAGGACACCAG
The DNA here is from genome assembly GCF_000317375.1 of Microtus ochrogaster. Lineage (NCBI taxonomy): Eukaryota > Metazoa > Chordata > Mammalia > Rodentia > Cricetidae > Microtus > Microtus ochrogaster. The sequence continues at coordinate 67,864,889 of NC_022015.1, read as the reverse complement.
ATGGTTGTGAGCCACCATGTGGTTGCTGGGAATTGAACTCAGGACCTCTGGAAGAGCAGCCAGTGCTCTTAACCACTGAGCCATCTCTCCATCCCGAAACAAACATTCTTATCTTAGTTGGGGAGGAAGATGGGCTGTGAGTGGGAAGTTCAATCTCAGCCTAGTGGTCTTTGGTAGACTTGGCCCATTGAGCCTCCATTATCTTATCAATAGAGTTGGTATTCCTAACTCTAGCTCTCAAGGACTGGACCTAAAGGAGACAATGAAATAGTAATTGTGGAATACTCACTCAACATAAAGTAGAAGGAGCAATCCTGGCAAAACACATGTAAAGAACTGTAGTTATAATCGTGTCTGCAGCTCCAGGGGTATTTTGCTGTGTGGTTCTTCCAAGCACACTGACTGTATACCCTGGGGTAACGTGGTCTTACCATCCTCTGGTCTTCCCTGGACTGTCCCCAAGTTCCCTCAGTGTTATCTGCTACGGAGCCGAACTCAGGAAAATCGTTACATAGGACTTCCCTAAAGTAAGAAAAGGGAGATTTTAATCCCAACACTCTGGAGGCAGAGGCGAGCAGATCTCTATGAGTTCGAGACCAGCCTGGTCTACAAGAGCTAGTTCCAGGACAGGCTCCAAAACCACATAAAAATACTGTCTCTAAAAACAAACCAACAAAAATAATAAAAAGTAAATAAAGAAAGAAGAGAAAAGGGGAAGCAGTCTTCTGGCTGAGGGCTTTGTAGCCAAGGTCTACAGACGAAAATCTCTCACGCACTCAGAGTTGAGAACATGCAGGAAGCCCTGAACTGTTGCAATAGGAAAGGGGGATGGAAGGATTGGTTAGGATGTCATGGCCATCTCTGGGACAGTAACACAGGTTCTAGACTGGTGAAGGGGGGCAATCTGAAGACAATTTATAGAAAAGACAGCTTGTCTTTGACGAGTAGAACTTGCGGTGCCATTTAGACACTTTTCAGATGTCAAGGAAGCCACTCCAGGGAGGCAGCAGTGTTTGCATTCTCCACAGCACACTTCTTCCTATCCCCAGATAACTTTTGTGTCCTGTTTGGTTCAGGCCTTAACTCTCCCATGAACCCTATGGGACTTGTCCCAGGCCTGAGAAATCTGATAGGATATGTGTGGATAGAGCCGTTCTGTCGGGGCAGAACGCCTCGACCTTATCCCCACCTCGTGCCACGTGGGACTCTGATTGTCAAGTAGGCATGATCACCAACCTTCTGTCCATCTTCTTCCTTTCAGAATATGATGCCGGAAGCTCTAAAGCTGTTGTGAATGGCTTGGCACCCGGCAGCCATGGGCAAGACAAAGGTAAGGCTGTGGAAGAGAAGCTTGGCTTGGAATCGGAAAGCATTTCTAGAAGATGCAGGGCATGCTGGGCAGGGGCCATTCCCACCTTTCTGGGGAAGACATGGTTGGCCTTATCTTAGGAGGCCTAGCTCCCATGGTGGCTTCTGAGACCTGAGCTGTGGTCCTGCTCTTCATGGGTCTGAAACTATCTTCTCCAGCTGTGAGATGATGTGCTTACAAGGATGCTGGCATGGCAGGTTAGATAGACAGTGCCAGGTAAGAGCCACGCCTGGTAATACGACCTAATACGACTCTCATTGGCCTGGAATTCCCTATATACAGCATGCCACCTTCACTAGTCACAAGTAGGAATATCTACAGTCCTATGGTAGAAATTACTTCACTGTCACCAGTTGTACTAGTTGTGTGTAGATCCTCTCAAGTTTTTAACATCCCCTTCACCCCATGCTGGGCATTCAATCAGGAAAGACTTCGCATTTGTGGACAGGCACTTTCCCATTAAGCCTGTCTTGGTCCTCATATTTTCACTTTAGAAATTCTTCCAAATGGGAGATCTAAATGTGAGCGGAATTATGTGGTAAGAAGACATTTGAGCGCCAGGCAGCCCACCTTGGGGGACCCCCTCTCTGCTGCTCCCTCTTAGCAACTGGGGGCTTTCACTCTTCTACAAAGAACAAAGCAGACTCTCGAGGTCCTGTTTGCCCAGGATGCTCTCACCCCAATCCGACATCAGTGTTGCAGAATGGGGTGACAGGAAGCAAGTTGGAGTCACTTGATAAACTTAATTCCAGTTCTGCCTGTGAAAAACAGAGACACGTAGGGGGCCCTTTCATCTCTGCAGGTGCGAGCTCCTTATCTACAGAAGAAGGGAGTTTGAACTCAGTGTTTATTTCTGCATCCTCTCCTGGGCTCCAGTGACTCCACCAACACTCATCTATCTGTGTTCCACAGTATCAGTGAGGAAAGGCTAAACTCCCGGCATGGGGCATTGAAGTTTAAAAAAAAAAATATTCCCAAAGTATAATTTCAGAGTTTGCCATGTTTAGCCTTTGTAATTTTCATCAAATGCATCCAAATGCAGAGGAAGATGTTCACTCTGAAGGATCCCCTGGAGAGAGAAGGCAGAGGGCAGGAGACAGTGGGAGCCTGGGTGGCATGAGGCTGAGCTCCTTGGAGACAGGAGATCAGTGCTGTCTTGGTCCACACCTTGCTGGCTTGCCACCCTCCTCCTTTCACTGTGTGGGTTCATGTGGGTTATGTTCTTGGGGTCTTGGCCCACCGTGGCTATCTTACACTTGGAGACTATGGAGGAACAGGGCTGTGGAATGGCTGCAAATGGGTATTTAAAGCAGGAGCGGGGGGGGGGGGGCGGTTGAAATTTTGGGACTACCAGCTAGCTCCATTCTATAAATCTGTTTATAGAAGAACCTTAAGAGTTTTTGTTTTGTTTCGTTTTGTTTTTAGGGGTGGGGGGAACACAGGAGGTAGTAATGATTTTCTTCTTGCCTTAGCAAGACTCGCCTTTGGTAGGAAATAAAGAGGCAGGTTTAAAGATCATCAGAGCGCCTTGTCAAAGTCACCCATTTTGAAGGTGTCTCCCATCTTCCTTCCTGCCTCCTTGACAATCCCAGTCATCTGATGCTGAATCATCAGCCTCTGGTTTCCAAGCCGTCTACCCCTTGGGCACAATCACTGGAGTCACTTTGGCACCATAAGCACATCTTTCTTTACTGCCATTAAACGGCCTGATCTCCAAAATATATAAAGAACTCAAGAAACTAGACCGTAAAAGGCTAACCAACCCAATTATAAAATGGGGCACTGAGCTGAACAGAGAATTCTCA
>NC_022015.1:67857314-67860491 GCF_000317375.1 Microtus ochrogaster | reverse complement strand
GAGGGAGGCCTCACAAGAAGATTGGGGATGGGCCTGCCATTGAGATGGTGGTCTAGGCAGGCAAGGAACAGGGTCTCAGCATCCAACACTGTGTACCGTGCTGCTGCCCAGAGCCTTAATCATCCACTTGGACACTTGACACCTCCCCACCCCCCTCAGGAAAAGCAAGACCATCTGTTTCCCAACAGATGGGGGTTCTGATTTGCTTGAGGTCAGAGGGTGATGACCATCAGGGCAGGCACAGGATCCTAAAAGGTGTGATTTGGGAGAAGCAGTTGTGACTGCGGAAGGGACCAGCAATCTACGAGAATGTTCCTCCTGTTGCTGTACTCTCCTGCAGCCATGATCCTGTCCTCCAAGCCCCCGTTGCATAGCAAATGACCCACTGTCACCAGGGGACACCTTGTGCTCTGATTGTGTCCCCCTTCCTCTAGTTGCCAGGCCATCTGTGTCTCTGTAAACCTCTTTGTCCAGAGCCTTGGCAAGCTCCTGGTGTGCCAGGAGGCGCCAATAAACCCCGACCAACTCTATGCGAGTGATGGTTGGAGAAAGGCTTCTGCTGCCTTGGCCCAGAACCCTAAAGAAAGAAAGCAGGCTATTTTTAATGACTGCATCTACTGCTCTTTGCATTGTTCTCCTAGTGTGGGCAACTTCCTTCCATTGTCTCTGCAAAGTTCCTCGACTTGCCTGAGTGTCTCCCAAATGTTCTTTCTGGATGCACCGTTTACCCTTTTGTGTTTTCAGCAACTGCCGACCCTTTACGTGTTCGCTCTATTTCTGCTGTTAAAATAATTCCCGTGAAGACAGTGAAAAGCCCTTCAGGCCTGGTACTCCCTCCAGGTATCTCTCTTTGGGGCTGTTTCCTTTAATTGTCGGATCATGCATGGGTTCTTCTCTTTGCTTCTAACACCACACTGTGAGCCTTAATCCTTGCATGTTTGGAAGCCATTTCCTTCCCCTAAGTTGTTTCCTTCGTGTGTGTGTGTGTGTGTGTTTGTGTGTGTGTGTGTTCTATCTGTAAGTCTGTAAGCCAGGAAGTAGGGGAATCTTTGTGTGGGGTGTGTGTGTGTGTGTGTGTGTGTGTGTGTGTGTGTGGTCGGTCTGTCTGTAAGTCTGTAAGCCAGGGTATAGGGAAGAATCTGAGGCTGCAGTCTTGTCTGCTCTGCTTTAGAAGGGTTAATGCAGACGCTCAACCTTCACTCTGGGATTGGACTCTTCTAAGAGGTTTGCAACTCCTAAGACAATACAATACTCCTAAGAAAAGCTAATCTGGCCTCTCACAGAACCTCTGAGTCAGGGTGAATGAGAAGCAGCTCCTATAGATGTCGGATGTCGGTTCCCTGTGTTATGCTCAGGCCATTCCCAGGAGCACGTCGGCCAGCCCCTCTCCAGCTTCACCTGCAGTTACTTCCTGCCTCTCCTCTCCAACGGGAGGGGGTGTACGGTTCATTTGAGGCTCTGACTCAGGGTTTCCTGTAGACAGAGAGACAAGTGGAGCTCAGAAGTTGGGCAGATCTGGATGTGTGTTCAGGACCATACAGATGGACTGTCCCTTTGCCAGTTTGCCTCACACCCCTTTGAAGTGACTGTAGTCTGGCTTTTCCAATAATTGTATTACAGCAGCCACTCACTCTCTTGATGGGGTTAGGTGCTCTGTGAGCTTGCCACATGGTCTGTGGTGTGCTGTGGGTCTGTGCTTTCCTTGCCGTGAAAGAGGGCTGCTGGGATAGGGATTGAGAACAGGGAGGAAGGAGGCTTGACTCCTCACCCCCCTCGCCCAGGAACAGACATGGGCAGTATGAGTCCCGCCCAGTGACACACCCTGAGCTTCATCCTCTCCTCCTCATTGTGGTCAGGAAGCTGGACTTGGAGCAGTTGGGGGTGCGGGGGTGTGGAAGTGAGTGTGGGTTTGAACTCAGAAGCTGGTCTCCAAGCAGTTTGGGGCGCGGGGAGTGAGTGTGGAACTGAGCTTAGAAGCTGAACTCTGGGCAGTTTGGGGGTGTGGGGAGTGAGTGTGAAGTTGCTTAGCTCAGCTGCACATAAGGACACACTTGGCACATGCGCTCTGTGAAATTGCGTGGTCTGCCCCAGTTTCCTGCCTCATCACTGATTTTCCTGAAGGATGGCACCAGGCCCGTTAAAGCAAGCCCTCCTTTCTGTTAACCACACTGTCAGCTAGTTATGGTGAACCACGGTCAGAAATAGTAAACGAAACTTTCTAGACACGGACAGCTCCTCGCAAGCTTTAGATTGCATAGGAAAAGATGTTGCTTCTGGAGGCTGAGTATTGTCTGTGGTTTAAGACATCACCGCGGGACTGGGGACACATAGCCCTGGATATGGGTGGCCACTTTGAACGCTTTGTTAAAGATGTCCAGGATCCGTTGTTGACCCTGGTGCCTCTGAAGGTGGATGGTTGGGACTCTATGTAGATCAGCAGAGGTTCCGAGGACACTCTTGTGCTGCGTAGGGGCTGAGCCTATGGCCACCCTGCCGGCTGTGTGTTCTCTCATTACGTTGGAGTGTGAGAGCTCCCATCCGTGAATAGCACCCCCTCTTTCTCAGAGTTCAGGGGTCTTAACCAGCGAGAGACACAAGCAGCAGCGATTCTCTTCAGGACATCCCTGATGTGCCTCATTGCCTGCTGCCTTTTCTGTGAGAAGGGGGATCTGCAAGCTTGAGGGATCTTTCACGAACTCTCCTGTGAGCCATGACATACTAACTGGCCAGAAATCTGCTTAACAATTAGAACTTCATTTCATAGAAGGAATGAGCCAGCTTCCATCGGGAAACGTTTCAGCTGACATTGTAATTCATGCCTTTACTCAGCACGTGCCTTGCCTCTCCTCCCTAATCTCATGATGCTGCCATGGATTAATTTTCATTGGCCATAGATGGTTAGAGTAGGCATAGATGTACCCAGGTCATCTCATTCCCCTGCTGTAACCATCCGCTAATGGTCTATCATGAACTCCCTCAGGTACCTTGGATCTAACTCTCTCCTTTGGATCTTTATTTCTCAGACATGGACCCTACAAAAATCTGCACTGGAAAAGGAACAGTGACTCTTCGGGCCTCGCCTTCCTACAGGGAAACCCCAAGCAGCAGCCCTGTGAGCCCTCAGGACTCTCCGAAGCATGAGAGCAAGTCAGGTGCGCTACTCTGGAGACTGGGGGG
>NC_022015.1:67847340-67857214 GCF_000317375.1 Microtus ochrogaster | reverse complement strand
GGGGGGGGGGGGGGGGATACGCAGAAGAGAAGGCAGATGTCCTGTGGTTCTGCAGGGCTGGGGAGAAGTGTTGTGAGTTCATCAGCTGCGTCCTTCTTCTCCAGGATCCCCAGGACAGTGACTTCTGTCCCTTCTGTGATGATTCTTAGTGAGTCAAGCTCTGGACTGATAGGTGGCCGTGTGCTTTGGGTGAAGGCACAGCCTCGTGATCCCTACTTTCGTATAGGGTGGTTCAGTCTCTAAACACTCTTTGGGCTGTCATTCCCTGTGCCTCACAGTCATCAGAAGTAGACAGGCAAGAGGAGCTCAGCCTGGAGTTTGAGACTTGTGGTGCCTGCTTGTTAGTCTGAGGTGAGGTCTTTGATTTTATGTTTCTGACAAGTTCTAAGGTCATGCTGTGGAGCTGGCCCAATGACCATGTTTGAAAACGGCTACAGAAAATGGGGTTTTCTCTTCCCTGGAAACCGGGAAGCTAAGCACACTCTTGGAAACCAGAGTGTATAAAGGAAACAGGGCTTGCAACTTTTGGTACAGTGGGAGGTGGGTGCTGTTGACACGGTGGGATTATGTAGGATGCAAATGAGTAATGCTCGCATCTCCTGACCTGGGTACCAAGGTTGATGCTTGAGAATGAGGCCAGGCTAGGCCTTAGAAGCAATAATACCCATCCTCTGGGAGGTCATCTTTGTTCCTAGGTCTAGGGAAGGCCTGAGCAGTCCTCAGCACCAAAAGCTGGCCTGGGGCTTTTTGGTCTTATTTTTAAGCCCACTCTTGATTTTTGACCTGTTGCAGTTTGCAGCTTTTCCCTTCTTTGGGAAAGATGTGGGCGAGAAGAAAGGCAAAATAATTTCTTCAGAAGGCTGTAGGGTGTGTGGGGAAGAGATGATCCAAAGGAAAAGGCCAGTGAAGCAACCTTTACTAACCAATTCTTAGGCGGCGGAGAGGGAGGCTTGAGCTCCCTCTAGTGGTTGTAACTGGCACGACTGCAGCGCTCTGCTCTCTCCACTGTGGCACATGCTAGCAGAATTACACGTGCAGTTGAGGTGGTCCTATGGTAATTCCTATGAAAATATCCCAGTGAATTTGGTGGGAAAGAATTCAATATTTTTGAGCAAATTTTAAAAAATTTCTAACGCTACATGTACTTGGAAGAACTGAGAGGCGGTTATCAGTCATGCACACCTTTTTTAAAAATAAATTTATTTGTTAAAAAAAAGATTATAGTGCCAGGTGGTGGTGGTGCACATTTTTAATTGTAGCACTCGGGTGGCAGAGGCAGGCGGATCTCTGTGAGTTCAAGGCCAGCCTGGTCTACAGAGTGTGTTCCAGGACAGGCAAGGCTCCAAAGAGAAACTTTGCCTTGAAAAACAAAGCAGCAACAAATATTATAATATAATTTCATTTTCTCCCTTCAGCCGCACCCATAAACCCCCCAGTCCTTACTCTCATTAAGATCATGGCCTCTTTTTCTTTGTCGTTATTGATGGCAGTGGTGGTGGTGGTGGTGGTTACGGTGGTGGTGGAAGTGGTGGCTGGGCGGTGGTGGTGGTGTCTGAATGCAGGGTGCCCTGTCTGTATACCGTCACCTGTATGTATCTGGTTTTTGGGCTGGCCCTTTGGCATTGGATAGCCAACGATGTGCTCTTCCCTGGAGAAGACCACTTCTGCCGCACTCAGCGCTCCTTGGTTGCCTGTAGTTCTTTGTCTAAGGTCAAGGCCTCGTGAGCTTCCCCCTTTCACATCATCAGGTCTGCTGGTGTTGTCCTTGTGCAGGTTTAGGCGGCCATCTTGGTGAGACTTCATGGATAGAGCATCTCTGATGATGCTAGGCAGCACAATCTCACAGCAAGCTTCCTGTTCCCCTGCCTCTTAGAATCTTTCTGCCCACCCTCCCACAATGATCCCTGAGCCGTAAGTGTAGGAGTTGTATTGCAGATGTATTAGTTGGGACTGAGATTCACAACCATGCATTTAACAGGTTGTGGTTTTCTGTAGTGGTCTTTGTTGCGAAGAGAAGCATCCTTGATAAGGGGTGGGAACTATACTTTTTGCCTGTGGCTATAACGACAGATGCTTGAGTCTCATTAGAAATTTTGCTGGTTTGGTAAAGCGGTGGTTATAGCTTCTCCTCCAGGATCCATCTTATAGTAAATAAGTGTCCTCCTCCTAGTAAATGGAGGCTGTTGGATCCTTTCGCCGCCTGTGCTCTCCATCTTTGCCACCCCCATCAACCCCTGTAAGTTTCCGTGTTGCTGGCTATTGACCTGATCTGGAAGCGCCAGTCTTTAGATGGCTCCCAACACCTACATTACAGAGATACCTCCAGTTTTCAGCTATTGCTCTAACTCCCTCCTCTTGAGAGAGAAAGTATAGCTAGATTATCACAGAGTCTCCTGGGTTTTGGTGTTGGCACTTTCTGTCTTTGAAATCTGAGCCAATCCATCAACCTTAGATGGCTTCATTCTCATCTATAAATTGGGCACTATTTATACTGGAGTCGGTGGCATTAAATGAGCTCTTTCATAACAAGCATTCCTTACAGGCCTATCCTAATAGCCCTCATTGTTGCCGAACGTCAGGAGGCCTGCTAAAGGTTGAATCCTATCAGTTTGAAGGCGTGATGTTCTGGGATAGGAGTGAGGGCAGTGGAGATGGAGGACAAGATAAAGTGTCTTTGAAAGAATGAAATGACAGGGCTTGATGCGAGACTCCAGAACCCCAGGCTGACCCGGTGGTTTTCTAGATTATGGTTCTCATGGAGATGAGGGATTTGTGAAGGATGTTGGAAAGAGATGTTCTATTCCATCATTGCTATGCTGAGTTTCCTGGCAGGAGAAGGGCTTCAGGAGAAAGTTCTAGGAGGCATTTGGAAATCAAAGTCCACAGTGCAGATACATGAGTCTTGTGAGTCCACATGAACCAGAGGAAAATCGAGGAATCTTCTGTCATGGATTGCTGCTACCAAGATAGAATACACACACATGTGAGCATCAGACCAGGGAGAAAGAAGCTGGACCCTCAGAGATGGTCCATCTAAATCCACTGTTCAGACTCAATGTTTATGATATATACATTTAAAACTTTTGAATTTTATTTTTAATTATGTATGCATGTGCCATTATGTGGGTTGCAATTGTAGTATAGGTGTCTGTGGAAAACAGAGTTGACAGATGCTGTTGGACCTGGAATTATAGGTGGTTGCAAGCTGCTTCCCCATCCCATGTAGGTGCTGAGAACTGAACCCCAGGGTTCTTTGAAAGAACAGCAAGGGCACTTAACCACTGAACCATTTCTGTAGCCCAGAATATTTTTTGAGTGGTAGCTGGACCCCAGGCCCCTGACCAACACCTCAGCTCTGATTATGGACCTTGGACCATGGGATTAGAGGCACCTGAGAAAGTGGGAATAATTTCAGTACTGACTTCCTGAGCCAGGGAGAAGCCTCGTTTCTCTTCTTCTTGTTTCCTGTTGATCTTATTACCTAGCCATGGCTGGGCGTTTGCTCCACCAGTGTCCTAGTCAGTGGTTTTTATTGTTGTTTTGTTTTTACTCTTTTGGAAGAATAGTTAAGGAGTCTGCGCTGGACATGGGTGCAATTCCCAGTTCCTTTCTGGTGTGGTCTGGAGGCCGGAGAGCTAACCTCAGATGCTGTCCCCTGACCCACACGCCAAGCTCTAGGTTAGCAGTTTCTTGCATTCTGGGCACTGTGTTCATTGGCCCCAGTGTTTGCTGCAAAGTTACCCTAGGCCAGAATGACTTGCAGCCACAGTTAACTTGTTTCCTCTTGTGTGATTCTTACATTTGCTCTTCTGTAGCTGGCCTTTCTTTGGGATCCCCAACTCCCCAGTAATGACACGGAGACTTAAATTTTTTAATTATGAAAGCTTGGCCTTTAGCTTAGGCTTGTTCCCAACTAGCACCTATAGCTTAAATTAATCTGTTTTTGTTAATTCTATTAATCTACATTCTGTCATGTGGTTTTTTACTTCTCTTCCATTTCGTATGCCCTACTTGCTCCGTGTCTTGCTGGCATCTCTCATGCCTCTAGGTTCTAACATCCTGAGTTCCTTTCTCTGTTGGAAGTCCTGTCTAACCTCTCCTGCCTAGCTATTGGCCATTCAGCTTTTTATTAAACCAAGTCACAGAAATATATATTCACACAGTGTACAGATACCCTGTAACACTCTTCTGATTGGCAGTAGCAAATGTCCCATAAACTAGGCACTCTTTACCCATTAAATCCGTCCTTTTTATGAGCATATGTATAAGAATTAGGGCCCACTGAAAAGTTCGAGGAAAGAGCCTCAGAAGACAGCATCCTCCCTTCTGACACCCCACTGCAAATATAGGGGACTTCTCAAACCACCTCAGGCTCAGTGCTAATGTGCAAAGGGTCCAGTTCATTTACTACAGGGAAAGGATAGAGATTACAATCAGCCCAGAGAAATGCATGGTATAGGGTCTGGGGAAATACCAAAGCATTCCAGACATGGTTTCCTAGTGTCAGCGTGTGAGCCTCTGTGTCGAAAGTTCTACTGGGGCTCTGAACATAGGTGTACGCCACTGTCTTCCTGGAAGACCCGTCTCCACTCTAGTGGGCAATGAAGCTCTTACTGGCTCAGAGTCCTGGCTCCAAATCATATTGGTGTGGTTCAAGTCCTCAGGTAAACAAGACATTCTTATTTGGTGTAGCATTCTAGGGACTTGGTATTTACCTCCCAGAAGCCTAGGGTAAAGGCCAGACTTTTTAATTCATGATATTGAATTCTCCATTATGTCACATAAATAAAAGGAAGGTAGAAGTGAGAGTTAGTGCACATGTGAGCCTACCTTATGAACTCTTTCCCGACCACTGTGAGCCTGCCTTAATGAAAAGTACCTAAGATCCCAAGAAGAACTATTTTTTTAAAAACAAAAATAAGAAACCAAAAATGAAATTAGAAGTGAATAAGCAGCTCTCTGGAGGCTTTTAACCATGGGACACAAAGGTACACAAAGAACAGATGGGATACAAGGCAAAGTAGATTATCTCTTTTACTGAAGGGCTGAGCATCTCCAGGCTGCAAATCTACCTACGAGCCAACCTTCCGTTTTATTGGAGGAAGCATCTTGACAGTCTCTTCCATCAGCAGCCCGGTGATTGATGACGATGTATGTAAAGCTTCACCTTGAGCACTCAGATGTAATTGGTACTGGGCTGCTCCTAACCTTCAAGATTCAGAAGAAAAGATAATGGATGAGGACTGAGAAAATGCCAGACATGTGCTCTCCTTCAGTAAGGAGCCAGGCTGCTTATTGAGGTCCGGGGAACTACCCTTCTGGGCACAGCGAGGAAGCAGTTTTGAAGATTTGAAATAAGAAGAAAAAAAACCCGAGTCATTTCCAAGGACAGTATGACTTTGATTTTATTAAATGGAGAGATCATATACTGTAATTTATATCTTTGAGAATTTTCTGATGTTTTGAGCTGGATGTAGTGTTACACACCTGTAATCTCACCACTAGGGAGGCAGAAACAGGAGAATTGCTAAGAGTCTGAGGCCAGCCTGGCCTACAGCCAGACTGTATAGTAAGACCCTGATTCAAAAGCAGACAGGGCTATGGTGATGACTCAGTACTGCCAGTGCAGGGACGAGGGGCTTGGCCTTGAATCCCTAGCTCTCCTGTAAAAGCCCAACTTAGCTGTTTGTCTATAACCCTGTACTGGGTGTGGGGGTGGAGGGAGAACCTGGATCATACTTCAGGCTTCCTAGTGAGCAGTCTAATTAAATCAGTGAGTGCCAAGTCTAGTGAGAGACCCTATTCAAAAAGCAGGATGGATAGAGACTGGAAGATTCTCAGTTGTTGACTTCTGACCTCCACATGCACACGCATAGGCAAACATACCCATATGTGTGTGTGTGTGTGTGTGTGTGTGTGTGTGTGTGTGTGTATTCTCCACACATTGGCATAAAACACACAAAATCCCAAACCATAATAAATACACACATACCCTTTAATTTATATCTGTGGGGATTTCTTTCCCTGTGTTTTGGATTTCAGTTTTATAAAGCCCGTACTTTATGCCATATATTTTATTTTAATATGTTTGAATTTACTTTATGTGTATGAATGTTTTGCCTGCATGTACCATGTATATGCCATATGCCTGATGCCTGCAGAGGTCAGTAAAGGGCATCAGATTCCCTGGAACTAGAGTTAGGGTTGGTTGTGAACCACCATTCTGACATGTCAGGGTTTATACCCTGAAAGAAAACTGACTAGTTGGGGCTTGAACCTGGGTCCTCTGCAAGAGCAACACATACTCTGAACCACTGAGCCATCTGTCTCTCCCACCGCTGTGCCATATATGTTCATTTGGTCCTGTGACTCATGAAAGAGTCATGAGGATGCAGTCAACAAGGCAGAAGATTGAGCTCACAGGAAGCGATCTGATTGCACGAGGATGACTTCCTTCTGATGCCTGTAGTTTAGAAGAACAGTCACTCCTCCGTTGTCATGACATGTCTGTTTTCCAGTGTGACTTGAATAGAACCTACCCAACAGGAAGCCGAAAAGTCAGCAAAAGAATGTGTCCCTAAGTCTGTGTGCTGCATTTGCCTCCATCCCCAAGGGACAAGCCTATTGCTATCTGGTGTATATGTAAAGAGCATCTGAAAAGTGGCCCAACAGGGGTATCTAGAAATAGCGACTTGGAAAAGAAGGGAGATTAAAAGTGTTAGCGTAAAGAGGATGAAGGGCCATTGTCACAGAATGTCACCTGTATTCTTGGGGCTGCCAGGTACAGGAAGCTGTCTGGGTCAGGCACCTAGCTAGCAGTGAGTATTAAATGGTTACCTTCACATGCCTGATCTCAGAGTCCTCGGCAACTTTGAGAGAAGGTCAAGGAGGAGGGATCCTGGTTTACAGATAAGAAATGTGAAATTTAGTGTGGTTAAAGCCTTGCTCCGGTTACCCAGCCAGTCCAGTGCAGTAATAGCAGCATGTGTGGAGCACATACCCTGTGAGTGTTTACACGGTGCTTTTGGAGAAGACAATTAGCCCTGAGCTGTCTGTAAGGTGGTGGCGGAGGTGTAATAGGCAACCTGTACAAGGGAATATAACTGAGTCACCATAAAATTCTGGATTTGGGGGTGTGACAATATGTTGTTTCCTCCTAAATAAGGATATTTTAGAAATAATATCTGTATTCTTTGAGAAGATCTTAAAATGTGTTTTGATCACCTTCCCCTTCCTGGCCCCTTGTAGATCCACTCTTCCTCCCTACCCACTTAGACTTGTGTGTTGCTACTGTATTGCTTCATCCCTCTGGGTGAGGCTTTCTGATCTGGGCAAAGCATTTGGCCTCTCTCCTTTCTCATCCATGAAGTACAGTAAGCATTTAATTAAATTAAATACTAAATAGGTGTAAAGTGGAACCATGTCTGGCCCCCGAAAAGTGCTTAATAAATGTTTGCACATCTCGACTCGACATCTGGGGAGTCTACCGTTGGTCTGAGAGACCCACACCGAAGCAGAGGCTTAGACTTCAAGGACAGTGAGTCCCCTGCTTGTCTCTACAGGAGTGAGAAAAGAAGGTTCTTTAGGAAATAGGAGACGGGAGGTTAAAGGATTGCAAGAGTAGGGGTGGCCAAACTGGCCACGAGCAAAATCCAGCTTATTGGCTAAGATGGCTTTTATATTTTAAATGGCTGATAGAAAAATATGAAGAAGAATGATACTATATACCATGTCAAAGCCTTTGAAATTTCTGATCTGAACTCTGGTCTTCATGATTATGTAACAAAGTCGTTTCACCTCTTCAGCCCATATTGTGAATGTTTTAGTGCCTTGTGTAATGGGATGAAGACAGGGATCAAGAAACAAACAAGCAAACAAGCTCCCCCCGCCCCCAAACAAAACCAAAACCATGATATAGAGGCTTCAGTCATGTCCTACCACTAGGGTCCAGTAATTAACTCAGCCCATAAGGTGCAGTCATGCTTAGCCTACAGCAAGCTTTGGGGTGGGGAATGAGACTGTGAAGGGCTGGGCAGCAGAGAGTTCTTTTGCCTTTCAGTCTGTAAAGTAAGAATGTCAAGGAACAATTGTTTCTTCATTCCTGTGAATGTAGCCTTGTGTTCTCAAAGGTCAGCGCCTGTGAACACATCATGGTTTCAAGTGGGTTCCTATGGTAATGGGGCCGTGGTGACTGAGGGTGTTTTGTGTCAGGCCAGGGCTGCTGATTTTCATCGGTCAGTGTGTCTCATGCTTGCTTCCCGCAAAACGTAACCGTTTCTGTTTTTCCCTTTTTGTTTTCATCCTTCTTGCTCCTCGCACAGGCCTGGAGCCAGAGGACCCTCCAGCAGGTATGGCTTTGCATGCCTTCTTTCCTCGTGTGCCTTGGTGCACCTGGGATCCTTGAATTTGAGGAAAGCCAGCGGTTGTTACCTAGGAGTAATGGGGTTTGTTTTTGTTTTTTGTCTTGCCACAGAGGAGTGGAGACTTTCATCCAGTGCCGATGCCAATGGCAACGCCCAGCCCTCCCCACTTGCTGCCAAGGGCTATAGAAGCGTACATCCCAGCCTTTCTACTGACAAGCCCCAGGTAGGTGTGCACCCGCAGATGGGGTGGGAACTCAGTAGTGATGCCTATTCTCAAATTTGGCAGCCCAAACTTGTGGCTTCCTGCTAACCCAGCTGGATTGTGGAACAGGAGTCCAGTCTTTGGTCTTCTCTGAAATAGTTTTCTTAGGAGGAGAGTTGGGATCAAAGGGAACAGGAGTATGGGGTGAGGTTTGGTCTATGTGGCTGTTGGAAATAGGCCTGCTGTTTTCCAGGATTAATATACACGTGGAAGGGTTCTAAAAGAAGGAATTCATTTAGCCTTGGGCAGGTTGAGCTTATTTTTAAGGGATTCTTTAGAGCATAATCAGAGGAAACCCTCATATTTACACCATTAACTTTCTAAAGCTGAGACTCTGAACACTGTGGTCACAGAGGGACATCAGGTATTTGTGACCAGACCATAAACTCAAGGGCCTGAGGACAGAAATCACAATGGCAGCACACACAGCCTGGCCTCAACATCCAGCTCAGCTCTGCAATAGAAAATCCCCCATCTACAGCCATACCACCGTATGAACGGTATTGAACCGGCACAATCTCCTGTGATCTTGAAAGCTAAGCTGGGTTAGGCATGGCCAGTACTTGCATGGTGTACTGCTATTACAGTTTGGAGTAGGGTTGGCTTTAGTTGTTGCTGCTGGGTATTTTTCTACCCTTTCTTCCTTCTCCTCTCTATACTTTGTTATTTGTTAAAAGGCATAGAGCCTATCATTCCAGCGGTGTGTGAAGGGTGCTGTATAAGGAGGAACCACTAACATGGAATGGAGCCATCTTCCTTATAGGGGATGCTACTGCTCAGACGATCCCTGGGTGGTACAAGCTACCCTGCCTCATTCTAATGCTCCTCATCTGTCTTGTCCAAAGGCTGCACCGTAAAGCCTTTCTCCCTCCTGCCTTACCTTACCTCCCCACTTGCAGCTGTGTACACCTAGGCCCTGGTTGGAGCCAGGAGCTGTGGATATGCCTGGCCTCCCAGAGATCACTCGTTCGTTAAAAGACTTGCCAGAATTTTCCCATTTCTGAAAGTTTTCTGAGCATGTAATGTGTTGTCTGTGGCAGTGGTGCTTCTTCGCGTTGTCTCAAGGATGGGCACTATTGCTCTACCCAGATTGGAACACAACAAGATCTAGTCAAAGCAGAGGTTGAAGTACCTTGCCTTTTACCATCAGTGAGCCCCAAAGGCTAACCCTCCAATGCCTCTTGGTTTTGTGATACACACACACACTCACATACACACACACACACACACACACACACACACACACACA
>NC_022015.1:67816736-67847240 GCF_000317375.1 Microtus ochrogaster | reverse complement strand
TGTGTGTGTGTGTGTGTGTGTGTGTGTGTGTGTGTGTGTTTGTGTATAATGCTAGAAGTTTGATGACCAGGCAATATGATACTTCTCAATTTTAGTGTGTGTTTTTACCTTCTTGTATGTTGTGCAGTGCCCACAAAGGACATCCATGTCCCTGGAATTATAGATGTTTTCTCAGCTAACCATGTGGGTAGTAGGAATCAAGCCTGGCTCTACTGCCTCTAATCAAGCCAGTGCTGTTAACCCCTGAACAATAGCTCCACCTACTCTTTCCAGTATTGGCTGCAGTAATATTTCTGTTAATATAGGCTCATAAACCAAAAACTGATAAACCTTATTGTGATCATGTCTCCACCAATAAAGAAGTTAATTTTATCTGTGGTAAAAATGTTGCAATATAAAACCAAAATTCAAAATCTTTTTAAGAGGCACAAAGGCAAAAATGTATGTACATCTTTGATATACATCATTTTTTGATATACCTCCCTCAAAGCTTGCTTTAAAGGGTATTGGAAGATGACACCAGCATTTGTCAGGGGTTTAACCCCTAGACTGAAAAAGTCATAATATCTTCAAAAGGATATGACATTACAGAATGAAAATAAAAATATAGTGAGATAATCACATTGCCATGTGAATATTAAGAATATAGCAGACAATGAGGACTACTGAAAACTCAAGAACAATGGCAATGGGTTTTTGATGCTACTGCACGTACTGGCTTTGTGGGAGCCTACGCAGTTTGGATGTTCACCTTCCTAGACCTGGATGGAGGTGGGTGGTCCTTGGACTTCCCACAGGGCAGGGAGCCCTGATTGCTTTTTGGGCTGACGAGGGAGGGGGGCTTGATCGGGGGAGGGGGAGGAAAATGGGAGGCGGTGGCGGGGAGGAAGCAGAAATCTTTAATAAATAAATAAATAAATATCACATGAGAGATAAAAATGAGTCCTTTGAAAATACTTGCATTTAACACAACTTTATTAGGTACTAGTACTCAAACCAGTAGACTGAAATAAATAAATATCACATGGGAGATAAAAATGAGTCCTTTGAAAATACTTGCATTTAACACAACTTTATTAGGTACTAGTACTCAAACCAGTAGACTGAACATTGCCCTCAAGGAGTTCATAAGGGAAGCTGGATAGTAAGGTTGAGCATCCTGTGATGTCTCTCTACGTCAGCACGTGTTTTCAATCTCTTTGTCACTCAACTTCACATTTCCTGGACTTCCCTCAGGGAGACTGGAAAATGGCTGACCCAAGAATTTCGTCCTGCCCATCCAATGTAAGATTTGCCATTTGAATGTCAAGGATGTCTAGTACTTTGCAGATTTAGTTTTGTGAATTCGTAACTGTAGTGCTTGCTCTATTTACACCTGGGCTTCAAGAAAGACAAAGCAAGGTGGACAACTGCTTGGCTTTGTTCCAGCCCTGTGGAGTTTATGGATCTGTTGGCAGAACATCTTCCCTTCAGGACTGAGTTGGGGTCCAGAAGACGGATGGGCTAGGTGGGAATCCTATGTCTTGTCCACCTGGGCTTGCTCCCTGCTGTTCCCCGGACCACGGAACCACAGTGTCCCTTTCTGTGATGTCATCATCAGCATGGTAATCCTAGTAGAGATGAGGTTTGGCAGTTTCTAGAAAGTTTCTGGAAACTATATAAACTATGAACTCACATTTTCCAAATAGCTTCCCTCTCCCACAGGCCCACCTTCTAAGAAGATGTGGAATTTCATTAGTGGTCAGGGGGCAGATTAGGCTGCAATCCTTAGGTTGAAGCAAAAAGCTGTTCCTTTGTGTCCTTGCTTAGCCTCACTGCCTCCTCCTCTAGAGTTAAAAGAAGCCCCGAGACAGGAAGTCCTTTGACTCTGTGTGTATTGTGGACACTCTGGGGAAGTGTCCTCTCTGCAAGGTCACAACCCTAGGAGGGCTTGTGCCTGATGTCATGCAGTCCTAGTACCATACATGGCCATGGCTGAATCAAGTTTAAAACTCATAGAAACAGATTTCTATGTTTGGACAAAAAAAATAATGTGCAAGTAAATCTGAGCCCAGAGTGAAATGATTTTCTGCTCGCTTCTCATCAGCCCCATCCTTACTTGACAGTCCCAGTGGTGGGAGCTAGCTCAGTTGCTGTGTCTAGGTATTGTAAGCTAGACTGCAGAGGGTCCCAGCACTCAGTCTAAGTTCATCAAGCCGAGGAGGGCCTCTTGGTTGTGGATTTGGGGCTGGTATAAATCGCCATACTCCATTGGCACTATGTGGGGCAAAACAGAGATCTGGTTTTAGGTGTAGGCTGTTCATTGTTTCTGGATGATAGTCTAATCCAGCGTCATAAAGATTTTTTTTTATGGTCTCAACTAGTCCCCTTTTCTAATGCCTTCTCCCTTCTCCACATAACTCCTACAAAATATCAAATAAAATGAGAATTAGCCTCAGTGTAATCAGTGTGTATGGCACAGGTATGTGCATATGCGGCTGTGCTGATGTGTGTGTGCATATACGAAGACAGAAGGATGTTAGGTGGTTTCCTCAATGGTTTTCTGTCTTATGCCTTTGAGACAGGGCTTTTCACTGAATCACAAGCTTGCCATTTCAGCCAGGTCAGCTGGCCAGTGCGCTCTGGGATCCCTCTGTCTCTTCCCCCACATCATCAGGGTTACAAGATTTTACAGACATACCAAGCTGTTTATTTCGGTCCTGGCTATTCCAACTCAGGTCCTCATGCTTGCAGAGCAAGCCAGCTTACTCATGGGGCCATCTTCCCAGCCCCTTCCTAGGTTTTGACTACAACACATCTGCCATAATTCACCAACTTCTAGACTTTCAGATGTGTGCACTTAAAGGATGGTTCTGGTTTTGTTCTCGTGCTGAAGTCTGAAGATCAGGGCCAGCGAGTATAGTCTGGGGGGCGGGGGGAGCATTGGTGCTTCTTCTCTGGAGTCTAGTTCCCAGGTGAACCACAGGTTGGCTGAGAAGGACCAGGCTGGAGGGTCACCATGCCTCCTGTCCGTCTGCCTACTGAGACCCATGCAGGAAAGCTGTTGTGAGGAGAGGGGAGAGGTATAGGTTTTAACTCAGCCTGTCACCAGAGCTTTGCCCTCACCCTGTGACTAAAGCTGTATAGGAATGATTTCCTGTGCATGGTGATGGGCCAACTGAATAAACCAGACTCAGCCCAGCCCCATAGGCTAATGATAGGCCAAATGGCGCAGGCTTCTTCTGACCCTGTGCCTCAGACGTGGGAGACTGCATGCTTTTATCTCTCGACTGTCTCCATGCCCTTTGATTATAGTTCTGGAGTTTGAATGCAGAGCTTTATACGTGCTAGGCCAACTGAGCAACATTCTCAGCTTTGCTCTTAGTGATGAATTCTGTCAGGTGATTTCTTCTGAGAAAAGAGAACACGTGGACTCGGTTTTCAGTGTCCTCCTCCCCTTAGTGAACTTTGTGTGCTTGTAGAATGGAGAGCTGAATCGGAGGCTCAAGGAAGGCATCTGCCTCCTGGGAACACGGACACAGGAGGGCCTCCCTTTCTCTTTTTCCTACTGGGAAAGAATTAAAGTGTCTCAGACAAGTCTAATGAACTTAAACTTTCAAAACCAAAGGCTCCGATAAGAGACTTGAGGAAGGGGGGGTTGGGAAGGAAAGAGACTCAACTCTGGGGCATCATTCACTGGCAGATGGCCTTGAGCATGTCCTTGAGTCAGGGGGTCAATAAAGATGCAGCCAAACAAGCGTTGGTGTTGGAGCTGACCAGGTCTCCCTGGCTTGTGAGTCAGGCCAGCCCTGCAGGTAAGTGTGAGTCAGTCCTTGGAGCTGCCCAGGCGACAGCTGTGGGCACCAGAAGGATTTGCTCAAAGGTCTGCCGAGAGTTGTTTTGTCTTTTATCATGCGGTGCTGCTGTATCTAATGATCCTTCTCTCCATCTCCCCTCCTCTTCTCTCTCCCCGTTCTCATGTCATGTCTTGAAACCACTACTAAAGGTTCTGTCTCCCCCACGCCTTCCGTTCCCTCAAAAAGACCGCTCTGCATGGCAGCTCCCCACCGTCCACCGCACCCACAAAGACTCCCTCTACATGAGCTCACCAAAGCCTTACATCCCACCCAGCACCCCCATCCAGCAGGACCCCTCACTGCCTCAGCCCATCTCTGTTCCCCTGGCAGCTAGATTGGCTCCCAAAGGTGCAACGTGTCCTGGTTCATTGCTTTTGGGGTCCATGGTCCTTGATGCTTCCTCCCAGCCCCAGAAACACTATGTAGCCTCGAGATTAGTGTACAGTAAGAATGTGAGCTCTAACCCACATCGTGAGGCCACAGGGAATAAAAAGGTCAGCAGCTTATATGTCCCGTCTTTATCCAATAACATTTGCCAGGCAACATTGGAAACCTACCCTCCTGTTGCACGTGACTCAGCCAAAGACACTCCCTCGGAGGCTGCAGGCACCCAGGCACCAGCTCCCAGCCTTGTCCCTGGCACAGCCACAGCTAGCACAGGAAAACCACCCCCTGCTCCTCCTCCTGACCCTCCCAAGCTATTCTTTGGCCACTGCAAAGATGCTGGTAACCTTGGTGAGAATCCCACACTGGGGGCAAGGGCTTTGTTCCCAGATGCAGTGAGACCTCCCGTGCTAGGCCCCCAGGTTACCTCTGATCTCGAAAACCAGAAGAACAAAGAAACTTACCTTTTGCAGCCGTGTTATCCAGCCAAGGCAAGAAACTAGGAATGTGTGTGTGTCTTCTATGCTGTCTCTTTCAAAACCAGTTCGAGTGGCTCCCTTGTTCTCTGGGCTTCCCTACCGTCCCTCTCCTCGTTAGTGCTACAGCGCTCGAATCCTGAATTCTTTGTTTTAGACTGCCCAGCATAGCCTCTTCTGTCTCCCTGTCTCTTGTCTATAAATGTCTCAGGATGCCAGAGCGTGAAATTCATAGACTAGTGATGTGGTAAGATCGGGTGTTTGTATCCTATGAGACGGTGCTAAAGAAGCTGTGTTTACTCCCAAGCTTGCAGGCTGTGTGGCGGTTTAGTGGCGTTAGACACTGCCTGCTTGCCTGCCTGCGTATTCTGTTGTTTGCTCTCTTTCTCCCTCATAAAGTGTTAAAAGGATTCAAAAATACATGGATGGAAAGTGAACTTGGACGGGGCTCCCTCTGTGTCATAGAGTGTCAGGAGGCCAGCTGGCTAGCACTGGCTAGCACTGGCTAGCAGTCTCATGTACTCTGTGGAAAGGGCACTGATTAAATATTTCTCCAAGTGCATCACTGCATGTCCGTGCGCAACTGTTTAAATGTGGAATTCCTGCCTCTCTGCAGTCCCCTTTGCGTAACGACCCCTTATTTCCCACAGGATGCCACCTCCTCCAGCCAAGCCTCGTCTGAGGTAATAGTTGTCCCTCTCTACCTGGTTAATACTGACAGAGGGCAAGAAGGCACTGCCACTACTCCGGCATCTCTGGGGCCACTTGACTGCGTCCACACCATCCCGGCGACCACCCCTGCTGCCTCACCTTTGACCTTCCCCACACTAGATGATTTCATTCCCCCTCATCTGCAGAGGCGGCCCCACCACAGCCAGCCAGCCAGTGCTTGTGGCTCCCTCCCCCCTGCTAGCCAGAGGCCACCACCCTCACCACCACCTCCGCTGGTCCCTCCCATACCGGAGGACCTCCACAGAGGCTTGGAGCCTGACCTCCCGGGAGCTGTCTCAAGTACCGTAAGCTTGCTGGACCCCCCCCTTTCCCATGGCTTCCTGAATGTCTGCTCCTGGCAGTAAAACCCTCCCTTTCTCACTGAAGTACTAAGTTCTGAGGAGGCCTTGGCCACTGTGCTTGTGTGATGGCTGGCCCTATGTTTGCTGCCTCCGAGTGCATGCCTCCCCATACATCCTGTGGGCCATCTGTGACCGCTCTTGACTTTGAAGAACCTTCTCTTCTCTGCTCTATTGCAAATGCACGTCTTCCTGATGGAACTTTGTCTTTCCTTTGAGAAGCACCTGTGGCCTTTACTCAGACCTGACAGAGATCGCACTGAAGGCTGAGGAAAGCTGCAGGGTCCTGTGGAGAGCCGTAGGCAGGTGTGGAAATGATGGCGCGAGAGGTTGCGAGTGAGGAACAGTTTCCCTCTGGGCTGATTCCCTAAGTGAGCTCTCTTTTTAACAGAAGTAC
The DNA here is from genome assembly GCF_000317375.1 of Microtus ochrogaster. Lineage (NCBI taxonomy): Eukaryota > Metazoa > Chordata > Mammalia > Rodentia > Cricetidae > Microtus > Microtus ochrogaster. The sequence goes on along the minus strand of NC_022015.1, from coordinate 67,841,077 downwards.
AGAGATTGGGGGGAGGGGCGGGGAGAAGAGGTTTAATTGAGTAAATGGATTGAAAACCTGTGTGTCAAGGCCTTCTCTCACAAGACAGATAATTACTAGGGCCCCTGAGGAAGAGGTCATTGTTATTTTGGCGACAATAATTGTTGGAAGTTAGAAGGTCTTGACAGTTCAGTGTGAGTCTCTTCGCAGCTGGCCCAGCTGCTTCTGGCACAGTATGTCTCCTTCCCCAGGAGCCCAGGATAAGAGAATCTGAATGTATGGCGTCATAAAGTGTAATATGAAGACACTCACGGGCCGTATGGTTCAGTGGGGTTGAATAGTCACAGTTCCCATGATGGGAACTCATGGTTTAGTTCAGCATAGGTGAAGTATTTGGTTACTGTTGGTTGCATTGCTGAGGACTAGTGAATGAAGAAGTTGGAGTAACTGGTTAGTTAGTGATGGCTTTATCCCTACCGGGTTCTAAGCAATTAGATTCCACAGGTACACTTACAACAAGCCAGAGCTCCTGCTCTTAAATGGTCTGGAGGAGGGGGTAGAATACATCCACTCTCTAGGCTAGAGAAGTCGAGTTTATATATCATGGATTTGGAAGGTCTAGGAAGGGGCTGGGGCCAGGGCCTCTCACTTGGTTGCAAGTATCTAAAGGGTTTTGATGTTGAGGCCATAAACACCACTTACCGATGTACAGTGAGCCGAGTATTTGCTGATCGAGCTAAGCATTTACTAGCATCCTTTTGTTGGAGGAAGGATGCTAACAAAACTAGCTTACATAGCTTGTTAAGCTGAATCAAATCAGAGAACAGGAAGAAAAGTTCTTATTTGGCTCAATAGGGAAATTGTAATGAAGTGTTAGGTACAAGGAAGCTTAGAACTATGACATCATGGACTGGACCTCTTCTCAGATCTTCAGATACAGCCCAGGGCAGTTAGACCAGGACCAGGGCAGCTGTAACCACGAGTTTGGCTCTTCTGTTTGAGCTTTGGAGCTCATCTCTGCTGCAGACTGATGTATTCCTCCCCTCCTAGGTGAATTTGAAGGCATTCTGCTTTAGGATGTACTGATATCTTGCTAGATATCTTGCTAGTGTGTTTCTCTGTGCAGCAAGCAGAGTAAGTCTTAGCAGAGTGCACTCAGATATTGCTATAAGCCATCCTGGTACGTACTCTGCTTTTGGGCATTTGTTTAGCTCTATGTTTGCATATTGGGGTTTGTTTTTTCTGTGTGTGTGTGCCAGGACAGATTAGTTGAGATAGTGTACACAATCTGTCCAATTTTCCTAATTGTTCTGCAGTAGACTTTCCAGAAGTTGACTTAATAACGTTTACTTTGGCTTTAGGTAACAGTAAGAGATTAAAAGCAGACTGCTTGACTTCCCCTCTAGATGCCCCGTGGGTGGCATCCAGGCCGTAAGTTGATACAAACCCCTCAAGCCTTGGAAAAAGATCTTACTCACAAAATTGAGCTCATAGAAGTTCCCTATCCAGGGAACATCTAAAAGAAAGCCCAGCCAAGGCATTGGTTACAAAGCCCCTACTGTGTGGCAAGAGCTGTCCAGGGTGCTGAAACCCGCACCTCTCCTGATGAACCTGCATTCTATTGCCACAAAGCTTAGCCCACACACTCCTTGCTGTCAGATAACTCCTGTCATTCACACAGTATTTTTCTGAGCACCTGCTACTTGCAGGGTATTGTGTTGCATGGTGGCAGAAGAGGGAGGCATGGGGTCCTTGTCTTGCAGGTGTATATGTAGAAGCTGTTTCTGAGCTTAATTTTTTTTAAAAAAAATAGCTACCAATATCTTGTTCTTAAAGACCTTTAAGAATGCCATCTTGCCAAGCATAATGATGCATGCCTAGAGGTCTACTTAGAGAATTTGATGCCAACCTGGTCTACTTAGAGAATTTCAAGCTAGCCTGGGCTATATAGTGAGAGCCTGTCTTTAACAAAAGAAAAAGGGAAAAGAATGCCCTCCTGGGACTGACGATATAGAATGTCTGCCTCGCACAGGCTCAGCCCTAAATTCAGTCCCCAGAACTAGGTCATGAGGATTGCCATCTTTGTTTTAAGGTTTGAAAGATATAAAATAAAAACTTTGCAGGATCTATAAGTGTGGCAGAGGAAACAAAAGGCTGCCATTATCCCCATCATCAGGTTATCAAAGTGTTAGTAATTTGTTGATATTTCTGGGGGCGGTCTCAAGTTTTTAAAGCCAGGATTCTCCCATGTCTTGGTTCAAAGAACTGTTATTTTGATGCTCAGTGAAGAAACCTCCCAGCAGGGTAGGATCCTCCTCAGATCTCAGAAGCCAAAGCTGCCGAATTTGCTCAGTGATTCTGAAGTTCGTAATAACTTTCCTGAGAACCATTATAAAGGGGTTCCTCTGTCCTTCTCTCATGATTTGTCTGATATCTCTCTATAGGGTGCCTTAACTTCCCTGACTTTTCCCACTTAACCAGTTCTCCTTCTTGGATCGCATCTGGAATTGCATGAGTTTTGCATGTTGTTCTATTTTGATTTGAATTTGCTTTTTAGTAACCAGATTGATACACAAGTATTACTAGGTGAAAATAATGAATGATACTGAGACTTTTAGCAACATGTACTTACCTTTCTTCTCTCCCCCCCGTTACTAATACCTACTAGGAGAATAAATTTCCAGATTAAACTTCTAACTGGTTACATTTTTGTTTATAGTTAACATTTTGTAGAGGTTTTTATTCCTTCTTCTTACAGAGTCTTCATTCTCGATGTCCTGTATTCACTCTTCTTTCTGATGTTTTGTTTTTCAGGGCAGTCCTTTATTAAATGAAGTCTCTTCTTCCCATATTGAAACTGATTCCCAAGCCTTCCTTCCAACAAGCAAACCGTCATCTGCCTACCCCTCCACCACAATCGTCAACCCCACCATAGTGCTCTTGCAGCACAATCGAGGTAAGGCAGTCTCTTGCAGGCTGTAGTCTGCAACTCTCCCCAACCCTGCCCCAGGCCATCCGTCCCAGCTCTTGGAGGACCCACAAGATTGATCAATCCTAGACAGAGGCCCCTGATCTGGAATGATGTCAGGTATCTGTGAGACTGGGCTAGTTCAAGTTCATTGCTGTGCCTTCGTCTTGTGTGTTTATCTGCAGACGGTTCATGTGCTAAAATGAAAGTGTGTGTGTGTCTGGTTCTTCGCTGTATGATTTGTGACGGGGCTTTGCCTCAAACGTGCCTGCAATATGTCTTTTAATTGCTGTCATAAAAGGACTGACTTCGTTCAAAGTAGTCAGTTTCTAGAAAGCGTAGTTTTCAATACCAAGTTTCAAAAGAGGGAACAGCGAATAGATGATTGTCTAGAATGTAGAGCGTGTCTTTGTGGCTCTGTACAGAGGCTCCTAGGCTGTCTTCTGGTTATTGGCTAGTCCTCCTCTCACAGCAGGCTCTGTGGTAAGTGGCCATTCAGTGGCAATCTCCTTGATGGAGACTCATATGTCTGTCTGCACTGCTTCCATCCACATGGCCCAGACAGCTCTGCCTAGGGGTTCTGATTGGTTCCTGTTGTTTCTCTGGCTGTTCCAGTTAGTCCTGCTGCATCTCTGAAGGGGCCTCAGGGTCAATAAAAAACCCAAGAGCTTTGAAGTAGTCATAATATATTTTTTACCTTTCTGCTTTAAGATTCAGGCAATGGTTCTAAATCCCAACTTTTCCACTTTGGAGTTGCATAGCGGAATAAACTTTGAGTTTATGAGAGTCCTTTTGCCACACGACATGGGACACTTTGAGGCCATCTCCCCGGAGAGGGCTCTTCTGCGTGGAACCCAGGGAACAGCATATCCTGGTTTCAGTCTTCTCTTGTCACCTTCTTCACCCACATCATAGTGTCCTCCCCTTCCTGCCTCTCCCTTAGGGAAGATGGGGCTGAAATCTAATTTCCATTGCTTTCCATACTGAGGAGAAGTTTCTCTTTCCTCCTTCTCACTGGGAAAGTCGATGCGTAAAACATTTTCTCTCACTTAAAATATGTTCTCTCAAATCTGAAATGGTTGCTTTAGTGGTTTCAGTTCTTTTTCTTTCTGTCTTTTTTTGCACTGTGTGGCCCCAGTGTTCTTTCAAAGAACAGAAGAGCGCTCCGTCTAAGTGGCCATTCTCCTTCTAGCCTTGCCACCCTCCCTGGCAGCTCCTCTTTGCCAGTGTCTGTCATGCAGAACAAAGAAAAATGCAGGAAAAAGCAAAAGCCTCTCTGTGAACTCCTTCATGACTCACTGTTCTAAAAAGCAAGTTGGTTCCCAGAAAGAAAGACACTTTCTTAAAAATCGGGATTTATTCCCAAGGCAACTTGGTTTTTGGGAAATGCCAAGCGTAATGTCAGCTGCTTTTGCCAAGTCCCTCTGACAACACCTACAGGGACGTTTTCAGGCACCAAAACGCCTGAGTTCCCTCTTTGTTTCTTCCTTGAATAAAGTGAAATTTTCTTATTCATCAAAAAGGACTTTTGGTTCCTGCCTTTATTTTGCCCAAGTCCTGTTTGGGGTTCAAAAATGAGAATTGTCCTTCAGAAAAGCATGAGAGTAACGGTGCTACAGGCTGATGGATCTTCTTTAAACTAATGAGTGGTTTCCCATAAAGAGAGAAAATATGGGTTCATCCCAGGTAAGGCAGGAGAGGTAGGGAAGTGGGAAGGAAACTCCATCAGTGGGGTCTGGAGCAGATGTATTTGGTACTGCTTGGAATGTACCCAGCCTAGCGTCTCTGCTTCTCCTCACAGAAGAACAGATTCTTAACTATTGCAAGGTTTCCTAAGGGGGTGATAACTTTATTCTATATCTGAAATTCTACTTTAGTCATCTTTTAAAATAATTCCATTTCTTTCTGTCTAGACTGTCACAGAGCACAGTTTGGCAATGACCCTGTCTCCCCCAGCCAGCCTCCTGCCATTAGGGACAAACAGGCGCTGAGCCTCTGGCCTGACTCTGGTGGCCGTGGACAGCACGGTCCCCTTTCCACCCTTTCTTGATCTTTCACGCCAGCGTGTTCAGGGCATTGCTTACCTGCAGTCAGCGAATCAGGGATTTGACTCAAGAAACCCGAAGGGCTGAAAGAGGCACATGGCCCCCTGCTCAGGACCTTTCTGCCTCTATTGTGTGTTGGATCATGAGAGTCTAGTTAACCTGCAGTTCATATTCAGGAACTCTGGGGATGGGATAGGAAAACAAGGTTCCAGAGTTATCGAAAGTTTATAGGCAGGCCATTGTGCTTGGCAATGGACCACCTTGGAAAGGAAGACCTTTATGGTTCCCAGACAGGTCTGTGGACAGGAACGGTCAGAGGATCCTGTGAATGAACAGCCATTGCACACCTTCGAAGTTAGGAGCGACAAGGAAGACCCGGCTGGCACCTTGCAGAACAGAATGTGGCACCCATAGATCCCTTTAGATACCATAGCACCGTGACATCACAGATCAGGAAACTGAGGCCACATGGTTACTTGATTGGTCATTGTCACATTGCAAGTCGCCCTCCCAGCTGAGCTTGATACTCACCTAGGCTCTAGTGCAGCTGGTGCGAGTCTCTTGCTCAAAGCTTAGGTGGCCAGCTGCCATGTCCACTGGCCTTGAGCTCCCACACTGCTCTGTTTACTTCTTCCCCAGACCAATTCTAGCATCAGAATAGGAATGCTGCCATGGGGTAGGAAAATGGCATGCATGGGCCAACCAGTATGGTCTATTTTTATCGCTCTGCTTGATATTTGGCAGCTGTAGAGGGTAAAGGTTACTTGTGCGCTTATCGAATAGTGAGTGCACACAGGATGCAGCCAACAAGACCTTGAGCTCCCCTCCACATGATTACCTAGGAGGGTGAGCAACTGCATGAAGGACGGTGGGAGAGGGGGGGTCACGAGGGTTGGGAAGAGCTGGAGACTGGAAGCTGGAGATTTGGGTTTTAGAACCAGATGTTCTTCAGTGTTATCTTGAGTAATCTAACCCCGTAGCCCCTAGCTAATGCTGATTATTTTTAGAATTTCTTTTTTACCCGGGAGCGGGCAGATGTTCGGTGGCTAAGCCACAGTGCTAAGGACGTTCATTGAGGAAAATAGCTGTACCTAACAGCCCGAGCTGTTGCTAAGATTTCAAGTGCTAGATAAAAAAGCTCTTACAACGGGGCTGTCATTTGGCAAGCTCAGGAGATGGCAGTTGTCATGTCTGATCCTTAATATATTTACCGAAAGGTACCGAGTCTGGGATGTTACGAGGTCTGTGTGAACCCAGAGTTGTTGGAAGGGTCATGAGTGATGAGATCACCTTGAAACAAGAGGGGACTCGTAAAACACTGTGGTGGGTCCAGGTCCTGGTGCAGATCTGTAGGTCGGGGAGCTGGGGAACCTCTCACTACGTCAATGACCGCTGCCTCAGCTGGGCTGTGTGTTTTAACACCCAAGCCTAGAAAACAGCAAGGACCAGAGTGTGAGGTCCTAATTAGTTATGCTGGGACTTCTCTGCCTTACCGGGTGCTGGATGAATATCACTTACATTGTGTTCTTTTCTTTCATCACAGAACAGCAAAAACGACTCAGTAGTCTTTCAGGTAGGTGAGCCATCTGTTTATTTACCTGCTATCTTCAGATCCTGTTCCAGCCAGTGTCCAATCGGCACAGTCTTCTGAATTTCCCTTGTGTTGATTGATGGGCCACAGGGATCATGCAAACAGGAATAGTTTCTATACCCTGGAGCAGACAGAGCCATGAACCACAGTAGTAAACGTGCCTTGTAGAACTGTGAGGTGCACCCAGGTAGCCAGACCAGACTGTGCCCAGTCCAATGGAAGGTCTCTAAAGAACATTTTGTTGGTCTGTCTTTCTCTGAGATGAATCAGGGGTTGGGAAATGTGGGAAGTTCTTTCCTTTCTGAATGAAAAAAAATTCTGCTAGTAGATGGATGGCCCCCTGTGACAAGTCTAAATGAGCGCTCTCAGACCCACACAGTGCTCACAGCTGCCACTTGAACTCAAGCTGGTGTCAGTATCTCCTGCAAAACTCGTTGGGACTCACTTCAAGAGGGTAGACTTAATAGACAAGGGTAGCAGTCTGGATCCCAAGCAGATGACGCTTCCTTCCTTGCTGACTACACCTTTAAGTAATCACCAAGGTCCCTGATGGTGGAGTGACCGCAAATACAGTCAGTTGTCAGGGCTCCTTCCTAAGAGGGTATGCAGGATGAGACAGTGCCAAGCCAGGGAGGCTGAGATCCTGGAGAAATCCAGGAATGGAGGTATTCAACCATTTCCTGCTGCTTCCAACCCTGGTTTTCACACTCTCATTCTCTTCTGTGAAGGAGGAAAGTGGCCATGTCTGCCAGATAGTTTCTGCTAATGGGTGACTTTGCCCCAAGCTTTGTGCTGAGTGCTAAGTAGGCATGAAGCGCTGCGGTCTTCAGGTGCTCGCATTGGCTTTGGTCTTGAGTTCCACTCTTGGGCCTGGTGCAGAGGCAGGCTCTGGGGCTGCAGAAGGGCGCTGTACTGCCCATCAGCAGCTAGTGGTGTGGCGTGATGGCTTAGTACTGTCCTTTGCTTGTGGTCTCCCTGGGAGGAGCTAATGAAGGCAGTTGTTTCGCCGTCCAGACAAAGCCTGTGTGTACACAGGGCACACGGAGCAAAGGCTCATGAGCTCTAGCATAAGAACCTCTGATCCAGTGAGGAGCTGAAGCCACCAGTTTCTGAGCAGCTGCTACGTGGTTTCTGCATGACTTTCGCATACCGCTGCTCTCGTGATTTGGGCAGAGCCTGACTGGGGAGGACACGAGGTTCTCACACCCTCTCAACTTTATCAGGACTTGGCTACAGGACCAGAACTATGGTTAATCTCAAGGTGCCCTTCACAGCCCTTCCTTGAACCACCAGATTCCAGCACACTTTATTCCACTGGCCAGCCCAGGTGGCCGTGGATGGAAAACACACACACACACACACACACACACACACACACACACACACACACACACACGAGTGGGGGAGAGGAAGACATCTCCTACCTATGGTAGCTTGGAAGGATTGTTGAAATTGATGGAAAAAGCGTCTAACTACATGTTGGGAGACCCAGAGGTTTTTTTTTTGTTGTTTGTTTGTTTTTGTCCCTGGGTAAATGACATCACCTCTTACCACAGTTTCCTCATGTGGGAAAGGGGGTGCTAATTTACAGTCCTGCCTTCAGGGGCTGTTGTCTGTGACTGAAATGGGGAGGATGCTGTCTACACTGGACAGGGCCATGTTCATGGGTGGCTTCTGCATGATACAGGCAGGCTTAACACACGATGCTCTGGGTTTCCTTGAGTTTGAGAACAGATCCACTGGTCTCCAGGAGCTTCCTGGAGTGGCATTCTCTAGCTTCTAGAGAATTCTCTAAAGAACATGAGCATCTACCTACTACCTGTAGGTCTGAAACACAGGACTGCCAGCCTCTTTCCCTTCAGCACGGTCCTAGTGAACATCTGCGGGGCTCAGCAGTCAATCGAAGAGTATTTAGCTTTTCATTGCTGTTACCAAATACTTGGCAGAACACCTCAAGGAAGGGAAGTTGTTGGTTGCTGGTGGTTTTAGGAGATTCAGTCTGTCATGGCAGAGAGGGCCTGGTGGAGCTGTTCACACCCTGGTGAAGATGAAGCAGAGAGAAGCAGCAACAGAAGGAGGCCAGGACAAGATGATGGCCCAGTGAGATGCTTCCCCCAACCAGGCTTCAGCTAGGCTTCAGCTTCACAACCTCCAATAGTAAATCTTGAATTCATAGATAGATTAAACCACTGATTGGACAGAGTCCTCACAATTTAATCATCTTTGAAAATGCCTTCATTGGCATATCCAGGGATGTACTTCACTAATATGACTCCAGTCAACTTGACAGTCAAGAGGAACCATTGTGGAGAGTTATCTGGGAATGGAGACTTAGTGGTGTTGGCCTTGTGTGGTTTGTGGTCCCCTTGGTTAAAGACTGCAGATACTGACACAGAGTGTAGAGAGACCACTGTCCTTCCCCCAGGGGAATATAAGCATTGCTTTAGACTGTCACGAAGCTTTGGATATACAGAAAATCTGTCCCACCTCCTCCTGAGAGAGACCCCATTTGAGGTTGTCATTATCATTTGTTTACTGATTCAAAACATTTTTAAAAAAAAAAAGATTTTATTTTATGTGTATGAGTGTTTTCATGCATGAATATATGAATACCATGTGTGTGCCTAGGGCCCCTGGAGCCTAAAGAGGGCAAGAATCTCTTGGAACTGGAGTTAAAGGTAGTTGGGAGCTACCCATGTGGATGCTGGGAAACACCTCAGTTCTCTGCAAGACTAGCACGTGCTCTTAACCACTGAGCCGTCTCTCTGTCCCCCAACTCAAGGCTTTTTGAAGCATATTGTAAAACCAGAAAGAAACACTTGTAAGGGATTAGAATATGATGTAAGGGATCAGAAGGTGTACTGTGAATATCAGAGGGTTGCCTTGACCTGTGTCACGTTAGGGTTTTACTGTATCAAGTAACATTTTTTTTCCTTTGGGGTCTCAGCCTTTCATGTGTCAGAATCCCATGACATTAAGCCTCTAAAGTTTAAACAAGGGATGGGGGACACACACTGATTTTTTAGAACAAAGTAACTGGAAAATTTGCATTTTTTTAAAAGAAGATTTACTTGGTCCAGAAGCCTTGAACACATGTCTATGGACATCATCTCATAGTGTCTAAATACCAAGCAAGGTGGAGTTTGAATTAGCTCACTGGTCCCTTTTTTATTTCACTTGAGGAAGGCCTTTCCAGGCGGGAGGAGAATGTTCGGAGACCAAGTCAAGGGTAGACTGGTAACTCAGAATCCTCTTACATTCGGAGTTTTCTGAAGGCTCTTTGGCCTTGCATTGGAATTTCCTGAGAAATTCCAGAAATTCTAGGAAGACAGTCTGACCTGGCCTCCTTGGAGGTTTGTGGTAATGGTATGGGGATTGGGTTTTCTAAGCCCTCCTTAGATCGACAAGTAAGTTTAGAAACCATTCTGCCCTCATAGGTGGAGCAAGGCCATAAGAAGCTTGTCTGAGGTCAGGGGAAAGTGACTCTGTTGAGTAGATCGAGCATTAGAAACCTGAGCATGCGAGCTACACTGTTCCCACCCCCTCAGCTGCTTCTTCATACATGGACACCTCTGACTTTGTCACAGCATTGCATGGAACCTCATATCCCACCTTCCTGCCAGAGGACACTTGTTCCCCAGCCAGCACTTTGCACGTCTCAGTCAGGGTGTAACTACTAATTGATGGAGGTTGGGGGAGAGACCTGCTTTAGTCTTCACTGATAAGACTTCAGCCCTGCTTGGCTTAAGCCCCTTTGCCGTCCACCTGTTTCCATCGGACACAGTTCTTCCTCTGTGATGAGTTCACCCCTGCTTCTTTTTCACGCGTGTCCCTTTCTCTGCAATCTGGTGCCCATTCCTGTTGGCCTCCTGAAATCGCTCTCGCAGAGTTCTTGTCCCTTTCCTGTTGCTCGGATGTCTCCCACACAGACTCGGGGATTCTCTGCTTCTCTGCCTGTTTCTTTCGTATTTTTCAGTGTGTGACTTCATCCCTGGGCTCCGCTTGCTCACTTCCTTCTACCATAAAGATCTGCCATCATCTTTGTGCTGGTAGCTGTAAAACTCCATCCTGCCAAGGCATGTCAGCTGGGCCCTTCAGCATCTCCTGGATGCCTTAAGGCCTTTTTATTTTATTTATTTATTTAAAGCCATGAATTCTTCTTGTCTTATTGAAGAGTTTAGTGCAATGCCAGGCACCTAATTAAGTTGGAATAGCTCAAGATGGCACATAGTTGATGATGCGGATGCTGTTCCTTCTGCCAGGAACATCCTCCACTTTCTTTTCATCTGGTTGACTCCTTCCTCGTAGAGAAGTTGGCTCTGAAACTAAATTCTGCAACTAAGCTGGGTGCTGACTTCCTCTGTCGGTCCTCACTACTCTGATTCTCCTTGCTCGCCCTCTGAAGTATAAGCCCCCTGAAGACTAAGCGTCTGAGAGGTTTCACCTTCATGTCTACATGCAGAATAGTAGGCATAGCACCTGGCAAGTACTTAGGGAACACCTCCATTAACTGGATAGTCTGGCTTGGAAAAAGAGACAGTAACTAGTGACCATGTGATCTGTGGACCATTCCTGGTTTGTTTGTTGGCTCTCTGTAAGTTCCAGTCGTAAACCAGGCTAAATAAACTGTAATGAGCACCCAGCGATGCCTAGCTGTCTGAGCACTTTGCCTTACAGTGTCTTTGTGAGCTTGCCAATGGAAATGTCATTCCCATATTTTTTGAATGAGAAAACTAAGGCATGGGAACATTAAATGAGGAGACTTAAGTGACTCCCAAGATTAAAAAAAAAAAAAAGTAACTTTCCAGTAATGATTACCATTTCCTTGAGGTTTTACCTGCTCCCTCACCTTTTCTGCTATCTTCAGAACAATTTCATACCTCTACAAGCTTCTCTTAAAGAGCCAGATAACAAACATTTGATGCTTTGCAGGCCATGTGGCCACAGCATACTCAGCCATGGTAACACACAAAAGCATTCATAAACAATGTGTGGACAAACCACCGTGGCTGTGTTCCAGTGAAATGTTACTTACAAAAGCAGGTGGCCGGCAGTGGGCTGGACTTCACTGACCCCTGACCTACGTGGGGCTAGTTCCAGTTGGAAGTTAGCAAATGCCCCTTTCCCCTAGCTGGACTATGGGAGAGTTTTTTGCTTTGGAGTTTAAGCCTATGGTTGCTTTTCATTTCCAGATTCTGCCTCAGAGAGAAGAGCGGGAGAGCAAGACTCGGTGCCAATCCCAGCAGAACTCACCTCGCCCAGCAGGGCCCCGGAAAGGAGAGCAAAAGATGACAGCAGCAGGCGGGTGGTGAAGAGCGCACAGGACCTAAGCAATGTGTCTATGGATGAAGTGGGCATCCCACTCCGGGTACGAATGTGGATCTTCGGGTCCTCTCTGGGCTTCATCTTAAACAAGTACTGGCAAGAATGTGGCCTTGTGTGTCTGTGAGCCCCCTTGGGGGGGGGGTCACTGTGGCTTGGAGGGGAAGGATTTTATCTTTGACACCAGCACAAACCACACCCCAGTGAGCATATCCAGACTTCTCCAAAGTAGGTGTAGGGTGTTACTAAGTCTCATGAGAAAAGGAACGCCTGGGTGGAGCACAGTTGTGGAACTTTCCTACAGCAGAGCAGCCAATGGGCTTGGGCTGCCCATGCTCCATAGGCAAGACTCACTACATGGAGCCCATCAGCAATTCTTGCTCCAGAGTTAAGGGCATCCCCAGCAAAGTGAGGCTATGTATCTGGGTTCAGGAGGGAGATTCATGGATAAGAGTTGCCTCATCATGAAAGGTAAGCAGGACAAGGCCACCAGGCAAAGGAGGCCCTTCAAGGCCTTCAGGACCAAAAGGCCTCTTCCTGGGCCAGGTGTGCCAGTGCTCCTGAAGGAAAACGTGCCCCTTGTGACTGGGTCATACTAATCCCACTTAATCCCACTCCTCCTTATATGTCCACCAGACCACTCTGGCTGTAATATGTGTCTTTGGTTTCCATTTGGAAAATGGGACTTTTTTTTTTGCCTTTCAGAGGGTAGATAGAAACAGTAGTAGTCTAAGCCTTTGGAGAACTCTACTTTGGCCATATGTAATAACAGAGAGAGTGATCGAAGCTCCTGTGCTGGACATTATCTTATATCGCCATCTGGGTGGTGGAGCAATTACTATCTCATAGGTTGCTACATCAGTCAGCTTAGCTGTGCTGTTAGGAATATTCAGCACAGCCTGCTTATGGAGTAAGTAGAGGCCTATCTGGGATCATGGTTAGGGAGGCTCAAGTTAAAATTTGAGCTGCCTGTTCTGCAGGAGCCTCTGACAAGGACAGCATATCATGGCAAAGGCGTACTAGTGCTCGTACAGTGTGCTGGGGAGCAGAGAGGATGGCAGGGTGACATCCCACATCCTTATGGATAAGTCATCCCCAGTGGTCTAAGGACCTCTCACTAGGCCCTACCTCCTAAACTTCCACAGCACCTCCCAGTGGACACACATCCACACACAGCATCAAAAAGGCAGGGATATGCAGGATCACATCACTCCCAAGATCTCACGATGCGTGGGTGTCAGAGTGTCTACAAATGCTGCCCTAGTCGGCCCTTCTACTTTCTGACTCTTCTCTATGTGGGACAATGCACTTTGATTTGTTTTCTATTTATTTCCCTCATCTGTAAAATGGGGGTGATACTATCTTATTCAGCCACCTTATTTTATTTCTGTCTTTGGAAAAAGCCTGGTTCCAGTGAGCATGAAAACCCTGGAATTGGCTGCCATATGGGTTCTGTTTTAATGTATGTGTTTTAAACATGGCTTTGTGCAAGGTGACTTATATACATTTGTACAGAATAATCCAGAAGAAGCAGAGGTAGATTGTGATAAGAAGGACTTATTGCCTTGTGGTTCTGGGAGGACTTAGCTTCAGTTTCATGAAGTCTGTGTGTGGAGAGAGACTGTCTCTAAAAATGAAATTTTAAGGAAGGTGGGGCACAGGGCTAGGGAGATGGTTCAGTGGTTAAGAGCACTTTCTGCTCTTATAGAAGACTCAGGGTGCACATGGCTGCTTCTGATGTCCCCTGCTGGTCTCCACCAACACTGTGTGCACATGGTACACATAAATTAATACAGGCAAAGCATTCAGATACATAAATTAAAAATAAACATGTGTTTTTAAAAGAAAGAAAGCATGGCATATTTCAAATCTGCCTTTGTCTGTTACATCCTTAGGCCAAATCTCATTTTTCAAAATCATATCTGAGTCTTTTATTATGACTGCTTTCTCAAAAGTTTTGCCTTTAAAGGAAGTTCTCAATAGTGCAGCTAGGGATGCGTATGCTAGAGCGCTTGCCTCATGTGCAAGGCCCTGGGATCGATCCTAGTACCACCCTGCTTGATTTTGATTCTGTCATCATAGATCTTCTGAATTGCCCATTGTTTTACCCTTTGCTTCTGTTTTTCTCCAGAATACCGAGAGATCGAAAGACTGGTACAAAACCATGTTTAAACAGATCCACAAGCTGAACAGAGGTACCAATTTTCACTTACATAAGTCATGTGATTCTGTGGGCATTTGTTGTCGATTGGTTATGGGCCTGTTCTCAGTTCATTTTGACTCCAGGAGTGCGCTCCGTCTATTGGATTCCATTAGGTACCGGTCTGCCTGACTTTAGCCATGCACCCACAGAGCACAGGTGGGAGGGTTGTATCTGTGCCTGCTTCAGCTTTGGGACTTGAGGTCAGCTTGCAAGTCCTCCCTCCACCTGCTGTGACGCGCAGGAGGCTGAGAGCGGCCCTCTGCCCAGGCTCCCACACCTAACTGCCTGGAGAACAGGCGGTTCCATCTCCCCCCACCTGCTTCCAGCTTTAGGAATAGCTTGTGTCAGCCCATGACTGCTTTGTGAGGAGATCAAATGAACAAAGCCCTGGACTGGGAGTTCAGAAAACTGTTCTTCCCTGGAGCCTGCCTCCAGGCAATTATGTGCTCTTAGGTGGATCTTGTATCTTTCTGTGTCTGTCCTGCTTCCAGTCCTCTGAAGGATGTTGTGGCCATTCAAATGGGAACACGCTTGACCCTGTGAAGTGCGATGCTATTGTGAATCTCCGAGGCTATGCTAGTGTGTGAAGTAAGCTTCCCCAACTGGGGACCAGAGCTTGGCAGGTAGAGAATCAGTCGTGAGCTGACACACTAGAGCAAGGGGCTTATAGATCCAGAGGACCCTGGGATTTCAGTGCGTGAACCAGCATGATGGCGGGACTCCAGGCTCATGCTTTGGCAGATCACAGCCCTACAAGCTTAGCACCCACTGCTACCTATGCTGCCAGTTGGTTGACAGGCAGGGATGTCACTGCACTGTGGGAAGGGAGTCACTCTTCCTGAGAGCAGAGCATCCTGTCTTTCTTTGTGCCCAAATCCAGTCTGGCCGCCTGCCATGAAATACACCAAAGAAATAATGTTCCGGTCAGTGTTCCCATTTAAATCACAAATATCCACTCTCTTTGCCTAACTGTATATGCTAAACATCACTGTCAATTAGCTTTGCTGGGTTCAGAATGATCTACACTCTTCCTAAATATCAGCTTCTCTGAGTCAGGTGTATGTTTGCTAAAGACTGGGTCTCCATGGTAAAGTCACTGCCCACTTCTTCGAGCCATCGGTGACTCCCCACCTTCAGACCTGGCTTTGGAAGGCTAAATGCAGGAATGAATGCATACATATGCATGGAATGTGTGATCCTGCTCCAAGGCACCCATGGTCTTCTTGTGCTCTCGTGATTAACACCGCTAAATTACAGATTCTCGACACACCTGCCTGCCCTAGTGGAGGCAGAGGCACCTGAAAAGCTTAACACTCACTTGTTTGCTGGATTCTGATATGCACAAACCAGCTTTTGATTTGGAAAAAAAAATCACTTTAGGATAGTGTTTTCATTTATCATATTTCATATCTCTGACTTAAAAATGTGAAATTTGAAACTTTGTGTTTAGTGCTTCTGTCCATTGGAGCCAGTTTCTATGTTTTTGAGATGACTAATTCAGGCAAAAAGACTGGATTTTAAGGTTATTTTATATCATTAGTGAAGCTTATTGTATCCCAGAATTCAAGGAGTGTAAACTGTGTGGATTCCTACTTATTCACTCTCTCTGTTTGTATCTTCCTATTCTCTCTCTCTCTCTCAAACGTGCTCCCACTGCCTAGACACTCCTGAAGAAAACCCTTATTTCCCTACCTACAAATTCCCTGAACTTCCTGAAATCCTGCAAAATTCTGAAGGTACCATAAGTTTAGACAGTGCATCTGTTGTCGTAGCTTTAAGTTAGTTCTTAGAGTCCCATTATAGGTGTACAGTTTGGCTTTTAGATTTTGTTTTTAATACTCGTTTTCATCCCGTGAGCATTTTATTTCACTCATTTGCATGGTGTGCTATATTAAAATAACTAAGTCCTTTCTAATTCATTAATCTAAGCGTGATGCCTGTGTGCTTTAATAACACTAAGATAGATAATCATTGGAGAGTGTCAGCCGGGGGTTAATCATTTCCTCCGCGTCGTGGTGGATAGCTTCAAATCCACTGCTTTTCTCTGCTGCAGAGGACAACCCTTACACTCCTACCTACCGGTTTCCTGCATCTACTCCTAGTCCTAAATCTGAAGGTAATTACAGGAAATTGTGTGCCTCGCTCCTAACTGGTGCTGTTACTTCTCACTGTGGGGTTTTTGCTGGTAGCTGAGGAAATCTTCGTGTTTATTTGCTTCCCCCTAACCTTTTGTGTGGCTGTCTCTCCTCATGGCATTTTAATCCCTGCCCCTATAGGGTTTGCATACCTTAGGGGTAGCTTTCATAATGTGTGGGGCTCTGAGAAAAGCAGCTTGTACCAACTACCCAAGGCCTGGTGTCTGGGGTGTCACTTAGTGTATTCTGATGGCTGGGCAGTGACTTCAGGAAGCTGAGGAGGGAGACCTGACAGCTATCAACAATAGAAGCTTACCAGTTTCCCACACTGCACCCGATTGTCACTGGGCCCCTCTGGCCATGGGTCCTCAGGGTGTCTCTCTTTGATTGGGAATTCCTGAAGAGGTGTGTAGGCTTAAGTGTCAGTTTGGGTGAGATATTCTTGAAAAGAATATTTGGGCTAAACTGGGAAGCATTTCATACAAGAGCTGGATTGGAATATGACCTGATACGGAGAACAGCTATGCCGGTGCCTTGGAGTTATTCCTCTTATGCTGGAGGAGGGGGTGCGATGTGGGGGAGAACAGTATCAAAGAAGGCTGTAAAAGCTGGGTGAGGGAAAGTATCTTGGAGAAAACCCATGGGATTGGGAGATGGCCCAAAGCTCGTTCTAGACAGGGCCCTTGGCTTCCTTTGTCTTGGCTGTGATCTCAAGGCAGGATTTCATGGCCCAGTATCAAGTTCTTAGGTCATTGGTCACTGCACCTTCCAACACAGGCTGATAGCAGGGTCTGCTTTCTGTTACATGGGAAATCTGGCACAAGAGGAAGTAGGGCTGTTTTGCCTAGAGATATAAACAGTAAGAGAAGGCAAGAGAGCTTGCCACACATTTTTAGAAGTGGGTATGTTTATGTATGGCTATGCATACACACAATATTTTCAGAGACAGAAAAAGGAAAAAATGGCCTTAAAAAAATTAAAAGGTTAAAAACTTTAAGTTGAGCATAAGAAGCCATACTAATGAAGATAATTAGGCTTCAACACAAATTTTGAAGACGTTATCTTCCCCAAGAGGTCTTTTAAAAATAGGGTAAATTCTCTCACGCCCCCACCCTGCCTAGATGACATGTCTAGCATATTGCGGGTTATATTCAGTTAGATAAAAGCTTTTTACAAATGTGAAAAGCACTTGAGGAATTTTAATACTTGTTGGGCTTAATTTTTTTAATGTTCAGGAGGTTTTCTGGCTTTCTGAATCTGTGGTTTTATCCTGTCTGAGCATCATAAGCAATGTGTCCGAGAGTGCCAAAGGCCCACCTTAGCTCTGTCCATGGTGCCGCTCCTCACAGGCAGCTCCGGGGCTCTGTCTGCACATTGATGACAGATCAGCACCGAATGCAGCCTCTGCCATAGGTGCTAACATGCACTGAGAAGGAGGGACGATAGAGGTGCATACATATAATCCCAGTGCTCAGAAGGCTGAGGCAGGAGGATTACTATGAATTCAATGCTATATTGAGCTACATAGTAAGTTCCAGACTAGCCAGGGCTGCTTAGTGAGACCCTTAAAGAGGAAGAGAGGAAGGAAGGAAGGGAGAGTTCAGCCGAGAGAGAACCTAGAAATTGGAGCTGTGGGTCTCATGCGGGGGTGGAGTAGTCTGGTTGATGCTACTGTTGTTTTGTTGTCTTGTAATTCAGAATTTGGAAGTAGGAATATCTGTAAGAAGCCTATGAAAGCCTGCCTGAGGGCTGGTATGTCTAAATTGTAGTCGTTTTTAAGAAAGCAGATACTTCTAAGTATCTCAGAGCTGATTGTTCTGAGCAGTGGGGCCTGTGAGCATGTGCTTGCCCCAGCTTAGAAACCTTCCTTCTCCCTGAGTGAGCAAGTAAACTGCTAGGCAGATGCTGGAAGATAAATGGGACGGCCATTTCTTAATGAGTTTACGTGTTGATGAAAATAATCCTCTGTAAGTTACAGCAAAGAGCAGTCTGGGCATTTTATAATCCTTAAGACAGCTCGGTGCTACCCCACACTCCTCTACTTCCCTCTGAAAGGCAGCCTTTCCCCTCCCCCGGATTTTATTTAAGGGACAGCAATGTGTGGTGACTGCCGTGCTCTTACTGCTATTCCACCTAACACCAAAG
The DNA here is from genome assembly GCF_000317375.1 of Microtus ochrogaster. Lineage (NCBI taxonomy): Eukaryota > Metazoa > Chordata > Mammalia > Rodentia > Cricetidae > Microtus > Microtus ochrogaster. The sequence continues at coordinate 67,822,689 of NC_022015.1, read as the reverse complement.
CTGCTTCAACATTTCCATTGTGCCCTTCTGCACCTGAGAAATGTATGTGCTGCTTCACGTATATACTTATCATTTACTGACAATAAACCAGAAAGAAACTTATTCTAAGCTGGATGGTGGTGGCTCATGGCTTTTATCCCAGGACCTGGGAGGCAGAGTTAGGGGGATCTCTATGAGTTCAAGGCCAGCCTAGTCTACAGAGCGAGTTCCAGGACAGGTTCCAAAGCTGCACAGACCCTGTCTTGAAAAACAAAACAAAACAAAAAAAACCAAAAAACCCCAAAACCAGAACCAGAAACCTTTCTCTGTACAGTCAAAACACTGAGCTAGAGTTTCGGTCAACCTTGGGGTATGTGGAGTGATGCTGTGTGCAGTTCGCAGTATACATGTATGCTCAGAAGCATGGACGCAGTGGAGCTGCCTGATAGTTGGGTGGAGCCAGAAATGCCTTGGGTTTGTTTGCTTTGAGTTTGAATTCGCTTTCATTCATTCCATGTTTTAAAACTTTTTACTGATTCAAATTTTTTCATAGCTGCCCACAGTCAGCCACAGATTTGGAGACTTTGGTGTCCACTGTGAGACTGTGTGCAGAGCACATCACTACTGTCAACCTTATTTTCATCTTCCTAGCACCCACGAGATGATCCTGAAGAAGCTTGGGGAGGTTAGGTAGTATGTGCAAAGTCACACAGGACGTGGTTGAGTCAGGATTCAACCATGGCTGATTCTGGGGAATTCTGAACACGGGATTTTGCTCTGCTGATCCTCCCCTCCTGATAGACTTTGTTGCACTTGATCGCCCCCCCCCCCTTTTCCAAGCGCTCTCTGATAACTCATGGCAGCTTCTCGAGTCAATCCTGTCTTGGGCTGCTGAGCTGGTGTCTCTTGGGATCTGTGTGGGAACATGCAGTTAGGAAAGCTCCCCAAGCAATGAGACCTGTTGCAAGGAGAGAGGGCTGGGCTAGCTTACACCCGAAATAATCACACAGAAACTGTATTCATTTAAACACTGCCTGGCCCATTAGCTCTAATTTCTTACTGGCTAATTCTTACATCTTAATTTAACCCATTTCTATTAATCTGTCTATCGCCACGTGACTATGGCTTACGGGCAAGATTCTAACCAGCATCCATCTCAGGCAGGAGATCCATGGTGTCTCTCACTCTGCCCTTCTTTCTCCCAGAATTCAGTTCTGTCTCCTCTGCCTACCTAAGTTCTGTCCTATCAACTAGGCCAAGGCAGTTTCTTTATTCATTATCCAATGAAAGCAACACACAAACAGAAGGAACTCCTACACCAGAGACCATGCATGACAGACCCACTGAAATGTCAAGATTTCTTCCTCAAAACTCCCCCCACTCCTTGCACCAAAGGACCAACGTGCTAATTTGAAAGTTTGAAAGTTTAAGGGCGGTGGAGAGATGGTTAAGAGAACCGACTGCTCTTCTAGAGGTCCTGAATTCAATTCCCAGCAACCACAAGGTGGCTCACAACCATCTGTAATGAGATTTGGTTCCCTCTTCTGGCATCCAGACATACATGCAGGTAGGACTGGAGTGAGGACTGGAGATTCAGAACTCTGGCCTTGTAAGGACAGCTGACTTGGCACATTCGCTGTCAAGAAAACAAGATATTTTTACACAGTGTCCCAAATCTACAACAAAGCCAAGTAGCTGTGACCCACGACTTATGAGGACCCATTGAACCACACTGGGGTGAGGTCAGAGAGCAGCTTTCCTCCTGGTCCATGACTCCCCCTAGCACCACTTCTCGTTAAAGGTTGGAACTGCCATCTCTGTTGCTGTGACTCATGCTGCCACTTATAAACATCTCTGGGTTGTGGTGTCACAGGGGTCCGTCTGTGTTCCCCCTCCCTCCTTCTCCAGCTTTTCCTCAGGCAAAGCTTGCAGGAGGCAGTTTTCTCAGGCACACATAAAGCTGAGTGAAAATAACTCTCCTAGCTGTGCAGGATTTCTATGAATAGCCTCATTTTTCTTGAGTTTGAGTGAAGTTGTTCTGTTGTGAAGATGTTTGGCTGACTTGTGCCTCCTGCCCCAAACTTTTGCTAGTCCTGCCCAGGGGAGGGGCCAGGCGGCTTGTGGCAGTCACCTTTGTTCTCCTTATGTGAGCTGCCCAGAAGGTCCCCTCCCAGCATGTGCAAAAGTCTTTGGTCTGCAGCATAGTTAAGAACTGAAGCGGACATCCCCTTCCTACCTCGGGACCCAGAAGGCCGGATGAAGATGGGAATGGTGAGCCTTCTCTAGCCCGTGGGTCCCTCCAGACTCTGGGTCTCATTAGCCCATGGATCCCTCCAGGCTGTCTCCCTCAGTTTGTTCCTTTCCCATTTTCAAATAACTTCTCAGAATTCTCTTTCTTAGGAGTGTGTCTTCTGCAGCTTCTGTCCACTCTCTTGTGGCCTTTGTTTTCCATCCCTTAATATATGGCAGTCTTTAACCAGAACATATGTAATCTGTGACTTAATATATGGCAGTCTTTAACCAGAACATACGTAATCTGTGACTTTCCACACAAGCCCCCATACTTGCCTTCTTTGCCCCCCTTTGCTTGCCTTTTCTTTGCCTCCCCAGACTCTGTCTCCTTTTCCTTGGCTGTTTTCTGTGGGGTGTTTTCTGTTTCCATCTTGTATCCTTGTTCTTGCTAAGCACAGGGAGTAAAGCCTCAGAAGGAATTATGTTGAATGATGGAATAAGATCGTGTTAAAGTGAGATCCCTTATTATCACAAAAATAATTTTAGGTTTAAAGACCTGTGAAGCACTAACTGGAGATTTAATGGCACAGTTTGTGGTTCTGTGAATGCTGCTTTTGACTGAGCATCCTATTTTGTCACTTATGTAGAGCTTTAAATGGTTTGGTTCAGCAATCTCTCCAGTTGACTTTCAGAATTCTATAAATTCTAAACAGCAACTGCAAAATCAACCCTGAAGGAAAGCTTTTAGAAATTCATTTAACGTTGTTGTTGTGTTTGAAAAGGCAATTATGCAGCTCCTGGCAGCTCTGGGACTAACTATTGTGCCACAAAGGCCGGGGAGAACTGTTGTGTGTCAACACCAGAGCCCATCAGGGGCCTTTAAGGCACCAAAGTTCACCCTGTGTGTGCTGCGTAATGTTCAAGCTTCCTGGAATGGTTGACTTGGGAAGTTCTGAGTGTTGGTGCCAAGGTTTGATGTCAGTTGCTTGGTGTTTGTTCCAAGGGGCAAAGATAGCATATAGTTCCATCACAAGCAGGAATCACAAGATCCCAGCTCAGCTGAATCCCCTGGCATTGTTGTCAAGAACCCTTGGAGGCTGTGACAGCACACTCTGCGTCGCTAGTTCTTAAAAGACTTGAGAAAGGTTTTTCTTTGTGTACTTATGGTTAAACAATGCACATGTATTTTACTCTGTTTGGCTATGGGTTGAAGGATGGCCTTACACTCAGCTTTCCAGGCCCTGGTTATTCTAACTGTATACCCAGCTTCCTCATTGTAGAGATGCTTACCAGGAGAAAGTTTCAGACAACAGCAAGTGCAGGATGTAGCAATGTTATATTATCCCCGGAGGCCAATAGAAGGCAAAGTGAGTGCGGCAGAGTTACTCTGAAGGCTTGCCTAAGCATCTCCTGGAGTGAGCAAAGGCTTCAAGGCTGGAGATGTCTTGGCATGTGGTGCCCTTCAGTTTTAGGACAACACCTTTCATTGCTTCTTCCAGATTTAAAAAAAAAATGGAGTTTCCTTGCCCAGGATTGGAGCTATAAAGGTGAAGTGAAAGGTCATAATAGCCACTCCGTCCCAGGACTGAAGTGACCTCAGCAAGATCCTGACTCTCCTTCTTGTCTCTTTCTTACTGAGTCACCAGGGGCAACTTTTCTTGCCTTCTTGGACCCTGGTCTCCTTGTTTATAAAATGAGTGGTATAGCTAGTTTTTGCTATTATTAATGGTAGATTTTAGTGCTATTTTAGTTCATAAAATGAAGTAAAACTTGCTTTTATTAGATTTATGCAAGAGATAACAAAAATAATTGTGGACCCTGTCATACTTGTTGAAGTTGTCAGATTGACCCATTTGACATCGGGGTGTTGGCATACAGTCCCCAAACCTATGTCCATGCTGGAGTCCTGCGGCCGCTGTGAAAACGAAAAGCTCACTTACAGCGACACCCTGGCCATGTGTATCTCAGGGTGGATGGGACTCCGTTTTCCATCTGTACCCAGTAATAACATTATCAGTCACAGCCTCTTGTGATGACACACCTTTAGTCTCAGCACTTGAGAAGCAGAAGTAGATGGGTCTCTGTGAGTTCAAGGCCAACCTGGTCTACAGGGTTCCCGGGAGACTCTGACTCAGAGAGAAGAAGCAAGGATGGGAGAGAGAGGACGAGAGGAGGAGGGGGGGAGAGTGAATCAGTCACTCAGTTTCTGCCCTTGCCCTGTCCCATCCCCTTCTTGCTTTCCTCTGCATTTTAACTCACCTAAGTCGGGCTCCTTGAGCTGTTTTCTTCCCCATCACATAAGAACTATTTCTCACTGCCTTCTAAAACTTGACATTAGAAATGTCTAGAGGAAACAGTGTTGAAAAATCTTAACGTTAATCTTCACATTAAAACCTATTTGATGCTGTCCCTGCGCTCCTACTTTGCTCGGGCTTTAGTAGCCATGTGATAGTTGGAACTGGCCTTTCCACCACCTGCTGCAAGGCTGCCATCTTCCATGATTCAAAGAGGTTTAGGGTCTTCAGCTAAAATATTAGGCTTGGTTTAATGCAGTGATTTGTTTTCAAAGTTAACTTGGGGTGGGGCAGGCCAGGTGCCCTTAGCTAAAGCTGAGTTTTGGTGTCTTTTGATACCATAGTGCTTTATAAATACATCAAGTTCCTTAAAAAAAACAAAACAAAACTCTAAAACAAACAAACGAAAAGCTAGTAACACAAAATTCTTCAGAATACTTTTTCCAAAAAAATACATTTCTGATTCCATTTCATCCTTCCACTACCGTATTTTTGGAAGTTAACATAAATAAACTTAACAATACTCCGTTTATAATAATGAAAGGATAGTGGGTTGTCGTGATGCAGGCCTGTAGTCCTAGTGCGCAGAGGACTAAGGCAGAAAGACTGTACTTTAGAAGTCAGCCTGAGCATCATAGTGAGGCCCTCCCCCTCCCACCCTAAAGAAGAAAGGCTTGGCTGTGTTGGTGAAGAATCATAGTCCCTGTCAACCCTTGGTGTTGACTAGTTCTTTTAAAGACAAGGGGAGCTGGAAGGAGAACAAGGTACCCTGGTGCTGGATTCCTATCTGTTGTTTTGGCTGAGGGACAGACAATAGTGAGGAGCAGGGAAGGGCCAGACGGTAGAAGCTGTTTTTGAATGCTGCTGTACTCAACATAATAGTAATGTCTGCTTTGTTTACATTTCATAGAACATTCTGACCTATTTTTGCTCTGATACTTAATTTGCCTAGACACAGGGGCTTGATTAATGCTGTCATTAATACAGCATTTCAAATCCCTTGACTTGACTTTGCTGCTTAGGTCATGTGCTTTGCTGGAAGAGTGTTATGGATCTCAGTGAATGAAACTAGGTCTTTATTCTAGATGCAAGTACCATGAATTCAGATGAGCAAGGTATTGGACTCTCCGGCACTCTGGAGAAGAAATGTTTAGGAAGGATTATCATGGATGTCATAGCTTGTACTCGGGACAGATCTGTTCCTGTAAATGACCTGTGATCTGATTTCTACTTTAATACATGCACCCCTTCCCTTGAGGGGTTCAGATCTTTTCTTGGTCATCTCAGAACCCAGTGTTCAGTTTATCTAGGAGTGTGTACACACCTATAGAACCCATCACACACCACAGAAATTCATGTGAATTTGACTTGTTGCGGACTCAGTTTAGATGCTCACCCCAAGCAGTACCTTCACAGAGCATCACCTGAATGGTACCTTCACAGAGCAT